>NC_084635.1:234313-571813 GCF_033978795.1 Nerophis ophidion
AATTTCGTCTTCAGTGTATTACTGTACCGTATTTTCCACGCTATAAGCCGCCCCGTGTTATAAGCCGCACCTTCAATGAATGGCATATTTAAAAACTTTGTAAACCTATAAGCCGCACCGGGTCATAAGCCGCGCCCACGCTGCGCTAAAGGGAATGTCAAAAAAACAGTCAGATAGGTCAGTCAAACTTTAATAATACAAACCAGTGTGCGAATGTGCAATCACAACAATAGTAACACTCAAAATATTGCAGAGCAATAGCAACATCAATAACTCACCTTTGCTCGAACGTTAATGTCACAGCACACAAAATAAACATTTAAAGCTCACCTTCAGAAGTTATTCCTCATCCATAAATCCCTCGAATTTTTCTTCTTCGGTGTCTGAATTAAAAAATTGGGCGAATACGGCATCCAAAATGGCAGGCTCCGTCTCGTCGAAGTCATCAGAGTCAGTGTCGCTATTGTTGTCCTGCAGTTCCATGAATCCTGCCTTCCTGGACGGATCTTTTTTCAGCTATCTTGTTTTTACAATATGCGTGGAAAGTAGCCAGCTTTTCTTGAAAGTCTTTTGGCAGTTGCTGTGAAATAGTAGTCCGTGTGCGGATGGAGAGATTGCGTCTTTTCATGAACCGGAAACACCAAGAAGCACCAACTTTAAAATCATCCAAGTGAAGTTCGCTTGCTAGCGCTGTTGCCGTCATTGGAATAGTGATGTTACTGACACTTCTGCTTGCTGCTCTCTGCTCAACTACCCACTGTTCGAGTTTGTCCTCCAACTGTTGCCATCTTGCTTTGTTCCCTCAAACTCTGTGTTGTCTTCTTTACTTGGCGCAAGTCATCTTGTTGCTTCCTCCACCTAAGCACCATTGATTCATTTATGTTCAATTCTCTTGCTGCTGCTCTATTTCCGTGTTCTTCTGCGTGACTTATTTCTTTAAGTTTGAATTCTGCGTTGTACGCGTGTCTTTTAGTAGGAGCCATTTTGTGGTCGTCTTTACAGAAACACACAAATGAAATGAATCGGATTAGCCGCGCGCTTCCTCTTTCCAGGTGGGCGGGTGCTTACCTTGGCGGTTGCGTACCGTAGAAGAAGAAGCGCTTCCTCTTTCCAGGTGGGCGGGCGCTTACCTTGGCGGTTGCTTACCGTAGAAGAAGAAGCGCTTCCTCTTCTACGGGGAAAAAAGATGGCAGCTGTTTACCGTAGTTGCGAAACCTAAACTCTATGAAAATAAATATTTATATTAATACATATATAAGGCGCACCGGGTTATAAGCCGCACTGTCATCTTTTGAGAACATTTTTGGTTTTTAGGTGCGGCTTATAGCGCGGAAAATACGGTAAATGTAAAAATGATACCACAGTTTTTTTTCTTACGGTAGGATTCTGAAGACCGAGCTGTTTAAAAACATATATATATGTATAGTGTCATGTTAACAGTGTACAATATGATGGATAACTTGCTTTGAAATCCTACGGCTAGGTGGATATTTACATATGTTTTACCCCCAAAATGTTTACCGTATTTTTCGGATTATAAGTCGCACTTTCTGTTGGAAAAATTGTGTGTAAATTATCAAAAAAACTTTCCACTATCTGAGTTTCCATTGAACAGATGAGAGCTGTCCTTGTTCGACCAAGCAAAGTCTTGGAAGATTCCGCTGTGTACTTTGGAATGACACGGGAGGGGATATCTATTGTCCTCAAACACCTGCAAAAGCTGAATTCAGGACGATCCAAAGCCTGAGGCATCTTCTTCTTTTGTCTTCAATGTGACAGAAAACAATGACTGTTTAGATACTCCCCATTTCTGTTGTGACATGTGTTGTTACGTGACCATTGAATATCTAAAGAGGAGACGTAAAACTTTTTCGTCAGAGCTTGGTGCAGGACTGTACAAAGTATACAGTGGCCATGTCTCTCCTCAGATCTGAGTCCAAATTTAATTATGTCTCTGGTTGATTCTTTGCCTTTTGTCTTGTTTAATAGATGTTATCAGTTTTTGAACCTGACAGTTTATTTCATAGTTTGGCCACGGGTGCAATTTATACTTAGAAGCGACTTATGTGTGAAATTATTAACACATTACCGCAAAATATCAAATAACATTATTTAGCTCATTCACGTAAGAGACTAGACGTATAAGATGTCATTGGATTTAGCAATTAGGAGTGACAGATTGTTTGGTAAACGTATAGCATGTTCTATATGTTATAGTTATTTGAATGACTCTTACCATAATATGTTACGTTAACATACCAGGCACCTTCTCAGTTGATTCACTATTTTTCATTTATTTTAAATTGTACTTCAAATGTCTATTCTTGGTGTTAAGTTTTATCAAATAAATTTCCCCCCAAAATGCGACTTATACTCCAGTTCGACTTATATATGTTTTTTTTTCCCCTTCTTTATTATGCATTTTTGGCAGGTGCGACTTATACTCCGAAACGATTTATACTCCGGAGCGATTTATACTTCGAAAAATACGGTAGTATGTATGATGATATAATATTGTTGCATTATTAGATAGATAAAGTTTAAAATATATATAATTGCATGCAGTACATCCCCTTTTTTCTGAAAGATAAACTACTTTTTCGCCTTCTGCTTAGATAATGTGTACTTTGTGTATTGGAATTTTTGTGTACTAGTAATTAATGTGTAAAGGTTGCGTGGGGTTACTTCTTTGGAGACTTAATTCTGCTGATTGATACATGGGTGAACTGACTAGGGGCTTCACGGTGGCAGAGGGGTTAGTGCGTCTGCCTCACAATACGAAGTTCCTGCAGTCCTGGGTTCAAATCCAGGCTCGGGATCTATCTGTGTGGAGTTTGCATGTTCTCCCCGTGAAGGCGTGGGTTCCCTCCGGGTACTCCGGCTTCCTCCCACCTCCAAAGACATGCACCTGGGGATAGGTTGATTGGCAACACTAAATTGGCCTTAGTGTGTGAATGTGAGTGTGAATGTTGTCTGTCTATCTGTGTTGGCCCTGCGATGAGGTGGCGACTTGTCCAGGGTGTACCCTGCCTTACACCCAATTGTAGCTGAGATAGGCGCCAGCCCCCCCCGCGACCCCGAAAGGGAATAAGCGGTAGAAAATGGAGGGATGGATGAACTGACTAGTTTGCTAGCAATTTCCCAGCAGGCTTAAGACATCAAAACTCTGTTGAGAACTTGTTGAATTAGGTCCTGACGTTGAGCAACTCAAACATAACGTTGAGACAACACACTTTTTGACGGCGTATAATCAATGTTGGGTTTTGATGTTGATTTGACCATTGAATTTTGATCATTTTCCAACCAATATTCCACAACAGTGGTTCTCAAGTGGGGGTATGCGTACTCCTGGGGGTACGTGAGATTTTTTTTTTTAATATTCTAAAAATTGCAACAATTCAAAAATCCTTTATAAATATATTCATTGAATAATACTTCAACAAAATATGAATGTAAGTTCATAAACTGTGAAAAGAAATGCAACAATGCAATATTCAGTGTTGACAGCTAGATTTTTTGTGGACATGTTCCATAAACATTGATGTTAAAGATTTCTTTTTTTGTGAAGACATTTTTAGAATGAAGTTCATGAATCCAGATGTATCTCTATTATAATCCCCAAAGAGGGCACTTTAAGTTGATGATTACTTCTATGTGTAGAAATATTTATTTATAATTGAATCACTTGTTTATTTTTCAACAAGTTTTTAATCATTTGTATATCTTTTTTTCCAAATTGTTCAAGAAAGACCACTACAAATGAGCAATATTTTGCACTGTTATACAATTTATACCTACTCAGTGGCCTAGTGGTTAGAGTGTAAGCCCTGAAATCGGTAGGTTTTATCGGGAGTTTAAATTCCGGCCAAGTCATACCAAAGACTATAAAAATGGAACCCATTACCTCCCTGCTTGGCACTCAGCATCAAGGGTTGGAATTGTGGGTTAAATCACCAAAAATTATTCCCGGGCGCGGCACCTCTGCTGCCCACTGCTCCCCTCACCTCCTGGGGGGTGATCAAGGGTGATGGGTCAAAGGCAGAGAATAATTTCGCCACACCAAGAGTGTGTGTGACAATCATTGGTACTAACTTTAATTTAATAAATCAGAAACTGATGACATAGTGCTGTATTGTACTTCTTCATCTCTTATTTTCAACAAAAAATGCTTTACTCTGATTAGGGGGTACTTGAATTAAAAAAAATGTTCATAGGGAGTACATCACTGAAAAAAGGTTGAGAACCACTGTTCTGCTTTTGACAACATGTATCCAATGTCCAGGTGTGACGTCGATTTGAGTCTTGAAATGTGGTCATTTCCCAGCCAACAACGTGGATCCAACTTTAGACATCAGCGTTTTCTCAATTTACGAATAAATCTTTTTGCAACGTTGTTTAGAAGTCAGTTTAAAATAAAAACAAAATACAAAGTTTAATCAACGTTGTATCAATGTCTTGCGCTTACTGGGATTGACCGTACAAGAACCGATACGGTATACGAAAAAATGGGGCAATACTTTGGCGAACCCTATAGAAAAATGAGGTGTTGCTGTTTATCACTGCTGCAATCTGTCTTTTCTTCGAAGCAACCATCAACATTGGAAAAAAAAAAGGCGATTGCTTCTCCCAGCAATCCTCTCTAAAGTGCAGCTGTAAATTATTAACAACCCTATAAACTCCTTGTAAACACAACCAAAAAAAAAAACATCTGAATCTTTGCAAAAAAAACTAAACTTGAGGAATTCATTCATTATTTATTTATTTGGCTACATATGAGGGGTTCAAGACCATGGCAGCTTGTTGTTTACCTTCTGCTTACTTGCCTTTTTTTTTTTTCACAAAAAATTATTAATTGATGTATTTTCAGTAGTAACGCATTCTCTTACCATGAATTGATTAACGTGGACCCCGACTTAAACAAGTTGAAAAACTTATTCGGCTGTTACCATTTAGTGGTCAATTGTACGGAATATGTACTGTACTATGCAATCTACTAATAAAAGTATCAATCAATCAATCAATCAATCAATCTTTATGACCTCCATGCGTCACAGTTTTCACCCAGCATGTCTGTCTTGTCGAAGAGCGAGAGGGAAAAAAAAAATGAAAATGCAGCAAACTGTCATACTTTTCCATACAGTTAGCATCAATTTGAGGTGGTATTGTTACAGACGCTCATGCACGTATAAAGTGTGCAGTGAGTGCGTGTGTGCAGCCTTGTGCGTTAAAGGGGAACATTATCACAATTTCAAAAGGGTTAAAAACAATAAAAATCAGTTCCCAGTGGCTGCTTGTATTTTTTGAAGTATTTTTCAAAATTTTATCAGTCCCGAATATCCCTAAAAAAACGCTTTAAAGTGCTTGATTTTCGCTATTTGCGATGCAATTATCCATTTCCCTGTGACGTCACACAGTGCTGCTAATGTAAATAAACAATGGCGAATAGCACAGCAAGATATAGCGACATTAGCTCGGATTCAGACTCGGATTTCAGCGGCTTAAGCGATTCAACAGATTACGCATGTATTGAAACGGATGGTTGGAGTATGAAAGTATTGAAGAAGAAACTGAAGCTATTGAGCGAATAGCTATTGACGCTATTCATAGCCATAGCATGGCCGAATAGCTGGGTTAGCATCGCCGGTAAAATGTGCGGACCAAACGATCAGAACTTTTGCATCTTGTGACACTGGAGCAACTTAAATCCTTCGATTGCTAAGTGTTTTTTTTCGCATCAAATGTGGGTGGAAGGAAATACATCTCTGTGCCAGGTCTGCTTTAGCACCGCCGGTAAATAGCATGTTAGCGTCGATTAGCATAGCATGTTAACATCGATTAGCTGGCAGTCACGCCGCAACCAAATATGTCTGATTAGCACATAGGTCAACATCAACAAAACTGACCTTTGTGATTTCGTTGCTTTATAGTTGCAAATGCATCTGCAGGTTATCCATACATCTCTGTGCCATGTCTGTTTTTGCACCGACGGTAAATAGCATGTTAGCATCGATTAGCGTAGCATGTTGGCATCGATTAGCTGGCAGTCAACATCAACAAAACTCACCTCTGTGAATTTGATGACTTTATCGTTGCAAATGCATCTGCAGGTTATCCATGCATCTTTGTGCCATGTCTGCTTTAGCACCGCCGGTAAATAGCATGCTAGCGTCGATTAGCGTAGCATGTTAGCATCGATTAGTTGGCAGTCACGCCGCAACCAAATATGTCTGATTAGCACATAAGTCAACATCAACAAAACTCACCTTTGTGATTTTCTGTGCCATGTCTGTCATCGCCGGTAAAATGCGGAGACACTCTGGCACATTCAATGGGGGTCCGGCGGCAGATACTTTCGCATCTTCGGGCCAGTGGTGCAACTTGAATCCCTCCCTGTTAGTGTTGTTACACCCTCCGACAACACACCGACGAGGCATGCTGTCTCCAAAGTTCCAAAAATAGTCAAAAAAACGGAAAATAACAAAACTGAGACCCAATGTTTGTAATGTGTTGAAAATGAAAATGGCGGCTGTATTACCTCGGAGATGTCACGTTCTGACGTCATCGCAAAAAGAGCGATAAACAGAAAGGCGTTCAATTCACCAAAATTCACCCATTTAGAGTTCGGAAATCGGTTAAAAAAATATATGGTCTTTTTTCTGCACCATCAAGGTATTTATTGACGCTTACATAGGTCTGGTGATAATGTTCCCCTTTAAGAGCCAGTATTGTGTGTCGACAGCCAGCCTGCATTCATTCTGTACAAAGATGGTATTTAGTGCGAACATGAACTCATCGATGCTTGCCAACAGGATGTGGCCTCTCGGCTGCCAGCACTGGTTGGCACACACATTTAACTTGGTGTGTGTTCAATATTCATCTGTCTGGTTCGGATTCATACTGAGGTGAGAGTCTTTAGGGTTTATGATGATGAGGCAAGTATGTTCTCCCATGTTAGTATATTGTGGTTGACTGTCTGAAACCATTTATTAAAGCAGAACTGCGAAAATTAAGGCCCGGGGGGCTGCATGCGTCCCATTAAGCTTTTTAATCTGGCCTGCCGGACATTCCAAAATATATATATTTTTAAATCTTTAAGATGGAAAATGTAGCTGTCATTATGATGTGCAGTGATGTTTTCTAATGAGCGCAAGTCTTGAACGATACAGAGTATTTCAATGGTTGGAATATGCGATTTTGGATGATTAACCAGTTACTATGGTAATCTAATTAGTTACTATGGTAATCTAATTAGTTACTATGGTAATCTAATTAGTTACTATGTCATCTAATTAGTTACTATGGTAATTGGCGTCACAGCAGCTCAGGCAAGGCACCAAGCAGTGTGGGGGGGAAGTAGGGCTGTGAATTTTTGGGTGTCCCACGATTCCATTCAATATCGATTCTTGGGGTCACGACTCGATTCTAAATCGATTTTTTTTTTCAATTCAACACGATTATCGATTCAAAAATGATTTTTTTTCCCGATTCAAAAGGATTCTCTATTCATTCAATACATAAGATTTCAGCAGGATCTACCCCAGTCTGCTGACATGCAAGCAGAGTAGTAGATTTTTGTAAAAAGCTTTTATAATTGTAAAGGACAATGTTTTATCAACTGATTGCTGTAATGTAAATTTGTTTTAACTATTAAACAAACCAAAAATATGACTTATTTTATCTTTGTGAAAACATTGGACACAGTGTGTTGTCAAGCTTATGAGATGCGATGCAAGTGTAAGCCACTGTGACACTATTGTTCTTTTTTTTATTTTTATAAATGTCTTATGATAATGTCAATGAGGGATTTTTAATCACTGCTATGCTGAAGTTATAACTAATATTGATACTGTTGTTGATGATATTCATTTTTGTTTCACTACTTTTGGTTTGTTCTGTGTCGTGTTTGTGTCTTCTCTCAATTGCTCTGTTTACTGCAGTTCTGAGTGTTGCTGGGTCAGGTTTGGTTTTGGAATTGGATTGCATTGCTATGGTATTGCTGTGTATTGTTTTAATTGATTGATAAAAAATAAATAAAAAAATCGATTTTTAAAATCGCACAATGTGAGAATCGCGATTCAAATCAAATCAATTTTTTCCCACACCCCCAGTGGGAAGCGTTTCCACAGACGCGGAAGGAGAATTTTCATAACAATAATCAAAAGCTTAGTGATGTAGCAGATATATCAGAGTGTATGTGGGTTTGTTTTGTACCCTTTGCGTTCATATATCAATGTTTGTTGCATTTTTGTTGCATTTCACTTGATTGTAAAATATGCTGATCGAAAGAGGGTGTGACATTCATATGTTGTCAATATTCAGTGTTTTATCATTCGTAGAAAAATGTAAAAATCCATTACGTTTTTTAAAGCGGTCTGTCATAACGTTTTTAGCATTCAGACATTATTGTAAGGTTTTGTATAAGTGTTCCTAAAATTTGATATACCAGCCCCGAGAAACATTTTCGTGGCGCAGTGGAAGAGTGGCCGTGCGCAACCCGAGGGTCCCTGGTTCAAATCCCACCTAGTACCAACCTCGTCACGTCTGTTGTGTCCTGAGCAAGACACTTCACCCTTGCTCCTGATGGGTGCTGGTTAGCGCCTTGCATGGCAGCTCCCTCCATCAGTGTGTGAATGTGTGTGTGAATGGGTAAATGTGGAAGTAGTGTCAAAGCGCTTTGAGTACCTTGAAGGTAGAAAAGCGCTATACAAGTACAACCCATTTATTTATTTATTTATTTATTTAAATGTGCCCCCCCCCCCGAGTCCAAAAAATTGCCCAGGCCTGTATTAAAAAGGGACAAGAAAATGTGACCAGCTGGTGCAGCTGTGCTAGAGTATATTGGTTAACCTCACTCCCTGACTCCTTAAGAGTGGACATTGAGCAGAAAGGTGATCTCACCTCTCAAAGTGAAGACTCTAATTCCATCCCTGAGCTGTGAGCCAGGAAGGCTGAGGTTTTAGGTATCATTTTAGTTTAGTTTATTATTATTTATTTGGTCAGTGGTGTCATATTAGGGCGGTCCCAGTAAAGCCGACGGACTACTCAGGACATGGCGTGCAGGTATAAACATGATTTAAAGCCTACTGAAATGAGATTTTCTTATTTAAACGGGATAAGCAGGTCCATTCTATGTGTCATACTTGATCATTTCGGAATATTGCCATATTTTTGCTGAAAGGATTTAGTAGAGAACATCGACGATAAAGTTCGCAACTTTTGGTCGTTAATAAAAAAGCCTTGACTGTACCGGAAGTAACAGATGATGTGCGTGTGATGTCACGGGTTGTAGGGCTCCTCACATCCTCACATTGTTTACAATCATAGCCACCAGCAGCAAGAGCGATTCGGACCGAGAAAGCGACAATTTCCCCATTAATTTGAGCGAAGATGAAATATTCGTGGATGAGGAAAGTAAGAGTGAAAGACTAGAAAAAAAATAGACGGCAGAGCGATTCAGATCTTATTAGACACATTTACTGTGATAATTCTGGGAAATCCTTTATCTGCTTATTGTGTTACTAGTGTTTTAGTGACATTATATAGTTGTACCTGTACTACCTGAAAGTTGGAGGGGTGTGGCCACGGGTTTGGTGACCGCCAGTATCTCCGAAGGAAGCCACGTTTCTCGACGAGGCGAAGGCAGCCGGTCGGGCCGGGCTGAGATTTTTTTTTCCTCCCTCCTCCACGGTGGAAGCATCCGACAGTCGGGGGAGGCCAGTGTGAGGAGGCAAGATAGTCCGTAGCTGCCTCTTTCACAGGCGCAGGAGGAACGACGCAAGTTCTCTGATCATGTCTACGGTAAGAGCCGACTTATTACCACCATTTTCTCACCAAAACCTGCCGGTTGACATGTGGTAGGGAACCATGTTTGCTTGACCACTCTGTTCCATAGTAAAGCTTCAACGTCATCTTTCGGGAATGTAAACAAGGAAACACAGGCTGTGTGTTGCTAAAGGCTGCCGCAATACACCGCTTCTCACCTACAGCTTTCTTCTTTGACGTCTCCATTAATAATTGAACAAATTGCAAAAGATTCATCAACACAGATGTCCATAATACTGTGGAATAATGCGATAAAAAGAGACCACTTATAGCTGTGAACGGTGCTGTGAACAAAATGTCTTCTACAATAGGTGACGTCTCGCGCACGCGTCATCAGCATGATACTTCCACGCTAAATTTAAAATTGCAATTTTGTAAACTAAACCGGCCGTATTGGCATGTGTTGCAATGTTAATATTTCATCATTGATGTATAAACTATTAGACTGCGTGGTTGGTAGCAGTGGGTTTCAGTAGGCCTTTAATTTGAACTAAAAAGGGTACAAACAAAAAGCGCTCACAGCGGAGGCACAACTTGGCTAAGGAAACAAAACTAACACTTAACGTAATCTATGAACATAAAACAAAAAACACTTACTGTGGCTTGGAAAGAGCAGCATGGACTTTGGCATGAAAAACAAGCATGGACAGAGCATGAAAAGAACAATGACGCCAGAAGGACTGACTGCAAATGACAAGCTTAAATACTGCCTCTGATTAGTGGTCAGGAAGCAGGTGAGCGGGCGAGCACTAATCAGGGACAGGTGAACCCAATAAGTAACAATGGCAACAAAAACAAGGGACTGAAAACCAGGAAAAAAATGATCACAAGACATGACAAGTGGTCAACAAAATACAAAAAAACAGTTTTACATAAATTAAGAGTTGTACGTTCATAAAGTAAAATATGTTGCAGACCCTATAAACAATGTCAAATATAAGATGAACCTCCAAAAAATATGAAATTTCCTTTGCATAGCATGTTATAGATACACCCCGTACACAACATAAACACTGTTCAATTATATACACAGTAAAGACATGTGAGATGTCCTTGAACACGTGTTAGTTAAACATTTGTACCAATTACATCAGACCTGGGCAAAGTAAACCCCGGGGGCCACATGCGGCCCGTTAAGCTTTTCAATCTGGCCCGCCGGACATAGCCAAATAATATTTTTAGATCGTTAAGATGGACAGTGTAGCTGCCATTATGATGTGCAGGGATGTTTTCTAATGACCGTAAGTCTTCAACTATACTAAGTATTGCAATGCTTGAAATCTGCGCTTTCGTATAATATTGTAGTGACTAGTGTTGTCCTGATACCAATATTGTTTTGATACTTTTCGGTACTTTTCGATACTTTTCTAATTAAAGAGACCAGAAAAAATTGCATTATTGGCTTTATTTTAACAAAAAATCTTACGGTGTGGCTCACCGATACTTTTCAGAGGCGGTATGGTACCGAATATGATTCATTAGTATCGCGGTACTATACTGTGGAGAGACGGAGCCGACAGCAGGCTAGGACAAACAGCCGTCCTGCCCAAGATGGCGGCCAGGAGGCGGAGCATGCAGCGGAGCGGAGAGGCGGGGCACGCCTGGAGCGATGCTGCAGCCATCAGAGTCAGGTGCGTAAACGACACACCTGCACTCAATTCCTGCATCTTCTGCTGCAGCATAAAAGGGTAGAAGGAGGAGCAATCGTGGCAGAAGTAGGAGAGGAAACAACCAACAACGAAAACGACGAGAGCGACCAGGAGAGAGATGAGCCCCCGAGGAAGACGCAGCCACCGGCCACCGAAAGTTGCGCCGAGACGAGCAGGAAGAGAGGTCGCGCTAGAAATTGGCGCGACCGACTGGAACGAAAACTTGTTTGTTGAAATAATAAACAAAAGTCAAACCTGCTACCATGCGTCTTGCATCGATGGTCTTTGCTTCCCACACGATGACGGCTGGAGACATGTCACATATACTAATACCCGTATACCGTACAACCCTACAAGTTATTATGTTAATCTACGTCACAGCAGGTCAGACGAGGCACCAAGCAGTGTGGGTGGGGGGCGTTTCCACAGAGTGTATCCAGAGCGGCCAGCCTGAAATGTGGTTTTCAGGGACAGACGCAGAAGGAGATTTTTACAACAAAGTTCTAAAGCTTAGTGATATATCAGATATGTCAAATTGTAAGTGGGTTTATGTTTGACCCTTTGAGTTCATATTTTTGTTGCATTTGGCTTGATTATAAAATATGTTAATTGAGAGGGGAGGGGGGTGACGTTCATATGTTCTCAATATTCAGGGTTTCATCATTCATAGAAAACATTTAAATTCCATTCCGTTTTGAAGGCGGTCTGTCATAAAATTTTTAGCATTCAATTAGACTTTATTGTGAGGTTTTGTATTAAATGATAAATGGGTTGTACTTTTATAGCGCTTTTCTACCTTCAAGGTACTCAAAGCGCTTTGACACTACTTCCACATTTACCCATTCACACACACATTCACACACTGATGGAGGGAGCTGCCATGCAAGGCGCCAACCAGCACCCATCAGGAGCAAGGGTGAAGTGTCTTGCTCAGGACACAACGGACGTGACGAGGTTGGTACTAGGTGGGAATTGAACCAGGGACGCTCGGGTTGCGCACAGCCACTCTTCCACTGTGCCACGCCGTCCCTTAGTTTTCCTAAAAATAGATATAACCGGCCCCCAGACACATTTTTTTCTCTAAATTTGCCCCCTGAGTCAAAATAACTGCCCAGGCCTGAATTATATACTTTATACAAACAATTGTACTTCCATTATTATTTATATCCCACATTTAGTTTGTATTTAACATTGATCATAATTTTAACTACTGTGTTGATTCAAGAGTGACATATTTTTCCAAGTAATTGGTCTTTAAGTGTGTTTTTAAATGTGTGAATGGAACTGGAAAATGTTAAGGAATCATCCAATCTGTTCCACGGATGAACCCCCCTGACATAAAGTTCTTATGTCTGCTCAACCTCTGAGGTCATAGGGACTCTCCCTGGGTTTGAACCTCTCCTGGAGACACCCTGGAGTGGTTAAAATGTTTAAATTTTAACATCCTTATCTACAAAAAACTGCCACAGTTTGTTTTTATACATGATGTACAGTAAGTATAAATGTTATAATAACATTTAATATTTACATATTTTGATAATTTTAAGCATACGAGGGGCATTAATTTCATAAATGCCTCACAGCGTTCACTTTTTGTAACATCACTGATTGCCACTCATTGCATAATTCTTTAAAGCCAACAAACATAATACAACATCACTTACTGTACAATGTCTGCTGTCATTAGGAATGCAGACTGCTCGGATGTTCATTTGTTTCCATTCAGATGACGGATTACCGTTACCGGGTGGCGGTATAGCTCGTGCCAGCAACTTGAGGGTTTCAGGATCGATCCCTGCTTCCACCATCCTAGTCACTGCCGTTGTGTCCTTGGGCAAGACACTTTACCCACTTGCTCCCAGTGCCACCCACACTGGTTAAATGTAATTTAGATATTGGGTTTCACTATGTAAAGTGTTTTGAGTCACTAGAGAAAAAGCGCTATATAAATTCACTTCACTTCACTTCATTATCCTCACGAAGAAAAGGGAGATTCGACCGAGCGTCTTTTCGTGTCGTTATTGTGACGATTGCCGGGCATGGTGATTACTCGTTCTTTCGAGGATGCAGTCGGGCAACGAACTCAGCGTGGAGGTAAGAAATAATGATTTATTAACACTAACAAAACAGACTAGAAAACAGAAAAACTTGCACTAGGCACAAAAAGGCAAAACAAAAACTAGTAGCATGAGAGCTGGAGGTACAAGGCATAGCGCGAAAGCTAGCGAGTAGAAACATAGAAAAGGCGTCATCACTTGTTGCGTGTAAAGCAAATTAGGATGCGAGAAAGAATGAAGAAAGAGGGCAGGCCTAAATAAGGACGGTGATTAGCAACAACAGGTGTGCGTCGAAAACGAGGGGCAGGTGAAACTAATAAGAAACCATGGTAACCAGATAAATCAGGAACTAAGGAAGTCAAACAACAGAATGTGATACAAAAACAGAATAAAACTAGAATATGGGATGATCCGGGCTGTGGATCGCTTTTTCCAGGTCTAAATTGGCTGTTCAAGTGTATCAAGTTGTCGGAACACGTCATTGATTTTTTACTATCCAGGTTAGAGGTATTATTTATGATCTACAACAAAGTTTGATGAGCAAGGAAACAAGAAAGCAGCTCATCAGACGATCATTTTATTATCGGTGCCGCTATAAATATTTTGTCTGCTTTAACGCTTATAATAACAATATCACTAAAACTTGGTTAATATTCAAGTCACGAAATGTAAGTGGAGTTTTCCGTTCGGGCTCCAGTACTCTGGAATGCCCTCCCGGTAACAGTTCGAGATGCTACCTCAGTAGAAGCATTTAAGTCTCACCTTAAAACTCATCTGTATACTCTAGCCTTTAAATAGACCTCCTTTTTAGACCAATTGATCTGCCGCTTCTTTTCTTTCTCCTATGTCCCCCCCTCCCTTGTGGAGGGGGTCCGGTCCGATGACCATGGATGAAGTACTGGCTGTCCAGAGTCGAGACCCAGGATGGACCGCTCGTCGGGACCCAGGATGGACCGCTCGCCTGTATCGATTGGGGACATCTCTACACTGCTGATCCGCCTCCGCTTGAGATGGTCTCCTGTGGACGGGACTCTCGCTGCTGTCTTGGATCCGCTTTGGACTGAACTCTCGCGGCTGTGTTGGAGCCACTATGGATTGAACTTTCGCTGCATCATGTTAGACCTGCTCGACATCCATTGCTTTCGGTCCCCTAGAGGGGGGGGGGGGGTTTCTCATAGTCAGCATTGTTACTGGCGACCCACTGGATGTGAATTCTCCCTGCCCACTGGGTGTGAGTTTTCCTTGCCCTTTTGTGGGTTCTTCCGAGGATGTTGTAGTCGTAATGATTTGTGCAGTCCTTTGAGACATTTGTGATTTGGGGCTGTATAAATAAACATTGATTGATTGATTGATATTTTTGGGGAGGTTTGGATGTTTTTTAATCGGGTTTATGGGCAGTATAGAGGAGCTCCCATTGGCTCCGCCGTAAGCTGACTTTTATTTATGTTTATTTACGAGTTAGAATGCATTCAAAAATAAATGTATTTATGTGTTTTGTAATCATTGTGAACGGTAAGGAAATTTCCCCCAAAAAATGCAGTTGCTCTTTAAAAACTCATCACGACTCCCTTTCGAACATAAATCAGGTTCCTTGGACGCACCACAAGTATGTGCAACGAGATGTAAAAGCGAAACTCAAACCTCGTCCCATGCTGCCACAAATAGATGTATCATATTTTCACCTTCCTCCTATATCGCCTCACCCTCGTGTGTTTCCTCATCCTCGACGTTTTAGTGTTCTGCAAAAGCGAACTCAACTGCGGGCCGAGGCGTTTATGAGTGTAGCGTGATATAGAAACCGAGCAAATCAAGCATAAAACCATCTTAATGATAGCATTATGTTTCTTATTTGCACTCAGATGCATTTGTTTACCCAAGCTGAAGATGAACAATTGGAAAAAAAGAACATTAGCCCGTTCCAGCTGAGAAACTAATGAGTTACGCTTCGGTAAGTCAGGGAAAGCAGGATCTCATTGACCTGAATGTTCTCCGCCTTAAGCTGTGTTGACTTCTGGATGCAATCTTTATTGGAAGATATGAAGCTTGTATGCAGACATTCATGTACTCTTAAATCAACACTTTATGCAGTCATGCCAGTGTGCATATCAATAAGCAGCACTGTCACCTACGCAATTGCTACCGGGCTGCACAAAAACGTTAATTAATGTATAAACTACCGCATTTTCTCCGACTTAACACTCGCCTGTCCCACTAAACACACCATTAAGCTTGTTAATAGATGTGTACTACAATTCCGTTGTTATAGTACATGGGACAATGCAAATTAATGGACAACCATCAATCCATTTTCTACCACTTGTCCCTTTTGGGGTCGCGGGGGGTGCTGGAGCCTATATCAGCTGCATTCGGGGGAAAGGCGGGGTGCACCCAGGACAAGTCGCAGCTTCATCGCAAGGCCAACACAGATGGACAGACAACATTCACATATTTATATATATTTATGATGTAATATCAACATATTTCTGTATATTAATGTTTATAATGTAATAACATATTTATATGATAAAATATCAACATTTATGGAAATGATGTACCCAACATTTTATGTATTTTTATGTTTATTATGTAATATCAACATATTTATGTATATATTTATGTTTATTATGTAGTACCAACATATTTATATGATGCAATATCTACACATTTATTTACATGTTGTAACCAACATATTTATGTATATTTATGTTTTATATTGTACCGTATGTCCCGGCAAGAAATCTGCGTTCAAAAGACTCCGGCTTATTAGTGATTCCTAGAGCTCAAAAAAAGTCTGCGGGCTATAGAGCGTTTTCCGTTCGGGCTCCAGTACTCTGGAATGCCCTCCCGGTAACAGTTCGAGATGCTACCTCAGTAGAAGCATTTAAGTCTCATCTTAAAACTCATCTGTATACTCTAGCCTTTAAATAGACCTCCTTTTTAGACCAGTTGATCTGCCGCTTCTTTTCTTTCTCCTATGTCCCCCCCTCCCTTGTGGAGGGGGTCCGGTCCGATGACCATGGATGAAGTACTGACTGTCCAGAGTCGAGACCCAGGATGGACCGCTCGTCGGGACCCAGGATGGACCGCTCGCCTGTATCGGTTGGGGACATCTCTACGCTGCTGATCCGCTTGAGATGGTTTCCTGTGGACGGGACTCTCACTGCTGTCTTGGAGCCACTATGGATTGAACTTTCACAGTATCATGTTGGACCCGCTCGACATCCATTGCTTTCGGTCCCCTAGAGGGGGGGGGTTGCCCACATCTGAGGTCCTCTCCAAGGTTTCTCATAGTCAGCATTGTCACTGGCGTCCCACTGAATGTGAATTCTCCCTGCCCACTGGGTGTGAGTTTTCCTTGCCCTTTTGTGGGTTCTTCCGAGGATGTTGTAGTCGTAATGATTTGTGCAGTCCTTTGAGACATTTGTGATTTGGGGCTATATAAATAAACATTGATGTTTATGATGTAATATCAACATATTTATGTATATTTATGTTTATGATGTGATATCAATATATTTATATGATGAAATATAAGCATTTATGGAAATGATGTAACCAAAATATTTATGTATTTTTATGTTTATTATGTAATATCAACATATTTATGTATATTTATGTTTATTATGTAATACCAACATATTTAAATGATGCGATATCTACACATTTATGTACATGTTGTAACCAACATATGTATATTTATGTTTATGATGTAATATCAACATATTTATGTATATTTATGATTATGAAGTAATAACATATTTTTACAAGGAAATATCAACACTTATGGAAATGATGTAACCAACATATTTATGTATTTTTATGTTTTTATGTAATATCAACATATTTATATATATGTATGTTTATTATGTAATACCAACATATTTATATGATGCAATATCTACACATTTATGTACATGTTGTAACCAACATATTTATGTATATTTATGTTTATGATGTAATATCAACATATTTATGTATATTTATGCTCATGATGTAATAACATATTTATATGATTAAATATAAACATTTATGGAAATGATGTAACCAACATATTTATATATTTTTATGTTTATTATGTAATATCAACATATTTATGTATATTTATGTTTATTATGTAATACCAACATTTTTATATGCTACAATATCTACACATTTATGTACATGTCTTAACCAACATATGTATATTTATGTTTATGATGTAATATCAACATATTGATGTATATTTATGATTATGATGTAATAACATATTCATACGAGGAAATATCAACATTTATGGAAATGATGTAACCAACATATTTATGTATTTTTATGTGTATTATGTAATATCAACATATTTATATATATATATATATATATATATATATATATATATATATATATATATATATATATATATATATATATATATATATATATATATATATGTATGTTTCATATGTAATACCAACATATTTATTTGATGCAATATCTACACATTTATGTACATGTTGTAACCAACATATTTATGTATATTTATGTTTATGATGTAATATCAACATATCTATGTATATTTATGTTTATGATGTAATAACATATATATATATATGATGAAATAACATTTATGGAAATGATTTAACCAAAATATTTCTGTATTTTATGTTTATTATGTAATATCAACAATTTATGTATATTTATGTTTATTATGTAATACCAACATATTTATATGATGCAATATCTACACATTTATGTACATGTTGTAACCAACATATTTACGTATATTTATGTTTATGATGTTATATCAACATATGTATATGATGTAATATCAACATATTTGTGTATGATGTAGTATCAACATATTGATGTGTATTTATGTTTATGATGTAATATCAACATAATTATGTATGTATGTTTATGATGTAATGTCAACATATTTATATGATGTAATATCAACATATTTATGTATATGATCTAACCAACATATTGATGTATTTTTATGCTTATAATGCAATATGAACATATTCATAATAATAATAATAATAATGGATTAGATTTATATCGCGCTTTCCTATTGTTATATACTCAAAGCGCTCACAGAGAAGTGGGAACCCATCATTCATTCACACCTGGTGGTGGTAAGCTACATCTGTAGCCACAGCTGCCCTGGGGTAGACTGACGGAAGCGTGGCTGCCAGTTTGCGCCTACGGCGCCTCCGACCACCACCTATCATTCATTCATCATTCATTCACCAGTGTGAGCGGCACCGCGGGCAAGGGTGAAGTGTCCTGCCCAAGGACACAACGGCAGTGATTTGGATATCAATAGGTGGGAAGCGAACCTGCAACCCTCAGGTTTGTGGCACGGCCGCTCTACCCACTACATCATGTAGATGATGTAATATCAACATTTTGTGTGTATGATGTAACATCAACATATGTATGTATATTTATGTTTATGTTGTAATATCGACATATTTATGTTCATGATGTAATATCAACATATTTATATGATTTAATATCAACATGTGTATATGTAACCAACATATTTATGTATATTTATGTTTATGATGTAATATGAACATATTCATGTTTATGATGTAATATCAACATATGTCTGTGTATGATGTAATATTAACACATGTATGTATGTATATGTGTTTATGATGTAATATCAACATATGTCTGTGTATGATGTAATATTAACACATGTATGTATATTTGTTTATGATGTAATATCAACATATGTATTTATATTCATGTTTATGATGTGATATCAACATATGTATTTATATTCATGTTTATGATGTGATATCAACATATGTATTTATATTTATGTATATGATACAATATCAACATACTTATAGAAAATGTTAATGTGCCAGATTGTAGCCAAAGGCTAATTTCCATCTCCAGTGCCCTACAGGGTCATTGTATAAAGCAGGGGTTCTTAACATTTTTGACCTCGGCACCCAACATTTCCAATACAGGGGAGACAGGGGACACACTCCAATCTTAACACTGAATTAGTAGTCTTACTCTTGATTTTGATCGTATTCAAAAGATATATCTAACCTACTTACAGTTTACAACCTTGTAAATTGATTTAAAAGCATGTATCAATTGCAAAGATTATTATCAAATTAACAAATAAACCTTAGGGTCAGGTCAGGCTGATTTGAAAAAGAAGTACCTAGCAAATAAACAATACATTTACATGCAATATGTATTATGTTGTGCTAAAATAAATAAACTAAATTAATAATACACATGTTTCTTAAGTAAACTGTCCAAAAAATTAAAGTGCAAATGAAAATACTGTTGCACTACTTTAGTCATATTTTTTGAGCTTAAGAAATTTGTTTATGATATTAGCTTAGCCCCAGACTTCTTGTTTGTTTTATATTGTCTTTACCGCCAAAAGTGGTGGTAAAGTGTGTTACAAATGAGTACCGATGCTGCCTATACGTACTACAGCTGAAAAACACATATATTACATTCTAGGGGGCGTTCGCGGCCCAACACTGGGTTAGAAAACACTGGTATACAGCAGTGGCAGGCCGGGCGTTTCCCATACTATCATTTATGTCACAACATGACTATTGCTGGAAAAATACTACCAGAAACACATTTACACTACTGGGCATTGCATCACCTCCAACAGTGTACAAAACGGGTTTTTTTCTGGTATATTTAAAAATCCATAAACCCGCATCAGAAATTAAAACATACCTTATGTGGTACTGTCAAAATAAAAATTGCTAAATAAAATTAATCGGGAAAAAAATAAAGAAATAAAATTTCTGAATTCACAATCTGTAGAACCCATTCGAGCCTTCGGGGTTGGCCGACACGGTCTCACAGGATGTAGTTTCTCTTTAAATATCCTTCTTGAAAATGGGCTTTCAAATATACGTGTTGTCTTGACTAATCATAACAGATGTAGATGAGACAAAGGTTGGCTGAGTTCTTAAAGTTTACTCCACAGCGTGCTCATCAAAATAATCCCGCTGGCTAGTGCGCATACTTTTCACTACTGTGGCATGCTGGATAATGGAGTTCTTATGTTACCTAGCTCATAACATCACAATATACATCTGCCTTAGGTCAGCTAGAAGGCCTCACTGACAACAACTTGTGATCTGATTGGCTATCGCAGCTGTCCGTCAAATAGGTTTGTGTCTGTTCACTTACAGTGCACGGATGCCCGCATTGTTGATTCTGAAGGCCTCTGGCAGATTTTGTATAGTATTGCAGCATAAGCTAGCTGAATTCTGATTGGAAAAAAAGGAGCGTAATATGACACAAAGAAAATATGAATATTTTTAGATATTTGTGGAAAGTAAATTAAAAATTACTTTTATCTTTAGACCAGCAGAGAAGGCCTTGTAGGCGCTGATAGCATACTTGACAACCCTCCCGATATTCTCGGGAGATTCACGAATTTCAGTGCCCCTCCCGAAAATCTCCCGGGGCAACCATTCTCCCGAATTTCTCCCGATTTCCAGGACAACAATATTGGGGGCGTGTCTTAAAGGCTCTGTCTTTAGCGTCCTCTAACCCCTGTCGCCACATCCGTTTTTCCTCCATACAAACAATGTACCAGCCCAGTCACATAATATATGCAGCTTTTACACACTCATAAGTGAATGCAACGCATACTTGGTCAACAGCCATACAGGTCACACTGAGGGTGACCGTATAAAAAACTTTAACACTGTTACAAATTTGCGCCACACTGTGAACCCACACCAAACAAGAATGACAAACACATTTCGGTAGAACATTCGCACCGTAACACAACCTAAACACAACAAAACAAATACCCAGAAACCCTTGCAGCACTAACTCTTCCGGGACACTACAATATACACCCCGCTACCAACCAAACTCCGCCCGCCTCAACCCCGCCCCACTCAACCCCGCCCTCCATCTCCCGAATTCGGAGGCCTCAAGGTTGGCAAGTATGGCTGATAGCCCACCACTGGTATAAAGTATATGCCATCAACATGCCGGGGACTATCTATTCGCAAAAAAACACGGCCAGGGTTATAGTGAGTTGATTTTAAAGGCCTACTGAAACCCACTACGACCGACCACGCAGTCTGATAGTTTATATATCAATGATGAAATATTAACATTGCAACACATGTGGGGCGGTTTAGCTCGGTTGGTAGAGTGGCCGTGCCAGCAACTTGAGGGTTGCAGGTTCAATTCCCGCTTCTGCCAACCTAGTCACTGCCGTTGTGTCCTTGGGCAAGACACTTTACCCACCTGCTCCCAGTGCCACCCACACTGGTTTAAATGTAACTTAGATATTGGGTTTCACTATGTAAAGCGCTTTGAGTCACTAGAGAAAAAAGCGCTATATAAATATAATTCACTTCACAATTCACTTCAATACGGCCAGTTTAGTTTACTAAATTGTAATTTTAAATTTCGCGCGGAAGTATCATGCTAAAACGTTGCGGTATGATGACGCGTGCGCGTGACGTCATGCACTGTAGAATACATTTTGTTCCAGCACCATTCCCAGCTATAAGTCGTCAGCTTTCATCGCATAATTCCACAGTATTATGGACAACTGTGTTGCTGAATCTTTTGCAATTTATTCAATGAATAATGGAGACATCAAAGAAGAAAGCTGTAGGTGGGAAGCGGTATTGCGGCCGTCTTTAGCAACACAAAAACAGCCAGTATTTCATTGTTTACATTCCCGAAAGATGACAGTCAAACTTTACTATGGAACAGAGATGTCAAGTGGACACGGTTGGAATGGACCGCACACACAAAGTACAGTGCATTGTGCAGCAATAATTTCAAAAGATCGTGTTTGTGAAGGGCAGAAATGGGCATTGCCACCACCTGTTGACTGGTGCTGAAGAAAAGTGCGGGGCCGACCTTCAGGTTGTACAGGTACAACCATATAAGCTCACTGAAACACTAGTAACACAAGTAGCAGATAAGGGATTTTCTAGAAGTATCCTAGTAAATTTGTCTAACAACATCTGAATCGCTCCCACTGCCCTTGTCTTTTTTTTTTTTTCTAGTCCTTCACTCTCCCTTTCCTCATCCACAAATCTTTCATCCCCGCTCAAATTAATTGGGAAATCGTCGCTTTCTCGGTCCGAATGGCTTTCGCTGCTGGTGGCCATGATTGCAAACAATGTGCAAATGTGAGGAGCTCCACAACCCGTGACGTCACATGCACATCGTCTGCTACTTCCGGTACAGGCAAGGCTTTTTTATTAGCGACCAAAAGTTGCGAACTTTATCGTCGATGTTCTCTACTAAATCCTTTCAGCAAAAATATGGCAATATCGCGAAATGATCAAGTATGACACATAGAATGGACCGGCTATCCCCGTTTAAATAAGAAAATCTCATTTCAGTAGGCCTTTAAATGCTAATTTTTTCGCTGTTTTTATCTGCCAAACGTGGAAAGGCGGTTCATGAAAATAATTAAACCTGTCCCTGGTGGAAATAAGGGATGGGGACCCCTGACCTACAGCACACCTCCAATGATGAACAACTAAGCCCTGTTCTATTAATCCTGGCTCAGTTTCCCCTATTATCACATCTGCAATGTTTGAACAATGCTGTTGTCTTCTCTGTTTGCTCATTTTGGAACAAACATTTGCCCTAACACGCTGCCGCTGCAAACACGCTCTCCCAGGAAGTGTGATTAATAGGATAATTAAGAGCACAGTAATGAGCTGGATTATGCCTAATTATGACAAGATTTGTTTTGGCATTTCGTCTTGTGAGGAGCTAGTGAAGTGGTAAAGTCTACCTCGGAGTTCATTAAAACGATGTGCATGCACCTGAGTGCACAGGTTGCACTACGTTTGGGTGTGTGTTCAAAGTGCTAACGGGGAGTCGTCAATCTTTTCGCGCATGTTTGGGCATGGGCAGAAAACAATCTGACCTTTAAAGGTTCAAATTTACTTAACAATGAGATCAACTGGAGGTGTGCTGAGGGTGTACTATGCCTCTCAACCAAAACCACCCTGGATTGGCCGCAGTTTTCCCATGACCCTGATGAGGACAAGCGGTGGATAGAACAATGATCACCACAGATTGGCAATCTGTTTGTAGCGGTGGGGGCGTGGTCAGCGGTGTGGTTAATATGACATCATCATTATTGATGCATGTATTGTTCGAAAAGGCTAAAAAAAAAAATGCATCCATATATTTAAAGAAAAATCTGTGTTATTAGTATACATCAATTTATTTTCTATCAACATATATCTTTCTTATATCATTTTGGTGTACCATATTTTCCGGACGATAAAGCGCACTGGGATTTAAACTGCATGTTACGTACAGAAGGAGTAGATAACACAGACACAAGGGGGCGTAGTATTTAACTCAGTGATTTAATATACAAACCCCGTTTCCATATGAGTTGGGAAATTGTCCATCCATCCATCCATTTTCTACCGCTTATTCCCTTTCGGGGTCGCGGGGGGCGCTGGCGCCTATCTCAGCTACAATCGGGCGGAAGGCGGGGTACACCCTGGACAAGTCGCCACCTCAAATTGTGTTAAATGTAAATATAAACAGAATACAATGATTTGCACATTCTTTTCAATCCATATTCAATTGAATGCACTACAAAGACAAGATATTTGATGTTCAAACTCATAGACTTAATTTTTTTTTGGAATTAATAATTAACTTAGAATTTCATGGCTGTAACACGTGCCAAAGTAGTTGGGAAAGGGCATGTTCACCACTGTGTTACATCACCTTTTCTTTTAACAACACTCAATAAGCGTTTGGGAACTGAGGAAACTAATCGTTGAAGCTTTGAAAATGGAATTCTTTCCCATTCTTGTTTTATGTAGAGTTTCAGTCGTTCAACAGTCCGGGGTCTCCGCTGTCGTTTTTTTACGCTTCATAATGCGCCACACATTTTCAATGGGAGACAGGTCTGGACTGCAGGCGGGCCAGTAAAGTACCCGCAATCTTGTTTTACAAAGCCACGCTGTTGTAACACGTGTTGAATGTGGCTTGGCATTGTTTTGCTGAAATAAGCAGGGGCGTCCATGAAAAAGACGGTGCTTGGATGCCAGATTATGTTGTTCCAAAACCTGTATACACCTTTCAGCATTAATGGTGCCTTCACAGATGTGTAAGTTACCCATGCCTTGGGTACTAATGCACCCCCATACCATCACAGATGCTGGCTTTTGAACTTTGCGTCGATAACAGTCGGGATGGTTCGCTTCCCATTTGGTCCTGATGACACGATGTCGAATATTTCCAAAAACAATTTGAATTGTGGACTCGTCAGACCACAGAACACTTTTCCACTTTGCATCCGTCCATCTTAGATGAACTCTGGACCAGAGAAGCCGGCGGCATTTCTGGATGTTGTTGATAAATGGCTTTTGCTTTGCATAGTAGAAATTTAACTTGCACTTACAGATGAAGCAACAAACTGTATTTAGTGACAGTGGTTTTCAAAAGTGTTCCTGAGCCCATGTGTTGATATCCTTTAGAGATTGATTTCGGTTTTTGATACAGTGCCGTCTGAGGGATCGAAGGTCACGGTCTTTCAATGTTGGTTTCCGGCCATGCCGCTTACGTGGAGTGATTTCTCCAGATTCTCTGAACCATTTGATGATATTATGGACCATAGATCTTGAAATCCCTAAATTTCTTGCAATTGCACTTTGAGAAACATTGTTCTTAAACTGTTTGACTATTTGCTCACGCAGTTGTGTACAAAGGGGTGTACCTCGCCCCATCCTTTCTTGTGAAAGACTGAGCATTTTTTGGGAAGCTGTTTTTATACCCAATCATGGCACCCACCTGTTCCCAATTAGCCTGCACACCTGTGGGATGTTCCAAATAAGTGTTTGATGAGCTTTCCTCAACTTTATCAGTATTTATTGCCACCTTTCGCAACTTCTTTGTCACGTGTTGCTGGCATCAAATTCTAAAGTTAATGACTATTGGCAAAAAAAAAATGTTTATTAGTTTGATCAATAAATATGTTGTCTTTGTAGCATATTCAACTGAATATGGGTTGAAAATGATTTGCAAATCATTGTATTCCGTTTATATTTACATCTAACACAATTTCCCAACTCATATGGAAACGGGGTTTGTAGTTTCAACACTGCAGACTGCGAATGGACTTTAGCCGCTAGCTAGTTAGCCATATCTTAAAGCACCTCTTCCTGGGGGTGTTTCAGTATTATAGTTTCACCTTTGTCGTTAGTTTTAAGAAAAAATTTAAGCCTATTTCTGTCTACACACATTGTCTGTTTGTAAGTACTCCGTGATTGTGTGCCGTTGAACATGCTCGTCTGCTTGTAAACCAGCAATGGCATGACGTGACGACGACTAAGGGTGGGGGACCGGTACATTTTAGGGGCGGCATAGTACCGAATATGATTAATTAGCATCGCGGTACTATACTAATACCGGTATACCGTACAACCCTAGTTCAAACTGTACTAACTTATACTAAGATATGGACTAATGTGGAGGCTAGAATCAATTAATCATATTTACATTGTTATGGAAAACAAATGCTTCAATATACAAACTTTAAAATTTACGAACCCCTTTCAATAACCAACTGAGTTCGAAATCTGAGGTTCCACCGCACAATTTTTATAAGGTAGTGTGTTTCCTGTCCGTCTCACTCTCTGTTCTAGCTTTCCCTTCAGTTGCCATGGCGCCAGTGGAAGGCAGCAGAATTGAGTCACACCTGACAGTAATTACTTCTTAAAGGCCTACTGAAATGAGATTTTCTTATTTAAACGGGGATAGCAGGTCCATTCTATGTGTCATACTTGATCCTTTTGCGATATTGCCTTATTTTTTCTGAAAGGATTTAGTAGAGAACATCGACGATAACGTTCTCAACTTTTGGTCGCTAATAAAAAAGCCTTGCTTGTACTGGAAGTGGCAGACGATGTGCGCGTGACGTCACAGGCTGTAGGGCTCCTCACATTATCACATTGTTTACAATCATGGCCACCAGCAGCGAGAGCGATTCAAACCGAGAAAGCGATGTCCAACAACATCTGAATCGCTCCCACTGCCCTCGTCTTTTTTATTTCTAGTCCTTCACTCTCACTTTCCTCATCCACGAATCTTTCATCCTCGCTCAAATTAATGGAGAAATTGTCGCTTTCTTTCATAGCCAGCAGCAGCTAGAGCTATTCGGACCGAGAAAGCGACAATTTCCCCATTAATTTGTGCAAGGATGAAAGATTTGTCGATGAGGAAATTTAGAGTGAAGGACTAGATTTAAAAAAAAAAAGGCGATTGCAGTGGGAGCGATTCAGATGTTAGACACATTTAATAGGATAATTTTGGAAAATCCCTTATCTGCCTATTGTGTTGTTAGTGTTTTAGTGAAATTAAATAGTACCTGAAAGTCGTAGGGGTGTGGCCACGGGTCTGTTGACGCCAGAGTCTCTGAGGGAAGTCACGACAGCTGCAGCAGGATGGAAGCTCCGCTGATGTCGCCGGTAAAAGGCGACTTATTACCACAATTTTCTCAACGAAAACTGCCGGTTGACATGTAGTCGGGATCCACGTTCGCTTGACCGCTCTGATCCATAGTAAAGCTTCATCTTCGGGAATTTTAAACAAAGAAACACCGGCTGTGTTTTTGTGGCTAAAGGCTAAAATCTTCCCACTTTGACGTCTCCATTATTAATTGAACAAATTGGAAAAGATTCACCAACACAGATGTCCAGAATACTGTGTAATTATGCAATTAAAGCAGACTACTTATAGCTTGGATCGGGCTGGAAAACAATGTCCGCTATAACCGGTGACGTCAAACACACGCGTTATACTGTGACCTTTTCAACACGACACTTGGCGGGAAATTAAAAATTGCAATTTAGTAAACTAAAAAGGCCGTATTGGCATGTGTTGCAATGTTAATATTTCATCATTAATATATATACTATCAAAATGCGTGGTCGGCAGTAGTGGGTGTTAGTAGGCCTTTAAGATGATTGCTCACACCTGCTTGTTGCTGCTTCATTCCCTCATTTCCACTCCTGGATACAGACCAAAACGCCGTAATTTAGACCATTCGCCAGTATCTTGAACCCTTTGGGTTGCATTTTTGTCTTCGTTTCTGCAGTTCCTCACTACTTCTTATGCCTTGTCTACTGTGCTTTTGGACTATTATAAGACATTAAAAACTCTCTGCTCCTGGAGTCCAATCTTAGAACCGGACAAACAAGCAAAGATCACATGTACGGACTAGTAAATACAGGATGTGCAATTAGCAGTGCTTTAGTTCACAATCTGTCTTTGTGCAGCTCGGCGATCGGTTTCCACTCATAAAATTCATTTACTATCTAATCGTGTCAGTGTTTCACCCAAAAGTTTCTGGCATAGGCTCCAGCCACAGTTTTGACTCGGACCACATTACCACAATAGTATAAGTAGTTGGTTGGCGGAGTACAATATAATAATTTAAAGGAATTTTCAGTACAATACCTTTTGTATTGAAACCAAGTTGCAGAGGTGGATGCATTGATCCAAACATCAATATTTTCAATACCAGGGCATGATGTATACTCAACACAAATGTAAAAATTAAGTGCGTAGATACTGTTAAAGTCCATAAAGCAGCGTGAGGTATTCAACATTTCACTGTTGTACAGCACTTTTGGAAATACTGTTAATAATATAGACATAATTCCATCCATCCATCCATTTTCTACTGCTTGTCCTTTTTGGGGTCGCGGGGGGTGCTGGAGCCTATTTCAGCTGCATTCTGGCGGAAGGCGTCGTACACCCTGGACAGGTCGCCACCTCATCACAGGGCCAACACAGATAGACAGACAACATTCACACTCACATTCACACACTAGGGTCAATTTAGTGTTGCCAATCAACCTATCACCAGGTGCATGTCTTTGGAGGTGGGAGAAAGCCGGAGTACCTGGAGGGAACTCACGCAGTGAGCTCCACAGGACACGCCACCGCGCTTGCCGCGCAGACCGCGCGAACGCGCCACCGCAGCCGGGGTCAATCTGCAATCAGCGCATCTGGTCATGATGAGCGGGAGATGGATAAAGGACCAGTGGACCCAAGGATCCGGGCGGGAACTTAGTTTCTCGGTGGCAAACCGTAAGTAACAAGCTTTATACTCTCTCTCCGTGTTTCCTTTCCGTTGTTTGATTTGTCCCCTGTCTTAAGCTTGAAGCGAGTACGCAACATCCTCTAGGACAGATACCACCCACCCAGCACATGGCCTCTTCAACCTGCTACCCTCTGGAAGGAGGTAAAGACAGATTCGCGCCAAGACCACCAGAATGTCTCACAGTCCGTATCCCCAGGCTGTGAGACTGCTAAATGAACAACATGCCCCTTTACTGCCCCCGACGATCTTATTACCTCACTCTTTACCACCTCAATAATTGTGCTCTGGATATTGCATTGCTGCAACATCAACGCAACACCCATCAGACATCTGACTGTTCCCACCCCCACGCCATATATATATATATATATATATATATATATATATATATATATATATATATATATAAATATGTGTGTGTGTGGGAAAAATCATAAGACTACTTCATCTGTACAGAACTGTTTCATGAGCGGTTCCCTTAATTATCAGGAGATTTCCTGATGATTGAGGGAACCCCTCATGAAACAGTTCTGTAGAGATGAAGTAGTCTTGTGATTTTTCCCACACATACATATTGCGCTCTACCATGGTATCGAGCACTATTCTCTGGATAATCCAATCAAGATATATATATATAAAAAAAAAAACCTAGTGTCTGAGCCGTCATCTCCCCTCTGTAACCATAACAGTAGCAGTAGTAAGTTAAAAGTTAAAGTACCACTGATAGTCATGAACACACTAGGTGTGGTGCAATTACTCTCTGCATTTCACCCATTCCCTTGTTCCATCTCCTGGGAGGTGAGGGGAGCAGTGAGCAGCAGCGGTGACCACGCTCAGTAATCATTTTGGTGATTAAACCCCCAATTCCAACCTTTGATGCCGAGTGCCAAGTAGGGAGGTAATGGGTCCCATTTCTTTGGTATGACTCGGCCGGGGTTTGAACTCACGACCTACCGATATCAGGGCGGACTCTAACCACTGAGCAGGCTTTTTTTATTATTACTAGTATAAGTAATAATAACTATAATGACTTATGTCTATATTATTGTCCAATATTTTTTTTTGTAACAGTACTACTAGTCGTAGCATAACATGATTATTATCATTCTTGATTTAGACTTTAATCACCAAACTGTTCCTTTATCCAAAACATATACAGTAAAATTAAAATGATTTGAATTCATAGAATCTTAGCAGCACTATTCTCTGTCTCATACCTAAATGCCTGCAGCTTGGTGTAATTCTCTCCTTGTAGGTTTTGGCAGGGATTAAAGTGCCAATCTTTGTAAAGTAAAAGTGTGAAAGTAGTCTGAGACTTGTTACTAATAGAATAATGGAGCATTGAGCTAAGTGGGAGGCCTGCCAGGCTTTAAAATTGTTTTTTCCTGTTTACTTACTCACTGCGCTGACACGTTTTGCTTCGCAATTTAGCAACCTGGAGGGGCGAGGAGAGGGAGAGTGTTCCATTGGGCAAAATATATGCGGTGATGTGTACGCTAGGAACACTTAATGACACACATATGTACAAGAGGCGGACACATCTGATGGTAACGTGCGTCAATGAAAAGAAAAGTGAAAGTAAAAAGTGAGGTGAAATTAAATGTACGATGCTCAGAAAATGGAGAAATACCAATCTGAAAACAAGTCTATCCTATGTATTGCATATATAGTGGGAAACAATGTTCCCTCGAAAAAAGGTATTTTGGCATCTTACCTAGACCGATAGCAGACTTCTTCATGCTATTTTTTTAAAATACCAACATAGCTTTTATATAAACAGTCGCGATCAAAGGTTTACATACACATAATGTTATGACCAGAGGTGGGTAGTAACGCGCTACATTTACTCCGTTACATTTACTTGAGTAACTTTTGGGATAAATTGTACTTCTACGAGTAGTTTTTTATGCAACATACTTTTACTTGAGTATATTTATAGAGAAGAAACCGTTGGGATCCGCTTTTTGGATCCTCCACATGTTATTGTTTATTGTTCCAATTTTATTTTCACTCTCCATCTGATCCCATTATTTCCTGTTTAAGTCGGTCACCATGGTAGCTTATCAGTTTTCACCTGTTTCTCACAGCCCTGCACACCTGTCCTCACTAATCACCTACCTTATATAAGCCTGCATCTTTTGTTGTTCAGTCTGGGATCCAAATTTGCTTTCACGCAACAAGTTACGCCTGCACTCTGTCATCGTATGTGTATTCTCGCTAGCTTTTCACGCTCAGCCATTTGTTTATTCCAGCTCTCATGCTGTATGTTTTGTTTTACTCTTTAAAGTGCCAGTTTAGTTCTCATTTTTGTATATCCTAGCTTTTATGCTAGCGTCTTTGGTTTGCCTTTCATTAGCACCAGTGTTTTGTTTCATAGATCCTTTTCGTTAAATAAATTGTTTATATCTTACCTTTGCTGTGTTCACTTGTTGACGCATCCACGAGGGAATCGAACCCGGCATCATAATGCCGAACAGGCGTAACAGAAACGCTACTTTTACTCCGCTCCATTTATCTACATTCAGCTCGCTACTTGCTACTTTTGTTTATCGATCTATTAATGTTTGTTTTGGTTTATAACAGAGCTTCAAAGTAGAATCTACACATGCCTGCGTTTCGCCAATCACATGCAGTCACTGGTGACGTTGGACCAATCAAACAGAGCCAGGCGGTCACATGACCCGACTTAAACAAGTTGAAAAACTTATTGGGGTGTTACCATTTAGTGGTCAATTGTACGGAATATGTACTGTACTGTGCAATCTACTAATAAAAGTTTCAATCAATCAATCAAAAGTGTAAAGGAAAAAAGAAAGTTTTACTTCAACCGTACTTCCCGTCAAAAGCCTAAAGGCTGATCGCACAGTTCCTGTCTTCACAATAAAAGTGCCGCTCCATTGCGCCTGCGCTAACAAAATAAGAGTCTCCGAAAGCCAGCGCAAACAAGCTAGCAAGCTACGGCGTTTGCCGCCAATGTATTCGTTGTAAAGTGTATAAAAACGAATATGGAAGCTGGACAAATAAAATGCCCCCCCAAAAAAACTACTTTCATGTGGTATTGGACAGAAAAGAGGAACTTTTTTTCTCCTCCATTTGAAAACGTGGACATCTGATTCCTATCAATGCAAGTCATCAGAATCAGGTAATACACCAACTTATATTCTTGTCTTCATGAAAGATAGGAATCTATCTATGTGTTAAACATGCATGTATATTCATTAAAACACATTTAACATGTCAACAAAAACGCCAAAATAAATAAATATAAATGATATACTGTATATATAAATTATGTGATATTTATGTGTATATATGATATGTGTGTATGTATGTATATATGAGGTAGATCACATCGACTTGGTCATTTATTAAGTAATTGATAAACGTTGAGAAACTTATTGGGGTGTTACCATTTAGTGGTCAATTGTACTGAATATGTACTATACTGTGCAATCTACTAATACAAGTTTCAATCAATCAATCAATGAATGCCTACTGAGGCTATGGTGCTGTTAAGTTATTGTGGCTCAATGTGCCTTATTTTTTTATTTTAATGTACTATTATTTAATATATATTATTGTTTTAGTTGCTTAAGAGATATTCCTGGCTCTGAATTTGCTCATTGCTATTTTTATGTTTTTGTGCATTATTTGTTGCCGTAATCAGGTTACTCATCAGTTACTCAGTACTTGAGTAGTTTTTTCACAACATATTTTTACTTTTATTCAAGTAAATATTTGGGTGACTACTCCTTACTTTTACTTGAGTAATTAATCTCTAAAGTAACAGTACTCTTACTTGAGTATCATTTCTGGCTACTCTACCCACCTCTGGTTATGACTGTCTTGAGTTTCCAATACTTTCTATAACTTATTTTTTTGTGATAGAGTGTCGGAGCACATACTTGTTGGTCACAAAAACATTCATGAAGTTTGGTTCTTTTATGAATTTATTATGGTCTACTGAAAATGTGACCAAAATTACAGCATATAGTGGGGCAAAAAAGTATTTAGTCAGCCACCATATGTGCAAGTTCTTCCACTTAAAATGATGACAGAGGTCTATAATTTCCATCATAGGTACACTTCAACTGTGAGATATAGAATGTGACAAAAAAAGTCCAGGAATTCACTTTGTAGAAATTTTAAAGAATTTATTTGAAAATTATGGTGGAAAATAAGTAATTGGTCAACCATTCAAAGCTCTCACTGATGGAAAGAAAGTTCTATTTTGGTTTCATCTGACCACATGATATTCTCCCAATCCTCTGCTGTATCATCCATGTATCCATTTTGATATAAACTCAACTCGTCGTGTTTGGAGGAAGAAGAATACTGAGTTGCATCCCAATAACACCACACCTACTGTGAAGCATGGGGGTGGAAACATCATGCTTTAGGGCTGTTTTTCTGCTAAGGGGACAGGACGATTGATCCGTGTTAAGGAAAGAATGAATGGGGCCATGTATCGTGAGATTTTGAGCCAAAACCTCCTTCCTTCAGTGAGAGCTTTGAATGGTTGACCAAATACTTATTTTCCAACATAATTTACAAATAAATTCTTTGAAATTCCTACAATGTGAAAACCTGGATTTTTTTTTCACATTTTGTCTCTCACAGTTGAAGTGTACCAATGATTAAAATTACAGACCTCTGTCATCATTTTAAGAGGGAGAACTTGCTCAATCGGTGGCTGACTAAATACTTTTTTGCCCCACTGTACATACAGAAATGTTAATATTTGGTTTCATGTTCCTAGGCAAGCTTCCCTGCAATAAGGTAGCCATCCACAAGCTTCTGGTTGAATTTTTGACAACTCCTCCTGACAAAATGTGTGCAGTTCAGCTAAATTTGTTGGTTTTCTGACATAGACTTGTTTCTTCAGCATTGTCCACACGTTTAAATCAGGACTTTGGGAAGGCCATTTTAAAACCTAAATTCTAGCCTGATTTAGTCATTCCTTTACCACTTTTGACGTGTGTTTGGGGTCATTGTCCTGTTGGAACACCCAACTGCACCCAAGACCCAACCTCCGTGTGACGCTTTGCTGGCATCGTGGTGTGGTTTTTGTTCTCTCGTGGATGCAGTTTAAGATGGACACTGCGTGAAGGTAAGAATGATGATTTATTTAACTATAATAACGGACTAGGAAGAGAAAATACTTGCACAAAGGCACTATAGACAAAACCAACAGAAAGCGCTAGCATGTGAGCTCGGGACAAGCAACAGAATAGCGTGGAAGCTGAAGTACACACAAGTCTTTACCACAATACGGGAATAGCGACGTCACCTGTTGCATCAAATAGCAAATAAGAAAATCCGAGAGCGAGTAACGAAAAAGGCAGGCTTAAGTAGAGACAGAAATTAGGAGGCAGGTGTGCGTCAAAAACACAAGGCAGGTGACATTAATATGAAACTATGGCAACAGAACAAAACAGGAAGTGCCACCAGGAACTAAGGAAGTCAAATAACAACAAGACGAGATACAAAACAGAACAAAACCAGAATATGCCATGATCCGAGTAGCGGATCATGACACTCCGGGCTGATGATTTTAGGTTGTCCTGAAGAATTTAGAGGTAATCCTCCTTTTTCATTGTCACATTTAAAGCACCAGTCCCATTGGCAGCAAAACAGGCCCATAGCATAATACTACCACCACCATGCTTGACGGTAGGTATGATGTTCCTAAGATTAAAGGCCTCACCTTTTCTCTTCCATACATATTGCTGGGTATTGTGGACAAACAGCTCAATTTTTGTTTCATCTGACCACAGAACTATCCTCTAGAAGGTCTTATCTTTGTCCATGTGATGTCAATTGAAACAAAAATTGAGCTGTTTGGCCACAATCCCCAGCAATATGTTTGGAGGAGAAAAGGTGAGGCCTTTAATCCCAGCAACACCATGCCTACTGTCAAGCATAGAGGTAGTAGTATTATGCTCTGGGCCTGTTTTGCTGCCAATGGAACTGGGGTTTTATAGAGAGGCAATGGGACAATGAAAAAGGAAGATTACCTCCAAATTTTTCAGGACAACCTAAAATCATCAGCCCGGAGGTTGGGTTTTTGGGTGCAGTTGGGTGTTCCGACAGGACCATTACCTCAAACACATGTCAAAAGTGGTAAAGGAATGGCTAAATCAGGCTAGAATTAAGGTTTTGGAATGGCCATTCCCAAAGTCCTGACTTAATTGTGTGGACAATGCTGAAGAAAAAAGTCCATGTCAGAAAACCAACGCATTTAGCTGAACTGCAACAATTTTGTCAAGAGGAGTGGTCAAAAATTCAACCAGAAGCTTGTGGATGGCTACCAAAAGTGCCGTATTGCAGTGAAACGTGCCAAGGGACATGTAACCAAATATCAACATTGCTGTATGTATACTTTTGACCCAGCAGATTTGGTCACATTTTCAGTAGACCCTTAATAAATTCATTAAACAACCAAACTTCATGAATATTTTGTGTGACTAACAAGTATGTGCCCCAATCACTCTATCACAAAACAAGAGTTATTGGATTGAATTATTGGAAACTCAAGACAGCCATGACATTATGTTCATTATATGCATTGAGGCGGTATAGCTCGGTTGGTAGATTTCCCTTGCCAGCAACTTGAGGGTTCCAGGTTTGATCCCCGCTTCTGCCAACCTAGTCACTGCCGTTGTGTCCTTGGGCAAGACCCTTTACCCACTTGCTCCCACTTCCACCCACACTGGTTTAAAAATAATTTAATATTTAGAAAAATATTTTTCCTGGATTTTCCAAGGTACCTGAAACAGCAAAACAGCTCCTCACCGCCATGCCTCAATGTATTCTAGGTACATTACTTTTAGGGTTGAACACCTAAAAGTTCCCTTAACCCAGGGGTGTCCAGGCGTTATCCACTGAGAGCCACACACTTAAAAATCAAAGCAAGTGGGGGCCATTTTGATATTTTTTATTTTAAAAAACAATACAATATATGTTTAAAAAATAAACATTTCGGCCTCCACTCAGGCTTGATCCCGGGGACCCCAAAGGGTATTGGTCAAAAAAATATAAAAAATGTGTCATTATTCAGTATTATTATTTTTATTATTATTCACATTTTAAATCTCTAGATCAACATTAAGTCTATCTGTCAATATAATGATTTTAAAGATTTAAGTTGTATGCTCTTTTTGTCACAAAAAACCTAGTTTTTTATGGAAAAATCCCAAAATATGCAATATTTTCATCCAATTATTTTTTAAGTGGAATATTTAAGATTATATAAAAATTGGAGCATTAAAAAGGTCAATAACTCAAAAAACCATTTATTTTAATTAATCATTATATTTTGAGCAATGACACTTAAAAACAAATCACACTAAGATTATTGGGGATCCAAAAGGGTGTTAGAATATAAATTATAATTTTTTTTTAACTGTTTACTTTTAACACAATAATCTCGAGATCAACTTCAAATCTATGCATCAATTGTAAGTTTTATTGTTGTTTATGTTTTTGTTTGTTCATTTTAGTCCCTTATTTTAAAAAAACAGCTCAATTTTTTTATATGGCAAACACAAAATATGCTACATTTTCCCCAAAAATATGTCAAGGTGGAAAATTTAACGTGACATAATTGGAGCCTTGAATAGGTCAATAATTCATAATGACATTGATTTTGATTCATTATTATTTTTTAAAGAAAGAAACAGCCTGCATAGCAGCTTTGTGTTATTAGAGGAAACATAGCAACATTTTCTTGTTAGATTTCACCCGTTTGCTCCTTTTTATCACTTTTTAGGTTTAGAAAATTTTTCAATCGTATTTTTAAAATGTGCCGTGGGGCCGTTAAAAAATTACCCGCGGGCCGCAAATGGCCCCGGGGCCGCACTTTGGACACCCCTGCCTTAACCAAACCTAGTCAACATTTTTGTGCCAAAAAAAAAAAAAAAATCCAGTTTAATTCCAATAGACCAAAGAACCAACGTCCAAATCTCATCCAAATGTTTCAGATTCTTTGTAACAAGTTTTGATCTGTCATTTTTGTCGGATGGCCATGAATTTGTGTACTTTTCATATTTACTGCCACCATGATGACTGCATTGTCAATCACATTTATTGGATCCGACTGTCAATTCTTTGAAGAATGGTTTTAAGCCAAGAAGGGCCTTGTGGGTGCTGATGAAAATATGAAGTTGTGGAACAAAAATAATCCATAATGCCTTTGCATTTACAACAGCAACCTTACACATACACACACACACTCACACACACACACACACACACACACACACACACACTGCAATATACACATCTTTTATTAAAGCGTTCCATTCGCTCCTGCAGCTCCTGATAAGAAAGCTAAGTCTGGGATTTAGAGCTTTAGCTTATCGTCATCTTTACGAGGCTTTCCCTGCAAAGTGCAGTAAGCATGGGCCAGCAATCTGCATAGGACGCATGGCGGATAAAGGGCGGGCGCCAGGGAAGGGAGGGAGAAGGAGGCGGCAGAAGTGACAATAAACGCAGGAATCTGGAAAGACGTCTGAAACAGGTGGATTTACATTCCTCCCCAACTCAAAGCCGGCTGGATGGGTGAAACCTGGTCCACCGCTGTGGTATTTGTGTGTCGGAGCGAGACAAGGAGAAGGAATACGCACATTCCTATTGCACACAATACACAGTTAATTCCTCCACACACTCGGAGAGAGAGCCGGTTTCTAGAACACGGGACTTTTCATTTATTCAGGCAAAAAGATGAGATTATGGAGAAAGCTCATTTCCTGCTAAACTTGGACTCTGGTTTCCCAAATAAAATTGCTTTTATTCTCCACAACATGTGTTCCCGGAGATTAAGGGCCTGTAATCTTGCAAGGGTTTAATAAGACTCAGTATGCGAAGTGCAGGCTAAAACAGAAAATGTGGAACGCGCTTCACTGAGCTCTGTTCTACCCAATGACTTTAATCCTGTTTATTAAATTATAAAGAACCTTAAAGGATAAAGATAAAGAATACTGAGTCGAGGATTTAAATGATTCCGGGTTATTTTGTCCACCCCCTCTAATGTCTTAGCGTGAGTTATTCGATAGCAGTGGATCATGTTTTTAAGATGGCAGACTTTGTTTATCTCGAAAAAGAGCTTGCATTTCTCAAAGTACCAAAATCAATCACATATTCAGTGATGATTTTTATTATTAGGAAATTAAAATTACTTTTAGTTATGTTTTAAAAAAAAAACTACAATACAGCGTCAACTAATTGTATTTAATTAAGACTCATTTTCATGTTATTATTAGAATTATTATTAATTGTAGGAGTATTATTATTAATAGTAGTGGTTGTGTTGCGATCCGCTGCTCGGATCCAAACATATTATTAGTTATTTTTCCATTCTTGTATCACTCTCCGTCAAGTGACTGTTTATTTCCTGTTTAGCCTGTCACCATGGTAACTCATTAGTCCACCTGCTACTCCTGGTCCACACACACCTGTTTTGTCTAATCACCCTCCTATTTAAGCCAGCCTCTTTGTTCATGTCTTTCTGGGTTCATAGTTTGCTTTCACGCAAGTATTTATATTCTCGCTAGCTTCTCACGCTAAGCCTTTGTGTTTTTCCAGTTTACATTACTGATGATTCGTTTGTTCTTTTTGTGCCTACGTGCCATTTTAGTTTGTCTATTTGTACTTCCTAGTTTTCATACTAGCATTTTTGGTTTGCCATTTATTAGCTTCAGTGTTTTTGTTATTTAGCTCCCTTTGTTACTTAGAATTAATTCATTATTTCTTACCTCTTGCCGTGTTCATGTCTACGCATCCACGAAGGAACATTTCCGGCAGCACTGTGCCAAACAGTCCTTACAAGTTGTAGTAGTAGCAGCAGTAGTAGCAACAATAGTATCATCGTTAATTTACTATTAATATATTTAATGATGTATTTGAGTTAAAACTGAGATAAGGCAGCAGATTTTGTTTTAAAATTTTAATTTATGCATTATGGACATTTTTTATCACTATAAAATTAACATTGTTTTACTTCACGTTTTTTTAGAGCTGTCTAAAAACAGCAGTAGCTCATTTATTTAATCTTTTATTATTATTATTATTATTAATACTATTCTTTTTATTAGTGGTAGTAGTATGACCCCCCCAAAAACAAAACAAAAACCTTAGAATAATCATAGTAAAATGAGCACTCAACAGGAGTGAGGAAAAACCACAAAGGATGCACACAAAAAGGTCTGGAGAGGACAAAGTTAACACTGCATGGCAGCACCGGAGCAGAGCCACAGGAACGAGCAGCAAAATTGGAACAAAAGCAGAGGAGGTGAATACGACTGGAACGGGAAAACCATCATGAATCTACTGGTGCTGTGTAAAGGGACTGGAGAGATGAAGTAGTCAGGAGGAAATCAGTATCAGGTGTGTGCACAGGTGGGTCCGCCCCATAGCCTGAAAACCAGGCACTGCAACACAAAAGCAGACAGGCAGCGGAAGAGCTGCCAGATCATGACAACAGTTGGTCATAAAAAAGGATGATATATTGTTTCGATTTATTACAAAAAAAAAACAATGATGGCACCATCAAACAAAAAGTGATTATGCAAATTTAACTTTCACCACAGCTGGAGGTGCTAAAAGGATGCCACTACGCCCATTACAGGTGCAGTCAAAAAGAGTCTTTTTTGCAAATAAAGGGACACTCACTTGAAGAAAAAATTTAAGTATGTACAATGTACACAACCGATAAAAACTTACCAAGTTGCAGCCGAATGTTTTCAGATGGTGCTCAATCACATTTACCGTATTTTCCGGACCATAGGGCGCACCATATTATCAGGCGCACTGCCGATCAACGGGTCTATTTTTGATCTTTTTTCATATATGAGGAACACCAGATTTTAGGGCACATTAAATGAGTCATGTTATTATTTCTTTCTTTCTACATGGAAAACAATTCCTTGTGTTCCACATAACATGGTAATGGTGGTCAAAATATTGCATAGATTATGTTTAACAGATCATCTTTAAGCCGCTTTCTGACAGTCGCTTCCGAATGCAACGTTTTACCTGGCTCACCTTCGGCAGCATCTTCTCCGCGTCATCTTTGTTGCAGCGGTGTAGCGTGCAAGGACGGGAGTGGAAAAGTGTCAAAAGATGGATTTAACGGTTTTAATGACATTCAGACATTACTTAAATCAAAAAAGGAGCAAAATCTCCTCATCCGGAAACAACAACAAGGCCGGAAATGTGTCCCGTGAAAAACCGTCTGACTGGAACTGTCTAATAACTAAAGTTCCTTGAGTGGATAATGTAAACTCACTACATCGGTATGTTTTAGTGCTTTCATGGCAAGTTTACTGAGAGATATAAGTAATAACTTTACATTACTTTATATTAGAAATGGTAACAGTGGAGGATGAATGTCACATAACAAGAAGATAGAGAAAAATAAGAAGCTTATCGACTACGGCAGATGCGTGCAATTTTTCAGGATTTGTGCAGTTCCCAAATACAGATCCACAGGAACCAGAAGGTAAGAAAAGTTGCTTTGGCATAATATTGCGAAATAAAACACCAGATAATGTCTTATCTTATACACACACCATAATAATACTCCTATGTTTAATGTGCTGACAATCCATCAAGCGGTGCAGCTTCATAGCTTACTAGAGTTGTACTAAAACATTTTGATAGATTTTTGAGCGCTGTGTGGAATGTTCTATATTTTCAATGGAACATATAAAATGGGGGGATGGAAGATGGACCAATCAGGACGGGTAACACGGAAACGACTGATGCGGCAATGACGAACGAGCAGAGGATCCTCAGAGAATGTGGCTATGGGTGGGCCAAGAAAACAACCTACCGGGGCCTGCGAATACACCAGGGAAAGGCAAAATGCGGCAGTGGCCGCAACCAGATGCAAGCTTGCACTGCAGAAGCAGATCAGACAAGGAGGAAGCTTAGCCAGGTTGAGCACCACAGTGCTATTGATCCCACCATTGCAACTGGTGAGAGAGAGGAGGACCAGCCTTCCCAGCAGGAGGTGCAGCAACAACAGCACAGCCCGCAGCACAGTGAAACACCAAGTACAGAACCCACAAGAGGAACATCAGAGAAGCATATCCGGAAAGCCAAAGTGAAGTGGCCAAAAGCCAACGACAAAGACTTTTGGAGCAGACTCGATTTAAATTTATGCACCACCCTCCAAAGTGTGCTAAGAGGCAGTGTAACTTCCAAACTAAACATTATGGGAGACATCATCTACAAAGAAGGGAAAGAGCGATTCGGATTGATGCCACAGAGGAAGATCGTTCCCAAACAGAACGGGAGACGGGAGAGGGAAATCCTCCAGCTCTTAAAGGAACGCCGCCTCTTGCACAAGCAATGGAGGAAAGCCAATGACCAGGAGAAAGTCGGCCTGAAGAACCTGTGGGACCAGATCAAAGCAAGACTCTCACAACTGAGGAGAGCTGAAAGGATCAGGAAACGCAGAAGCCGCAGGGAGAAAGCAAGGGCAAGTTTCTTCCGGGACCCCTTCAAGTATGCTCGAAGCCTGCTAGAGGAAAAGAAGAACGGGACACCCCAGACCAGTGAGCAGGAGGTGGAGGAACACATCACAGTCCAGCTCAGTGATAGCCAAAAGGAGCTCCCCCTCGGATCACCGGGGCACGTACCTCGCCCACCTGAGCCTTCCTCGCAGTTTGACACCACCCCCCCAAGATGGGCTGAGGTTAAACAAGTGGTTGAGCGTGCAAGAAATGCTTCAGCACCCGGACCGAACGGGGTACCTTACAAGGTTTTCAAAAACTGTCCCGGACTCCTGAAGCTGTTGTGGAAGCTGATGGGCGTTGTCTGGAAAACCCAGTCCATACCATCATCATGGAGCAGAGCAATAACAACCTTTATCCCAAAGGAGAGCAACTCCTGTAACATCGACCAGTTCAGAGGCATTAGCCTACTAAATGTGGAAGGGAAGCTTTTCTTCACCGTGGTGGCGAAGCGGATGACCAACTACCTTCTGGCAAACAATTACATCAACACCAGTTGTCAGACGGCAGGCGTTCCAGGCTTCCCTGGCTGCGTGGAGCACTCGGCCATGATCTGGGAGCAAATCCAGTCAGCCAAGCGCAACAAAGCGGACCTGCATGTGGTTTGGTTGGATCTGGCAAATGCCTATGGATCGGTTCCACATCAACTCATCAGCTTTGCACTCAACTTCTTCCACATTCCATCATGCATCCAAAGTCTGGTAGTAAACTACTTTAACAACTTCAAAGTCTGCTACACGACTCAGGAGATCTCAACTGGTTGGCACCAGTTAGAGAAGGGAATAGCAATGGGTTGCTCTAGCTCTCCAATACTGTTCACAACAGCCTTTGAAATAATCCTTATTGGTGAAAGACAGATGGTCCGAGGAGTGAGATCTGAGTGAGGCCAGCGACTCCCGGCGCTGCGGAGCTACATGGATGATGTTACCACCCTCCTCCAGACAGCTGCATGTACCTCCAGACTCCTGAAAAGACTCTGGGAGCTCCTAGCATGGGCACGGATGAAACTAAAACCTGCCAAGTCCCACAGCCTCTCCATCCGGAAAGGAGCCAGGTTCGACAACATCTCATTCTCAGTGGATGGCGAATTAATCCCACGCGTGGTCGACCAACCTGTGCGGAGCCTCGGAAGGCTTTACACTGCTGACATGTCTGATAAGCACATGGCTGCCTCCGTCACTTCTCAGCTGAAGGATGGCCTGAACAAAATAGATCAAAGCTATCTTCCAGGGAAATTCAAGGTCTGGTGTTACCAGTTCACCTTATACCATCGCCTGATGTGGCCCTTGAAGTTGTGCGACATCACCTCCACAACAGTCCTCAAAAGCCAATAACTACATCTTCAAATGGGTGGGCCTTCCCAGATGTCTTTCCAACACGGCACTGTTTGGAAGAGCCATTCTGAAGCTGCCACTGAAATCCATCAGCTTGGGCTACAAACAGGAGAAGGTGAGGCTCGTGTTCGAGCTCAGAGACTCACCTGATCAGTCTGTCCGTAACACCAAGACCCAAGTCTGTACAGAACGTAAGTGGAATGCTATGCAGACAGTAGACCAAGCCATCGTCCGACTGAAACACCAGGAGATGGTAGGACAGATACAGTCTGGCAGAGCCGGCTTCGGATGGGGAACAGCATCCAAGATGTGGTCCAAAGCCTCAAGGAAGGAAAGAAAAGATCTGGTGATCTCAGAAGTGGTCAAGATGGAAGAGGAGAGCTATATGATCAAGGCTGTGGGCCAACAGCAGCAAGGGAGATGGACCAATTGGGAGGCCGTTGTCAACAGAGTTGTTACGTGAGCATACATGTGGAAGATGCCCCAGGCGAGGCTAAGTTTCCTCATCAGGGCCACGTACGATACCCTCCCCAGTCCAAGGAACTTGTATGTGTGGTACGGGGCGGAGGTGATCTGCCAGCTCTGTGACTCCCAAAACCCAAGCTTGCATCACATTCTTTCTGGCTGCAAGGTGGCTTTTTCGCAGGGTTGGCGGCACGACCGCGTCCTGCGGAAGCTGGCTGAAATTCTGGAGGCACGCAGAGTGGAAGCAAATGGGGCCACTCCGGGAACAGCACAGAGGTTGATTAAGTTTGTCAAGCAAGGTGGCCAGCCTTACAGCAGCAGCAAGAGCATCCAGTCCCTCCTGTCAGCCGGCGGCGAGTGGAACATGAGGGCTGATCTAGATCGTCAGTTGAAGTTCCCTCAAGAGATTACAACAACCTTGTTACGCCCAGACATTGTCCTGTGGTCCACCTCTAGTAAAACTGTCATCATGGTAGAACTAACGGTATCATGGGAAGAGGGAATGGAGGCTGCCTTTGAAAGAAAGAGGGACAAGTATTCAGAGCTGGCAAGCGACTGCGCACAAGCAGGAATGGAGGCCCTTCACCTATCCAGTAGAAGTTGGCTGTAGAGGCTACACTGGAGCATCCACCCAGTGGCTCCTAAAGTCCCTTGGCATCAAAGGCTCCAATCTAAAGAAGGCCCTCAAAGCCCTGGCAGAGGAGGCAGAACAAGGGTGCTTCTGGTTCTGGCTCAGAAGAAACGACAAGGCTTGGGGAAAGCAGGGCGTGTAGACAGGGGGAAGTAACATGGGTCTCGGGGTGCTGGAATAGCAGCACCCTGAGACCCATGTTAAGGTATGCGGTCAGGCCTTCGCTTGACTCAGGGAAATGGACGTCCCTGCCATGCATAGTCCCTTAGGACTCTTTCCATATACACAACAGCAATAACACCGGGGTTGGAATGTAGGTACAGTATGGATCCTTTAGCTTGCTGCAGGGGGCGGCGGGGAGACGTCCCTGTCGCTGCTCCACCACCCAGAGATGTTCCGGGATTAAAGGAGCGAAACATCCGTGAAGGGTGGCTCCCGGCTGATGACCCTGCAGCCAGCACCACATGGCACTGTCGGGGGTGCGTCAGGCAGTAATGGCCCGCAAGTGTTGACTTGTGCTTACATCTTGGTGTTGTTTACTTGAGTCATATGGCAGTCTACACATATCTCTTATGATTGACTGCCATCTACTAGTCACACTTATCACTACACCATGTACCAAATAAAATGGCTTCGAAGTTGGTAAGAAAAAACGGAAATATTCCGTACATTAGGCGCACTGGGTGATATGGCGTACTGTCGAGTCATGAGGAAAAAAAAGAATTTTAAGTGTGCCGAATAGTCCAGAAAATACGTTAATATATTTGAACATTTTAATCATTACATCATTTTTATTATTTTACAGCCCTAGTGTCTGAATAGGGTGTTTCAGCTGGTCCACCACTGCTACTAAAGAAGGGGATTTGGCATCGCCACACACCTTACGCCATCTCAATGATTTGAAAAGTTGCTTTTAAAGGCCTACTAAAACCCACTACTACCGACCACGCAGTCTGATAGTTTATATATCAATGATGAAATATTAACATTGCAACACACGCCAATACGGCCTTTTTAGTTTACTAAATTGCAATTTTAAATTTCACGCGAAAGTATCATGCTAAAACGTCGCGGTATGATGACGCGTGCCCGTGACGTCACGCATTGCGGAGGACATTTTGGTCCAGCACCGTTCACAGCTATAAGCCGTCTCTTTTCATCCCATAATTCCAGAGTATAATGGACATCTGTGTTGCTGAATCTTTTCCAATTTGTTCAATCAATAATGGAGACGTCAAAGAAGAAAGATGTTGGTGGAAAGCAGTGTATTGCGGCCGCCTTTAGCAACACAAACACAGCCGGTGTTTCCTTGTTTACATTCCCGAAAGATGACAGTGAAGCTTTATTATGGAACAGAGCGGTCAAGCGAACATGGTTCCCTACCACATGTCAACCGGCAGGTTTCGGTGAGAAAATGGTGGTAATAAGTCGGCTCTTACTGTGGACATGAGCGGAGAGCTTGCGTCGTTCCTCCTGCACCTGTCAAAGAGGCAGCTGCGGACTCTCTTGCCTCCTCCCACTGGCCGCCCCAACCTTTGGATGCTTCCACCGTGGAGGAATGAAAAAAAAAAAAATTCTCAGCCCGGCCCGACCAGCTGCCTTCGCCTTGTCGAGAAACGTGGCTTCTTTCGGAGACACTCGCGGTCACCACACCCATTCGACTTTCAGGTTGTACAGGTAAGACCATATAATCTCACTAAAACACTAGTAACACAATAAGCAGATAAGGTTTTTTTATCTGAATTATCCTAGTAAATGTCTCTAATAACATCTGAATCGCTCCCACTGCCCTCGACTTTCTTTTATTATTTTATTTTTTTATAGTCCTTCACTCTCACTTTCCTCATCCTTGAATATTTCATCCTCACTCAAATTAATGGGGAAATCGTCGCTTTCTCGGTCCGAATCGCTCTTGCTGCTGGTGGCCATGATTGTAAACAATGTGCGGATGTGGGGAGCCCTACAACCCGTGACGTCACGCGCACATCGTCTGCTACTTCCGGTACAGTCAAGGCTTTTTTATTAGCGACCAAAAGTTGCGAACTTTATCGTCGATGTTCTCTACTAAATCCTTTCAGCAAAAGTACGGCAATATCGCGAAATTATCAAGTATGACACATAGAATGGACCTGCTATCCCCGTTTGAATAAGAAAATCTCATTTCAGTAGACCTTTAAAGACAAAACATGTTATTGTCTGTCGTTGGCAATACCAACGTCCAGTCACATATAAAAGGCTAACACTGTTTATAACATCACTCCAAGATGAGTGTCCAATCTGTCATAAAAGATATATAAGACGATTATCAGTAAGCCCTGAGAGTTAATGGCCAAGCGAGGGAGCGCATGTGGACTTGTGAACTTGTCACCGAGAAGTTCTGCTGCGCTATCGGCCTAAGAGGATTGCACGCCACTAATCCAAATCAAAAGACATACTGTACCATGTGAATTATTGCATTCTGAGATAGATTATTTTGGCCCCCCGGATTAGGCATCCGTGCCAGACAAATCTTTCCATGTCTTGCATGACGAGCAATGAAAGATGCACTTTTCGTAAGTACTTAGTATTCCTAAATATTGTCACTGCTGGTGAGGTCTTTACATTCAGCGGAAACATCTGCTGCTATTTAGGATTTGGGGGAAAACAAATCACATGCACTCATTTAGAGCACACTCCTAGCCACATCCAGACAAGTTATGGTTCTCAAACGCGTTTCACCAAATACCGCCTTAGAAAAACCTTGCCTCTCCAAGTTCCACCATAGTGACAGACATTAAAATACGGTAACCTAGTAGGCCTAAGTACTCATTTAAAAAAAGGCAGAGGTTTATACAAACCCCGTTTCCATATGAGTTGGGAAATCGTGTTAGATGTAAATATAAACAGAATACAATGATTTGCAAATAATTTTCAACCCATATTCAATTGAATATGCTACAAAGACAACATATTTGATGTGCAAACTGATTAACATTTTTTTTGCAAATAATCATTAACTTTACAAATTAAAGCCAGCAACACGTGACAAAGAAGTTGGGAAATGTGGCAATGAATACTGATAAAGTTGAGGAATGCTCATCAAACACTTATTTGGAACATCCCACAGGTGTGCAGGCTAATTGGGAACAGGTGGGTGCCTTGATTGAGTATAAAAACAGCTTCCCAAAAAATTATCAGTCTTTCACTAGAAAGGATGGGGCGATGTACACCCTATAGTCCACAACTACGTGAGCAAATAGTCAAACAGTTTAAGAACAACGTTTCTCAAAGTGCAATTGCAAGAAATTTAGGGATTTCAAATTCTTCAGTCCATAATATCATCAAAAGGTTCAGAGAATCTGGAGAAATCCCTCCAAGTAAGCGGCATGGCCGGAAACCAACATTGAATGACCATGACCTTCGATCCCTCAGACAACACTGTATCAAAAACCGACATCAATCTCTATAGGATATCACCACATGGGCTCAGGAACACTTCAGAAAACCACTGCCACTAAACACAGTTTGTCGCTACATCTGTAAGTGCAATTTAAAGCTCTACTATGGAAAGCAAAAGCCATTTATCAACAACATCCAGAAACGCCGCCTTTTTCTCCGGGCCCGAGATCATCTAAGGTGAACTGATGCAAAGTGGAAAAGTGTTCTGTGGTCTGACGAGTCCACATTTCAAATTGTTTTTGGAAATATTCGACATCGTGTCATCAGGACCAAAGTTATCAACGCAAAGTTGAAAAGCCAGCATCTGTGATGGTATGAGGGTGCATTAGTGCCCAAGGCATGGGTAACTTACACATCTGTAAAGGCACAATTAATGCTGAAACGTATATACAGGTTTTGGAACAACATATGTTGTCATCTAAGCGTCGTCTTGTTCATGGACCCCCCAGCTTATTTCAGCAAGACAATGCCAAGCCACATTCAGCATGTGTTACAACAGCGTGGCTTCGTAAAAAAAGAGTGCGATTACTTTCCTGGCCCGCCTGCAGTCCAGACCTGTCTCCCATTGAAAATGTGTGGTGCATTATGAAGTGTAAAATACGACAGCGGAGACCCCGGACTGTTGAACGACTGAAGCTCCACATAAAACAAGAATGGGAAATAATTCCACTTTCAAAGCTTCAACAATTAGTTTCCTCAGTTCCCAAACGTTTATTGAGTGTTGTTAAAAGAAAAGGTGATGTAACACAGTGGTGAACATGCCCTTTCCCAACTACTTTGGCACGTGTTGCAGCCATGAAATTCTAAGTTAATTATTATTTGCAAAAAAATAAAGTTTACGAGTTTGAACATCAAATATGTTGTCTTTGTAGTGCATTCAAATGAATATGGGTCGAAAAAGATTTGCAAACCATTGTATTCAGTTTATATTTACATCTAACACAATTTCCCAACTCATATGGAAACGGGGTTTGTATTTAATATTGTTGGCCACTGAAACATTACACACACTTTGAATAGTAACACTGTGTATATAGGAATATAAAACACTGTACTTTAATCAAGTGATTCTTTTGCGTACCACTAGATGGAGCCTGTGTAATTAACACTGTTTTAGAATCAATATTTGTAAACAAAAATGTTGTTTTATTAAGTCTTACATGCATTGTGTTTTTGCTCTTGATCTTTCTTATAAGTTAGTCAATTCCAAACCAATCATAAATAAATACAAGGGTAATATCTCGGCTGGGAAAGTGATGTCAATATTGTAGCATTAACTCATTAAATGATTTAAGCGAGAAATTATTTTATTGATTATTTTATTGATTAATGTGGACCCCGACTTAAACAAGTTGAAAAACATATTCAGGTGTTACCATTTAGTGGTCAATTTTACGGAAAATGTACTGTATTTCTCAATCTACTAATAAGAAATTCTATCAATCAGGCATTAGCACGGTTTCTTATTTCTAGTTTTATGAAAGTGTTTTCCTCACTGGCTCTTTTTACGCAGAGGCAGCCGCCGGCTAATCCTGGATTCCAACTATACGCGGAACGGTCTCCTTCCATTTTTATTAGAGTCAAAGGGGCAAATTCCACCGACCGGGGAACGTCACCCACCTGCCGTTGCTCAGTGTCGTTACACACAGAGCTTCTATTTTTCCCTGAACGCTGATTGATTGATTGATTGAAACTTGTTTTAGTAAATTGCACAGTACAGTACATATTCCGTACAATTGACCACTAAATGGCAACACCTGAATTAGTTTTTCAACTTGTTTAAGTCGGAGTCCACGTTAATCAAGTCATGGTAAGCTGCAACAAATCAGTTCATTTTAGTTAAAATCTGCTACTGCTAGAATGGGAATCATGCAGAAAAAACAAATAAAGTATTGCGGTTTACTTTCAGAATAAAATACTCCGTCTTCAAGGCAGTTCGTATTTCACACTTTGTAAGGTCCTATGGACATGAAGTGAACTTGTCAAAGGTTTTCAGACCTAATTTCATCTTCTTGGAACACATGCTGATTTAAAGGCCTACTGAAATGAGATTTTCTTATTTAAATGGGGATAGCAGGTCCGTTCTATGTGTCATATTTGATCATTTCGCGATATTGCGATATTTTTCCTGAAACGATTTAGTAGAAAACATCGACCATAAAGTTCGCAACTTTTGGTCGCTAATAAAAAAGCCTTGCCTGTACCGGAAGTAGCATACGATGTGCGTGTGACATCAGGGGTTGTAGGGCTTCTCACATCCTCACATTGTTTACAATCATAGCCACCAGCAGCTACAGCTATTCGGACCGAGAAAGCGACAATTTCCCCATTAATTTGAGCGAGGATGAAAGATTCGTGGATGAGGAAATTTAGAGTGAAGTACTAGAAAAAAAAAGGCGATTGCAGTGGGAGCGATTCAGATGTTTTTAGACACATTTACTAGGATATTTCTGGGAAATCCCTTATCTGCTTATTGTGTTGCGAGTTAAATAGTACCTGAAAGTTGGAGGGGTGTGGCTACGGGTGTGTTGACACCAGAGTCTCTGAGGGAAGTCACGAAGCTGCAGCAGGACAGAAGCTTTGCTGATCTCCGATAAGAGCGGACTTATTACCGCAATTTTCTCACCGAAAACTGCCGGTTGACATGTGGTCGGGATCCATGTTCGCTTGACCGCTCTGATCCATAGTAAAGCTTCACCTTTGGGAATTTTAAACAAGGAAACACCGGCTGTTTGTGTGGCTAAAGGCTAAAAGCTTCCCACCTCCCTCTTTCTACTTTGACTTCTCCATTATTAATTGAACAAATTGCAAAAGATTCAGCAACACATGTCCAGAATACTGTGTAATTATGCGATTAAAGCAAACTACTTATAGCTTGGATCGGGCTGGAAAATAATGTCCGCTACAACCCGAGACGTCAAACGCACGCGTCATCATACCGCGACGTTTTCAACACGACACTTCGGGGGAAATTTAAAATTGCAATTTAGTAAACTAAAAAGGCCGTATTGTTAATATTTCATCATTGATATATAAACTATCAGACTGCGTGGTCGGTAGTAGTGGGTTTCAGTAGGCTTTTAAACACATTGTCACTGTTCAAACTTTGGTCAAAAATATTAAATAAAACCTGTGATTTGTTTTTAATAAATACCAAAGACATGCACCTGGGGATAGGTTGATTGGCAACACTAAATTGTCCCTAGTGTGTGAATGTTGTCTGTCTATCTGTGTTGGCCCTGCGATGAGCTGGCGACTTGTCCAGGGTGTACCCCGCCTTCCGCTCGAATGCAGCTGAGATAGGCTCCAGCACCCCCCGCGACCCCAAAAGAGACAAGCAGTATAAAAAGGATGGATGGATGGAATACCTATTACTATTTTAACGTTGGTCATGTTGGTAGTTGGAAGACCAAGTGGTTTTTTTGAAGGAAATAAAGTGAAAATGTGCCAATTTCGAGCCTGTCGACTAAATTCTAAAAGTGCTCGCACATTTAATCTCAAATCCAGTCTTTATTCACATGATGTCTCGGACATCTGCCGTTACGGCTATTTAACGCCGGTCCGTGATCACTGGCACACATTTCATCTCCCACAATGCATCAGCAAGTGGAGACAAACACAAAAGCGCTCGGCTGCAAAGAGGTGGAACTTGAGTGACAGTTCAATTCTTTCGCGTTTCACAAAGAGCTCTGCACTCACACTGCGCCATCATATTCAATTTAGCAGGAACAGCGGGGCGAGGGGGGGTGCGGAGGGACAAGTTCAAGGGATTTTTTTTTTTTTTTTCGAGGATGCCAAAAAGGGGAATTAGGGGGAAAAGTGTGATTTCTGACCCAAGACAGGGGTAATATGGCTTGATAAATAGAAGTTAAATTGAACGTGATCTTTTTTTTTTTCTGAAAAAAGAAAAAAAAAAAAAAAAAAGAAAATCACGAGATGTGGAGGGAGAGTGTGATATTATGGCTTAGAAATAAATGCAGTAGAGTGGTAATTACCGCCTTTTTGAAAGAAACTGTGAACATGGCAGGGAAATAACAAAATGGAATGAAATAAGTTTATTTGGGTCATATAATCCAGTGGTTCTCAACCTTTTTTCAGTGAACATTTTTTTTTAATTCAAGTACCCCCTAATCAGAACAAAGCATTTTTGGTTTCTGCTCCCAGTGCCACCCACACTGGTTTGAATGTAACTTAGATATTGGGTTTCACTATGTAAAGCGCTTTGAGTCACTAGAGAAAAAGCGCTATATAAATATAATTCACTTCACTTCACTTCACATTTGAAAGGCAATTTAAAATAAATAAAGAATAGTGAACAACAGGCTGAATAAGTGTACGTTATATGACGCAAAAATAACCAACTGAGAACGTGACTGATATGTAAACGTAAAGTCAGGCTTGCCCTTGACAGTTTGCTTGTGTTTTAGTTTTTCCCGTGTGTGTGTAGTATTTCCTGTCTTTAGTTCCTGTAAGCGCTCTTATTTTGTCTGTTTGCTGTCTTTCTCCCTGAGTGCTGTGTCCCCTCAGCTGCGGCTGATTGGCACCTGGCCACACCTGGTGTCAATCAGCCCACTCCTATTTAGACCTGTCTTTCCATCCAGTCAGTGCTGGATTATTGTCGATGTCACTTCCGTATTGTTTGTAGCTTACTGTCTTTTTTTTCCCTCCTTCCGTTTTGTTTTCATTCTACAAGTAACGCATTCTGTTTTCCTGCTCGCTACCCGCTAGCTTCCATGCTAGGCCCTTTTGTTTTTACTAGCTTCCATGCTAAGCTCCTTTTTTTTGTAGCTCCAACGCTAGCTCTTTTAGTTTTGTTATCCGCCTCTTGCGCGCTTTTTGTTGTACCCATTTTGTTCTTGTTGTAGTATTGTTGTAGTATTTTAATTAAAACATATTTTCCTACTCAATGCCTGCCTCCTTCTCTGCATCTTGGGGTTCGTCACCAACATACTCTGACATGTAACATATTATGGTAAGAGTCATTCAAATAACTATAACATATAGAACATGCTATATGTTTACCAAACAATCTGTCACTCCTAATTGCTAAATCCCAGGAAATCTTATAAATCTAGTCTCTTACGTGATTGAGCTAAATAAAATTGATATTTTATTATTGATACATTACCGTAAAATTGATATTTTCCGGTAATGTGTTAATTTCACACATAAGTCGCTCCTGAGTATAAGTCGCACCACTGGTCAAACTATGAAAAAAACTGCGACATATAGTCCGAAATATACGGTATTTTACCTTTCAAGGCTTTCCTAAACCTTAGCAAAGAACTACATGTCTTCGACTCGTCATTGAGCTTGTTTCACCATTTTTAACTCGTAAAACTGAAATACATTGGTATTTTGTATTTGTTCTTACTTTACCGATTTAAAAAATCATTACCCCCTGTAAATTTTAGTTGTCTCTTCTTAATTTAAATAACCTACAAATACAAGCTGGAAGGCCGTTGTTCTTTACTTCAAACATAATTTCCATTGCTTATAAAAAACACAATATCTGAAAATGTTAACACATTAGAACTTATAAATAATGGATTGGTATGTTCATAGTAGCACGCTTTGTGTATTATTCCAATTACCCTTTTTTGAAGTTTAATTATTGATTCTATGTTTGTTTTATAAACATTTTGTCACGTTGGGAGCGCATTATGATGCGTGTTGTGTCACCCCGGATGCACGAGGACCAAGACAGGCAGGAATTGCAGGTAAAAGCTGATTTAATAAAAAAATAAAAGAACACTGATACAAATAGACAAAAGATAAGGCGTGCCGAATACACGAGAAGCTAATGCTAACGGGCATCGAGTCCAAAGAGTCTAAACTGACCTGTTGAGCGCACTATAAGCTAAGGAGTACTAGCACAAATATTTACGAAGCAGAGAAACCAACGTGAATGTTGCATGAGGCAAACAACGAACCAAGCACGAACTGAGGTCGAAGGCAGGCTTAAATACTAAAGTAACAATCAGAACACAGGTGCGTAACAAAAGCAGAGCAGGTGGAACAAATAAGAAAACCATGGTAACCGAACAAACAAGGAAGTGCACAAACTAGGGATCGGAAGAGTCCAAAAATAAATCAGAAAACACACAAAAAGGACTCAAGAACAAAAACTATGAATGATCCGGGAGGCGGATCATGACACATTTCCCCAAACTTCAACACAATATAATAAATATGGAAAAATAAAAGAATAATATAACATATGCAGATATGTCTTATTCAGCATGTGTCATGACTAGGTTTGTTTTCCCATCGTGCAAATCGACTGGACCGGACACCATGTGAAGGTAACGACATCTTTTAATCTTAACTCAAAAAAGGTACAAACGAAAGGCGCTCACAGAAGAGGTACAAAAACTTGACTCTGAAGACAAAAACTTGCACAATGGCAGAACTATGAACAACAAAAACGAAAACACTTACTGTGACGTGAAAAGCATAAATCTATGGCAAGAAGTGAGTAATCAGATATCAAGGGTGTGTAGAGGGTGATTTCGCCAGGCTGACTGCCTGGCAACTACAGGCTTAAATAGTGCCGTGGTGCTTGAAAACAGGTGCGTGAGTTCAAATGAATCAGGTGCGTGAGTCGCGAGGACAGGTGAACTGATTGGTAGGCATGGGAAAAAAACCAATGGAGTGAAAAAACAAGAACTAATAGAGTCAAAAACAAAACAGAACATAACTAAATTTATAAAGAATAGCAATGGATTTGTATATTTTTCCTTTTTAATATCCATTATGCGGTTTCCAACATAATTTATGATCAGTTATTATTCCCAAGAATTTAGTTTCATAAACTCTATCAATTTCCACTTGATTTAATTTTAATTTTGCTACACAAGATAACCCTGAAGGTGTAAGTACCCTTTTTTTTGTTTTGATTCCTGAATACCACCACTATTATTCTATCATCTTCTTATACCATTGTAATGGAAAAAGTACATTTTTTAAAACAAACACATACTATAGCTGTACTTTAATGTTGACTGGCAGTTACAGCGGGTGAAGCAGCCCGTTTTGTTTGTACCCGCACTCTTTGTTCTGGAACAAAAGTGCGCACGCCTTCAAGGGACGGTTGGATGTTCAGTTATGTTTTATTTGTCTGCCTGCGCACAGGCCAAATTCAAACAAAGCACAGTGCGGGTAAAATTGTTAAAAAATAAATAAATAAATAAGGTGCAGCTGGCTTACTTTGTGCGTGGATAGCAGATGATTGATTCTCACAGAAGCGGATTCCAAATAAGCCATAGTTTCGAAATGATACAATCGGATGGATGCTATTACAAATTTCACAACCTCACTCACGCTCCATTTTTCTGTGAAATACTCTCTCTCTGTTTTTCTGGTCGCCATGGCGCACAGAACAGCACTTAGAGAAAAGGCTATTTTGCCAGAATTGTGTCCAAAAACATGGATTTTGCAACAGAACACCGTTGTTTTAATCAACTATGGGCCGCAGCAGTTGTAATACACATGCCCACCACTTGTGGCAGTACTGAAAACGTCAGACAAACAAAAGAAGTCTGGAGCGAAAGTCCTTCAGAAATGTCTTAAGCGCAAAAAATATGACTAAAATAGTGAAGCTGTATTTTCATTTACACTTTATTCGTATTAAAAATTAAGAACAATGTAAATTACTATGATTTATTATTAATTCCTCCATAATGTCAAACAATTTCCCTTGTGGATCATTAACGTTTGTGTAAGTCTAAGTTCAAGTTTATTTATTTTTATTTTAGCACTAAAATCCTTCTTTCGCTGGATATTTGGTTAGTATGTGTTTTTGTAATCAGCCTGGCCTTAGCCTTGATAACAATCTCTGTGTTTAACAAAGGATTGCATATCATTTGACAAGGTTTATCCTGTTAAACTAAGTAGGTTAGTTATCTTTATTGAATATGAATAAACTCAAGAGTAAGATCACTCTCTATTTTTCTGTGAAAAACTCTCTTAATTGTTCAGGTTGCTATGGCAATCAAAAAAGCACTCAGAGAAGAGTGTATTTTGGATGTTGGAGGAGAACATTGCTGTTATGATCAACTACATCAGCGTTTCTTAACCACAGGGCTAATGCTGGTCTGCGACCGCCCCGTAGATGGACACCAAAAATTAAAAGGTGTGCTCCATTATGGGCCGCAGCAGTACTCAGTTGTAATACACTTTCCCACCACTTGTGGCAGCAATGGCAATGTCAAACAAACAGAAGAAGTCTGGAGCAAAATTCATTGAGAAATGTCTTAAGCGCAAAAAAATGACTAAAATGGTGAAATGTTATTTTCATTTACACTTTAATTTTATTAACAATTTAAAAAAAAAACTACTTTATACCTTATGTTTTTGCTCTCTTTTTGTGCCCTTGCGTGCATTATCCTTTCCATCCTTTGTAACTGAGCTACTGTGTGGAATAATTTCCCTTGTGGATCATTAAAGTTTTTTTTAGATTTTTTTCTTTAAAAACAAGTTTTTTTATTGTATTATTTTAGCACTGCTAGCAGTTTTTATGAGTCCCATCTTTTGCTGTATATTTGGTTAGTATTTATTTTTATGAGCACTCCCTAAAGGGACGCCCCAAAAAAGCTGTGATCTATTGGAGGCTGCAGCAGTACTCAGTTGTAATACACTTTCCCACCACTTATGGCAGTAATGACAATGTCAAACAAACAAAATAAGTCTGAAGTTAAAGGCATTGAGAAATGTGTTAAGCGCACAAAATATGACTCAAATGTTGAAGCTGTATTTTCATTTACACTTTAATTGTATTAACAATTAAGAAACATGGAGATGACTATTATTATTCATTCAGTTTGATTTTTAAAAACATTTTAGCACTGCTAGTAGTTTTATGATTCCCTTCTTTTGCTATGTATTTGACTGGTATTTATTTTTGTAATCAGCCTGGCCTAAGCCTTGATAATGATCTTTGTGATTAACATGATTTCATATCATTTGACAAGGTTTATCCTGTTAAACTAAGTAGGTTTGGTATCATTACTGAATGCGTTTAAAGGGGAAATTATCACCAGATCCATCTAAGCGTCAATATATACCTTGATGCTGCAGAAAAAAGACCATATATTTTTTTAACCGATTTCCGAACTCTAAATGGGTGAATTTTGGCTATTTAAACGCGTTACAGTTAATCCCTCTCCGAGCGACGACGTCAGAACGTGACGTCACATCGGTACTCAACGCCATTTTTCCTTACCACAACACACGCATCGAGTCAAATCAGCTCTGTTATTTTCCGTTTTTCCGACTATTTTCCGATACTTTGGAGACATCATGCCTCGTCGGTGTTTTGTCGGAGGGTGTAACAACACGATCAGGAACGAATTCAAGTTGATTTACGTAGAATGTGCATCGATTAGCACGGCATGCTAATCGATGCTAACATGCTATTGAGGCTAGCTGTGTACATATTGCAGCATTATGCCTCATTTGAAGCTATATTTACATCCAGCCTTTCCCTCCATCCACATTTAATGCCAACCAAACACATACAAGTCGACGGATTTAAGTTGCTCCAGTGTCAAGAGATGCCAAAGTCACTCGTTTGGTTTTTACAGGCGATGCTACGACAGAGATGGCAAGAATGTGTGGATATCCTGCGACACTCAAAGCAGATGCATTTCCAACGATAAAGTCAACGAAATCACAAAGGTGAGTGTTGTTGATTTTATTGACTTATGTGCTAATCAGACATATTTGGTCGCGGCATGACTGCCAGCTAATCGATGCTAACATGCTATTTAGGCTACCTGTATGTACATTTGAAACTATATTTACATCCAGCGTTTCCTTCCACCCACATTTAATGCGAAACAAACACTTACCAAACGACGGATTTAAGTTGATCCAGTGTCAATGCGAAAGTCCTGGTCGGTTGGTCTGCACATTTTACCGGCGATGCTAAGACAGACATGCATGGCCGAATAGCGTCAATAGCTATTCGCTCAATAGCTTCAGTTTCGTTTTCAATTTCATTTTCGCTATCTGCCTCCATACTCCAACCATCTGTTTCAATACATGCGTAATCTGTTGAATCGCTTAAGCCGCTGAAATCCGAGTCTGAATCCGAGCTAATGTCGCTATATCTTGCTGTGCTATTCGCCATTGTTTGTATTGGAATCGCTATGTGACGTCACAGGGAAATGGACAGTGGCTTAGGGAAATGGCGAAAATCAAGCACTTTAAAGCTTTTTTTTTGGGATACATGACGGGTAAAATTTTGAAAAAAACTTTGAAAAATAAAATAAGCCACTGGGAACTGATTTTTATTGGTTTTAACCCTTCTGAAATTGTGATAATGTTCCCTTTTAAACACAAGAGTAAGATTAATAATTATATGATAACATTTCAGTTGGCCCCGGGCCCCTCTGTAGGGGAAAAGTTAGGCCCCGAGCTCAAAAAGCCCTGAACCAAACCACAGAAGAACCCAAGTTAGGGTCGTTAACCAAGCACACTAAGTAGAATTTTACTTGAAGCCCCAACCATCGCAATTTTTTTTTCAGTTAATAAATATTAAAATATACACCAAACATGTGACTGGACAAGTTATTTGATTTATGCAAATTGAAGACTTCAAAGATTATGTATTGTAAATGTTTCCATCCACGCAAAACACACGGATCTCGGAAAAGTGATGTAGAAAAGGACTAATCATCTACCGGCATAGTAGTGTATGATATAAATATATAACATATCAGAATATATCCTATACTCTACATATATAATGTAAATATTACATGTATATGTTATATTTTATAACTGCATTGTCCCTTCCATCTTTTCCATCATTTGTAACTGAACTACTGTGTGGAACAATTTCCCTTGTGGATCAAAAAAGTCTGTCTAAGTCTAATGTGGGGACAGAAAGCAAGCCCAAATAGGCAACTACATGTTTGAAAATGAGCCCAAAGAAAAACGCGACCTGTTACTCGCAAACTTTGCAATAGGCTTTAGAATAAAGTTGCAGACTTGGCAACACTGCTGCCGCTAACAGCTGGAAACTCCGTTGACGCCCAGGATTAGTGGATGGAAATGATCATGACAGGTGTGTGTACTGTTGTCCTGTCTTTTGCTATTTAGTTCCCGTCAAGTGCTCTTAATTTTTCGCCTCACTTTTTATTTGCCTAATTGTGAACTACTGAGTACTGATTTTCCACACCTGCTCCTGTTTAGTGATCAGGGGACTCACCTGCCTCAGATCACTAATCAGGAGGAGGGTTTAAATGCCTCAAGAACAATGTTGATCATGTTGTGATCCGATGGTCGGATCATACTATATTGTTGCTTTGTTCCTTTTTCATATCACATTTAGTAGTTTGCTTTCACGCAACTGTTGATGACTTACCTTTCATGCTATTACTCGCTAGCTCTCGCGCCGCGGTTTATTTTATTCCCAGCTTTCATACTAGTAGTTTTTTGTTTTCCCTTTTTGTGCCTTTGGGCCAAGTTTAATGTATCTGTTTGTTTTCCGAGCTTCCATGCTAGCCCCATTTGTTTGCCTTTCTGCTTAGCTCTAGTGTTTTTGTTCCAGCCTGTTTTATTAGTTTAATAAATACTTTTCATCTTACCTTAAGCTGTTTTCTCTCCCGACGCAGTCACAGAGGAAGAAATCCGGCATTGCAATGCCGCACAAGTCTCACAGATTAATTATCTGTTTGTACATGCCAGGGTTGTACGGTATACCAATATTAGAATAGTACCGCGATACTAGTCAATAATTTCTGGTACTATACCGCCACTGAAAAGTACCGGTCCAAACGCCATTAGTGGATCTACACCTAACATCCACTGTAATGATACCAAGTACTGTAGCGTATTTAGTCGATACTACTATGATTATGTCATTAATTTTTGGCATCACAAAATCTTCTTTCGTTTTTTTTTTAAATCATATTATATTTACAAAAGTCAGGAAATATGTCCCTGGACACATGAGGTCTTTGAATATGACCAATGTATGATCCTGTTGTCAGAGGTTGTTTGTGACAAACCCCAAGATGCAGAGATGGAGGCAGGCATGGAGTGAGAAAACATGAAACAAAAAGTGCACACGTGGGCGAATAACAAACAAAAAGAGCTAGCATGGGAACTAGAAAATGAACGGAGATTAGCATGGAAGCTAGCACAAACAAAAAGGCTTAGCGTGGAAGCTAGCAGGTCTCGACCAGGAAACAGAAGTCGTACATGAAATATGAAAACAAACTTGGAAGCAGGGAACAAAAGGCAGTAAGCTAAAAAGCCGCAATCAAATAAAGCTTACCGCTACGCTGCATTGACGAAACACGACATGACAGGTAGCAATGACAAAAGCGACATCGACATGACAATAATCCAGCACTGACTGGAGGAACAAATCAGGTAAAAATAGTAGTGGGCTGATTGACACCAGGTGTGGCCAGGTGCCAATCAGCCGCAGCTGAGGTGAAACAGCGCTCAGGGAGAAAGACAGGAAACTAACAAAATAAGAGCGCTGACAGGAACTAAAAACAGGAAATACTAAACACACACAGAGGAAAAACTAAAACACAAACAAACTGTCAGTGGCAAGCCTGACACCTGTAACGACTTGGTATCGGATTGATACACAAATATGTGGTATCATCCAAAACTAATGTAAAGTATCAAACAACATAAGAATAAGTGATTATTACATTTTAACAGAAGTGTAGATAGAACATGTTGAAAGAGAAAGTAAGCAGATATTAACAGTAAATGAACAAATAGATTAAGAATTCCTTTTCTACCGCTTGTCCTTAATAATGTTGACCAAATAATAGAATGGGAAATTACACAATATGATACTGCATATGTCAGCAGCTAAATTAGGAGCCTTTGTTTGTTTACTTACTAATAAGATACAAGTTGTCTTGTATGTTCACTATTTTATATAAGGAAATACTTGCAATAAGAAACATGTTTAATGTATTTTAAGATTTTTTGTAAAATAAAGCCAATATTGCAATTTTTTGTGGTCCCTTTGATTTAGAAAAGTACCAAAAATTATCAGTACCAAAATATTGGAATCAGGACAACACTAATACATGCTTTATTGTTTTCTTCTGCAACATGCTGGTTTTGCCAGCCTTGCTTTACCAAGTGTTCTGCTCAACCGTGGTTCCACTGGTGCTAGCGGAGTTCTCCAATAAAATGACTTTTATACCTGTCTCTGCATACTGGGAACACACTTTATGCTTAGCTGGCATCACCGTAAAACACAAACATGTTATCCTGCAGAGTGAGCGACCCTTCTAACTTCAACTTGCCATTCAATAATTTTTCTTTGTCCATTTCTGCTCCCTGTTAGTTCCTGCAACTCGACAGCAGCTGACCCGCTACAGTTTTGCATTAAGAAAAAATGTCCTGTTTATAATACAAAGCATCTTAAAGGCCTACTGAAACAGTCTGATAGTTTATATATCAATGATGAAATATTAACATTGCAACACATGCCAATACGGCCTTTTTAGTTTACTAAATTGCAATTTAGTTTCTTGTTGAAAACGTCGCGGACTGTAAGGAAGTATTAGCGCTGCACCAAACACGGCTAAAAGACGTCTGTGTTCATGGTGTAATTACACAGTATTTTGGACATCTGTGTTGCTGAATCTTTTGCAATTTGTTCATTTAATAATGGAGACTATAAAGAATAATGCTGTTGGTGGAAAGCGGTGGATTGCAGCTGCCTTTAGCACCGAGACACAGCCTACGTCAACCAGCATGTTTTTGGTTAGGGAAATTGTGATGTATATCTTACCGGAGACTTCAATGGATTATTCGTCATCCTGCAGCAGCTGTCATGTCAAAAAAAGGCAGCTGTGAGCTTGGCTCCTCGGCTTCTCTCTGAGACACTTTTTGTTCACCGCAGCCATCCGACCTCGAGGTATGTCTTTACAATCTTTAAAATCTCACTTAAACACTATTAAAACAATAAGCAGATAAGGGACCTTCCAGACTTATCCTAGTAAATGTGTCTAAAAGCATCTGAATCGCTCACAATGCAATCGCCTTTTTCTTTTTTTTTCTTTTTTTTTTTTTTTTTCTAGTCCTTTACTATCAATATCCTCAGCCACAGATCTTTCATCCTCGCTCAAATTAATGGGGAAATTGTCGTTTTCTCAGTCCGAATAGCTCTTTTTGTTGGAGGCTCCCATTATAAACAATGTGAGGATGTGAGAAGCCCTCACACGGGTGACGTCATCGTCTGCGACTTCCGGTACAGGCAAGGCTTTTTTATTAGCGACCAAAAGTTGCAAACTTTATCGTCGATGTTCTCTACTAAATCCTTTCAGCAAAAATATGGCAATATCTCGAAATGATTAAGTATGACACATAGAATGGACCTGCTATCCCCGTTTAAATAAGAAAATCTCATTTCAGTAGGCCTTTAACGTTGATTCTCAGTATCATAATTATGTGACAGAGGAGATCATCAGATTTAACGGCACGTTGCGTAACGCACATCTCCCACTCGCGTCAAGCTCCTTTAATCATGGTCGCCTGCTTGATTACCAGGACCAGTGTGGTGTCCACTGGCTGCCGGAGGTGTAATCTGCGTGGAGCAGTGGCCCTGAGCCAGGCTCAGGGATTTGGCACGGGTCCTCTGTCTGTTTCATCCCAAAGTCTTTGTTGATGTCACAACAGTCATGAACTCTTTACCCCTAGATTATTCCCTGCTGGGGGGGATAAAGACCCACACGTAAACACACTCACTGACCACCATTGATTTATGAGTTCAAATCATAGACCATTTGTGCTAGTCTATTTTTATCTGCAGTTACACTTGTAACTGTTTTACACAGATGCTTAGAGGGCGCTAACTTTCCAATGTACAAATCCTAAATGTAACGCTTTCTGGGCATGGTGAGGCCGGATTTGTTATTCCTAGGATGCAGTCGGGCAATGGACACAGCGTGGAGGTAAGAAATGAAGATGTATTAACTAATAATTGGCACAAATGCTCAAAAGGGAAAACAAAAACTACTAGCATGAGAGCTAGAGGAAATCAAATGCATAGCGCGAAAGCTAGCGAGTAAAAACATAGAATTGCAGTCGTCACTTGTTGCGCAAAAAGTGACGACTGCAATTCTATGTTTTTACTTGCTAGCTTTCGCGCTATGCATTTGATTTCCTCTAGCTCTCATGCTAGTAGTTTTTGTTTTCCCTTTTGAGCATTTGTGTCAATTATTAGTTAATAAATCTTCATTTCTTACCTCCACGCTGTGTCCATTGCCCGACTGCATCCTAGGAATAACAAATTAGGATGCGAGAAAGACGGAACAAAAAGGGCAGGCTTAAACAAGGCAGTAATCAAGAGAAAACGGTGTGCGTCAACCGCGAGTAGCAGGTGGAACTAATATGAAACCATGGTGACAGAACAAACAGGAACTAAGGAAGTCAAACATAAACAGAATATGACACAAAAACGGAACAAAACTAGAATATGGTATGATCCGGGTAGCGGATCATATCACTAAAATCAGTGAAATTGTGTAATTCGTAAAAAAAAGCAGAATACAATGATTTTCAAATCATTGTCAACTTATATTCAATTGAATGGACAGCAAAGACAAGATATGTAATGTTCGAACTGAGAAAAAAACTTGGCACTGGGGAATTTTTAACCACTGTGTTACATGGCCTTTCCTTTTAACAACACTCCGTAAACATTTGGGAACTGAGGAGATAATTTTTCAAAGCTTTTCCGGTGGAATTCTTTCCCATTCTTGCTTGATGTACGGCTAAAGTTGTTCAACAGTCCAGGCTCTTCGTTGTGGTATTTTACGCTTCATAATGCGCCACACATTTTCAATTGGGAGACAGGTCTGGACTACAGGCTGGCCATTCTAGTAGCTTGGCATTGTCTTGCTGAAATAAGCAGGGGCGTCCATGATATTGTTGCTCGGATGGCAACATATGTTGCTCTCTCCAAAACCTGTATGTACCTTTCAGCATTAATGGTGCCTTCAATGATGTGTAAGGTACCCATGCCTGGGGCACTTATACACCCCCATACCATCACAGATGCTGGTTTTTGAATTTTGTGCCTAGAACAATCCGGATGGTTCTTTTCCTCTTTAGTCCAGAGGACAAGACGTCCACAGTTTATAAAAACATTTTGAAATGTGGACTCGTCAGACCACAGAACACTTTTCCACTTTGCATCAGTCCATCTTAAATGAGCTCGGGCCCAGCGAAGCCGGTGGCGTTTCTGGGTGTTGTTGATAAATGGCTTTGGCTTTGCATAGTAGAGTTTTAACTTCCTCTAGCAACAAACTTTAGTTACTGACAGTGGTTTTCTGAAGTGTTCCGGAGTCCATGTGGTGATATCCTTTACACAATAATGTCAGGTTTTGATGCAGTAGCGCCTGAGGGATCAGAGGTCACGGGCACTGTTGATTACGCGCAGTGAATTCTCCAGATTCTCTGAACCCTTTAATGATATTTCGGCCCATAGATTGTGAAATCCTTAAATTCCTTGCAATAGCTCGTTGAGAAATGTTGTTAAACTGTTTGACGATTTGCTCACGCATTTGTTCACAAAGTGGTGACCCTCGCCATCATCCTTGTTTGTGACTGACTGAGCACTTCTTGGAAGCTGCTTTTACACCCAATCATGGCACCCACCTGTTCCCAATTAGCCTGTTCACCTGCGGGATGTTCCAAATCAGTGTTTGATGAGCAAATCCTCAACTTTCTCAGTCTTTTTTGCCACTTGTGCCAGATTTTTTGCAGGTAACAACTTCCAAATAAGTTAATATTTGCAAAAAATAAAGTTTTTCAGTTTGAACGTTAAGTATCTTGTCTTTGCAGTCTATTCAATTGAATATAGGTTGAAAAAGATTTTCAAATCATTGTATTCTGTTTTTATTTACCATTTACACAACATGCCAACTCCATTGGTTTTGGTGTTTGTATTGTTGTTATTTTAAACGCTACTACCACTTAATGACATAACCCTCATTAGCTTTGTGGGTTATTAGTTAATATTAGCGATGTTGATGGATAGTGTTAGCTACCATTGAATGTATATTTTATCATAACAAAAACATTACCCCAAATTGACTATAGGCCACGTCGGTATATAAGCCGCACCCACTGAATTTTAAAAGAAAAAATATATATTTTTATCATACATATACTGCAGGTATCTACGTTGAGAAATTAGATATGTATATAGACAGGTTTTGTAACTGTTTATTTACATACCTTAATTGTTTCCAGATGGTGTGTATGACATGACAGTAACAGGACTGATCAAACTAAACAGAAGCGTCACGGATTGTTACGGCAGTTTCACATTTTACTACATGGATTGATTGATTGAAACTTTTATTAGTAGATTACACGGTTCAGTACATATTCCGTACAATTGACCACTAAATGGTAACACCCGAATAAGTTTTTCAACTTGTTTAAGTCGGGGTCCACGTTAATCAATTCATTGTTCTACCAGGATGCAGACGGAAAACTCCGGAGGCAAGGAACAGTTAAGAAAATGTTTTAATGGCCATAAATCATTCCCAATACAAAAATACAGATAACACAGTGAGCTAATGGAGTAGCTAACAAGTAAACAAATGGCAAAGCGTAGCTCAGCAATCAAGAATGCTCAACATTACGTGTTGCATGAAAGCAAATAAGACTTAGCTCCCCAATAAGTGCCAGGCAGCAGGTGAGCATGCCGAACAGGTGAAACCAATCTGCACCCATGGCAACTAAAACACAAACCCAGGAGTGCTCAAAACAGGACCTGTTCATCCTTTATGAGATTACAAAGAAGTTCTCCTTTTTTTAATAAGGTTCAAGATGTTTATCAGGTTTCTTCTTCATTAAACATTGTAAACACTTTCAGTTTGAACAGTTTGTTCAAATGGATCAATTAATTGCATTGTTTCATTTCTTGGCATAATCCGTTCCTTAATTTAGCAGTTAGCGAAGAAAAATCCATAGAATAGCCGCGCATTTTTATAAACTGCACGGTTCGAAACATGGGGAAAAAAGTAGCGGCTTAAAGTCCGGAAAATATCAATCAATGTTTACTTATATAGTCCTAAATCACGAGTGTCTCAAAGGGCTGCACAAGCCACAACAACATACTCGGCTCAGATCCCACATCAGGGCAAGAGAAAACTCAACCCAATGGGTTTGAGTTTTAAAAAATGATGGATAAACTTAGTAATTGTGAAAAATATAGACAATTGTCAGTAAAAATGTGTTCTGTTAATCCACTAATGGTAACAAAGTAACCATTGGTGTTTTGTTTTTGTTTTGAAACATTTAACTGTGAGCAACTTGCAAACAGCCCCTTTCAATAAATGTAATTTGGTTAGAAAATATATTTTAGTCAAGGATAGTTGTGTTGAATGTGAAGTGAATTATATTTATATAGCGCTTTTTCTCTAGTGACTCAAAGCGCTTTACATAGTGAAACCCAATATCTATTTTTTTTTTTTTACATTTAAACCAGTGTGGGTGACACTGGGAGCAGGTGGGTAAAGTGTCTTGCCCAAGGACACAATGGCAGTGACTAGGATGGTGGAAGCGGGATTCGAACCTGCAACCCTCAAGTTGCTGGCACGGCCACTCTACCAACCGAGCTATACCATGTATATGCACACAAATGCAGACAGTGTTCAAATGGTGTTGGGTTTAAGTAATCAGCACCCTGGAGAGTTCTCATTCAGGTCTTCATTTTTGTGGGACAATATACCACAGTCCAACAAAACCTCTCCAATATTTACATACCGAGCTTTTGTCGAACCACTGTGGGATCCGAATCCATATTTCATTAAGTCATCTGTGTCACATCTTGTAGGCGACGAACCCCAAGATGCAGAGAAGACGGCAGGCATTGTGCGGGAAAACAACATTTAATGTCCATGAAATAAAGACAAAAAACACAAACCAGAAACTAGGAGGACAAACTGGAAACAGGGAACAGGGATCCAGCAAACAGGAACAAAAAGACAGTAAGCTACAAAATATAGTTTACCGCTACCACATACAGCTACACTGACATTGACACGACGACAGGTAGGAACGACAATAATCCAGTGCAGAGTGAAGGACAAAGCAGGTCTAAATAGCAGCTGGCTGATTGACACCAGGTGTGGCCCGGTGCCAATCAGCCACAGCTGAGGGGAAAAAGCTCTCAGGGAGACAATCAGGGAATAACCAAAATAAGAGTGCTGACAGGAACTAAAGACAGGAAACAAAGACAAACACAGAGGAAAAACTAAGACATAGCCAAACTGTCAGGGGCAAGCCTGACAATCTGGATATGGAAGTAACATTAAATCCAGTTGCCTCCTCGGCTCAGTCAGTCCCTTTGGGATGTTTTCTTTTTAGTGATTGTCGTGGCCTGAAATTCCTCATTTGTGGCAGCCTTTTTAAAAAAGTAATGGAATAATTTGCCTGAATTGCAAAATCCTAGAGAGTGTGTTGAGTGCCAATGCCTTTTAAATAAATATAGGTCCCTAGAATGGCCATAATTTTTAACATGATCGTTCTATTGTAAAGCAACAAGACCATTGTTGGAGGTACATTCGTACTTTACCACTTGTTTTTCTTTCTTGAATGAGGTAGTGCTTCTCACCTTCTTCATACAAGTGCTGGCCCTTGCAACTCTCTTTGGAATTTGTTGCAGACATAATCTATAATTTAAAAAAAATAAAAAGCACTGAGACTTAGTCACCAACGTCTGGATTGTTTTTTGGGGCACTCGGTTATTCGGAATAGGCTTTTTTTTCCACCGCAGGAACTTTTACTGGAAAATGTCCATCTACCTGTAAAAATAAAGTACTCCCCTGTGTTTCCACCGAAAACCACCCGGGTAGGCTTATCTTCGAAGGAACTATATTTAGTTCCTTAAAGCAAAGTGGGACTATGGGAAGTTCCCCATAGTCCCACTGTCAAACTGATTGGTTGAACACAGTTGAGGCGTTTCTAAAAACGTATTAATTTTTGTTTGACGGTATGCGGAGTGAATCTGTCACGTGTGTGGCGGGTTGAGTCGGGTTTTGTTCTCCCGGAACGCAGGACGGACAGCTCCGGACGACAGCGTAAGGTAGGAGATGAGTATTTAATCATAAATCAAACACGTACCATAAAGACCGAAACAAACAAAGAAAAAACGTGCCGATCACACGGGAAGCTAAGGTGACAGCTTAGCACAGAATCAAGATCAGGAATCATGAACAGGAATAAACCAAAATGAAGCCACACCGACTGTGGCGAGCAACATGACTAAATTACTCTCTGATTAGTGCTCAACAGCAGGTGAATGTGCAGAGCACTAATCAGAGGCAGGTGAAACCAATAAGTACCCATGGAAACCAAAACAAACACCCAAAGTGCACAAAACAGGAACTAAGGGAGTCCAAAACTAACAGAACGTAACTATACAAAACATGATCCGGATCACGGATCATGACAGAAACAATGGAACTGTAACAAGTAAGTGAGTGGATAGGATAGGACAGGAGAGGATAGGTCTTTATTGTAATTGCACAAGTACAACGAAACTTTGTTTTCAGCACAAACCCGTTCAAAATTAGACAAACAGTTGTGTTCTGATCCGGTCTTCTGCCGGTCACCCCCCAGGTTTGTTAGATGACACATAAACTGGTTATAAATGAATCCCAGGAAGAGTTGCTCATTTTGATATTTTATTACCAAAGCTTTGGGAGACCAAGTCTATGCACGACACATTCAAATCGCATCGCCTTAGTTGATCTGACTATACTACGGAAGTTTTGCCTCTTACATCCTCTCACTTTCCCCACTTCTTCTCCTCTCCCCTTCCTCCTAGCCTGGGACATTTGAGCTAAGAAGAGTGTTATGACCTTTCGCTACATTCCAACTTTCAAGGTCTATGCATGGCCAATACTTAAAAGTTCTAAAATATGACTAGGATTTAAAAAGGTATATCTCCATCACAGTGTACAGGGTTACAGAACAGGAACGCTGATGGGTCGCCACAAGACGCCCTGTAAAAGATAGGGAAACAGGTAAAACGCTACGGAAGGATGAGTAAAGAAAATACAATCTAGAATGGGATCCTAAGGTGGCTCAGTCTAGAGAGGGAAAAAAAACTCCATAGCAAAGCACATATACATATTACAACATATATCTAGCAACAGAGGGAAGGGAGTGCGTCAAGGTTAGTGAAGTTAGGACAAGACAAGACACAGAAGCAAGCAGGAGAGCTAAGGGAGAGGAAAGGGTAGCGTCCACCCTCGATGAGTGCCAGAAAGAAAGTATTCCAAGGATCTGGATCCCAAGGATGCAGAGACATATAGCCTGTTATCAAGAGTTATTCCCTTTATTTAGGAAGTAGCACAAAGTAGCAAAACAAAGCCATGGTGGAAAACACAAAAAACACACCATGCAAAAACTACTAAGAGATATCGCATCCAAAAAAAACAAAAGCGCTAGACGAGGCTTGGGAAAAATACTTCATGATAAAAGTAAAACCGAAAATATTAAAGTACAAATAAAGACGCTGGACAATGCTAGGGATAATAAGGTAAACCTGAAAGGATAGGCACTAGACGAACTATGGAGTTCTCTGATGAGACCAATGACATATGCGACTGTTGAAAGTAGGGAAAGTTCCGGCGCTCACATGTTGTCAGCAGCCAGTTTAAATAGGCTGCCGCTTAATTGTCATCAGGTGTGTGCGGCTTTGAAGGAGGATATTGATGCACTTTCTTCTTCCCCCTTTTGGCAGTGCATTCCAAATCGATGTGGCATAGAAGGAGAGTAAGTTAAGACCTTTGTTAGATCGGAATGTGGGTTTGATGTGGTTTGTGGCGCTCCCCCTGTGTCACGCCCAGGGGGTTCATGTTTTGTTTTGGTCATGTTCGGTTAGGTTATTTGGACATTCAGTTCTTGTTCCTGCACTTCCTTGTTTTTCTCATTTCAATAGCAACTCATTAGTTTCCACCTTGTCTTCAAGTCACGCCCCTTTCCTCAGTTCTCACACCTGTTAATAATGATCATAGCTATTATTTAAGCCACAGTTACCAGGTAGTCAGCCTGGCAACTTCATATTCCTCAACTGCTTCATGCCATGCTATGCTGTTTATCATTTCTGTCCATGCCACATAAGTTTTTGGTTTGTTTTATGCCACAGTTAATGTCTTTTGATTATTTTGTTTATAGTCATGCCTTTGTGCTAGTCATTTGTTTTCAGTTGTCAAGTTTGTTCTCCGCCATTGTGCGAGCCATTTTTTTGCCTTTTTTTTAGTTATAGTGTTTAATAAATAAAAATGTACTTACATTCTCGCCTGGCTTGTGCCGATTTTCCTTTGCGTCGGGGAAACAATCCAAGTCCAAGTCCAAGTCCAAGTCGTGACACCCTGGTGTTATGGTTATGGCGGTCATGGAAGTAATTTGACGTGTATTTGGAGGTCCATATCACGAAAGTCAAGCATCGACTATTTGGTTACAGTAGAAGAGAAAGTAAAACACAAATACAAATAAATGAAACAAGTAAATGAAACCAAATTTCTAGATATGATGAGTGACGGTAAATTGAACTGGAAATCTCACGTAAAAAATATACAACATAAAGTAGCAAGAAACATGTCAATAATGAATAAAGCAATACATGTTCTAATCTAGATCAAAAATCACTTCATATTCTAGACTGCTCACTAGTGTTACCATATCTGAGTTACTGTGTAGAAATATGGGGAAAAAATTACAAAAATACACTTAATTCACTAACGGTGTTACAAAAAAGATCAGTTAGAATAATACATAATGTTGCATATAGAGAACATACAAACCCTTTATTTATTGAATCAAAGTTACTAAAATTCTACGACATAGTGAATTTGCAAACAGCTAAAATTATACACAAAGCAAACTAAAACCTGCTTCCTAAGAATATACAACAATTATCAAAAAAAGGGGAGAAATATAATCTTAGAGAAAAATGTAGTTTAAAACAGCACTTAAGACCTTCAGTATATCAGTATGTGGAATTCAATTATGGAATGGATTTAGCAAAACAATCAATGTACTCATATGATCCACTTCAAGAAACTCTTCAAACTTAAAGTGTTTACAAAGTACAAAGAAGAAGAACCATGATAAGCATTCTGAATTTTTTTCACTAATCCATTCTTTCATTCTCAAAATAATCTTACTTATCTCATCATATGAAATATGACTTACTTCACCAACTATTATTTATTTATTTATTTTTATTGTGATTATTTATTGAGTATATTGTGGATAAATTGAGAACGTAAAGTGAACAATAGTTTTAGTAAAAGAAAAGGGGTAGGATTAAATAAGCTCTGCTTCTTCCTACTCCTTTTCGAACATGTTGAAAAGAGAAAACTGGAAATTGTGATGCATCATGTTGTATGCTTGCATGTTTGAAATAAACTCAAACTCAACTCAACTCAACTCACGATCCAAGTGGAACGCAGTAAAACACTCACTTTGAACGACAAAGAGAAACCAACTGGCTTGCGTTTTCTCCTGCCGTCATGGTGTTGTTTGGATTCCGCCTGCTGTATGCAGGAATGTGTGAGGTCATATAATAAACCTGCAAAATAAATCGTTTTTTTTCCCTCCCATTCGCTCGCCCTCCACCAGGATACATTTTTTTGGACCGGGGTGTCGCCCACAAGTCAAACGGTTCAATGAAGAGGTTTCGTCCCAGGAAATGATACAAAAAAAAAAGGGGATATTAGAATGCTTAAGTGCCAAAGTGCGGCCCACAGGTCATTTTTTAACGGCCCCAAGGCACATTGTAAAAATACTATTAAAAAAACAAAACATAAAAAGTGTTATAAAAGAGCCAACAGGTGAAATGTAACAAGAAAATGTTGCAATGATGACTCTAATAACACAAAGCTGCCATGCTGGCTGTTTCTTTCTTTAAAAAAAAAATAATGAATCAAAATCAATGTCATTATGAATTGTTGACATATTCAAGGCTCCAAAAACGTCACATTGAATATTATTATACTTTGAGATATTCTTTGGGGAAAATGTTTCATATTTTATGTTTGCTGTATAAAAAAGTACGCTGGTTTTTTTTGTTTTTTTTTTAAAGGGCTTGAAACGAACAAACACAAAACCTAAACAACAATACAACTTATAATTGATGGATGGATCTGAAGTTGATCTCGAGATTATTGTGTTAAAAGTAAACAGTTAAAAAAATGTATAATTAATTTTTTAACACTTTAATGAGTCCGACCCTTTTGGATCCCCAATAATTTTTTGTGTGATTTGTTTTTAAGTGTCATTGCTAAAAAAAAATAAAAAATTATGAATTAAAATCAATGTTGTTTAGGGCACGTCCAACCGGTAGGAGGCCACGGGGAAGACCTAGGACACGTTGGGAAGACTATGTCTGGCCTGGGAACGCCTCGGGATCCCCCGGGAAGAGCTTGACGAAGTGGCTGGGGAGAGGGAAGTCTGGGCTTCCCTGCTTAGGCTGCTGCCCCCGCGACCCGACCTCGGATAAGCGGAAGAAGATGGATGGATGGATGGATGGATGGATGGATGGATGGTTATGAGTTATTGACCTTTTTAAGGCTCCAATTATTATATAATCTCAAATATTCCACTTAAAAATGTTATTGGGTAAAAATGACATATTTTGTGTTTTTTCCATAAAAAAAACATGTTTTTTTTGACAAAAGGAGCATACAACTTAAATCTTTAATAACGTTATATTGACAGATAGACCTAATGTTGATCTAGAGCAGGGGCGCTCACACTTTTTCTGCAGGCGAGCTACTTTTCAATTGACCAAGTCGAGGAGATCTACCTTATTCCTATTTATAATTTATATTTATTTATTTATGAAAGAGACATTTTTGTTAACAAGTTAATGGTGTTTAATGATAATACAAGCATGTTTAACACACATAGATTCCTTTCTTTCATGAAGACAAGAATATAAGTTGGTGTATTTGATTCTGATGACTTGCATTGATTGGAATTAGACAGTGGTGCTGATAACGTCCGCATTTTCAAATGGAGGGAAAAAAAAGTCCTCCTTTCTGTCCAATACCACATGAAAGTGGTTGGATTTGGCATCTCATTTGTCCAACTTGCATACTCGTTTTTAAACACTTTGTTATGAGAGTAGCATATGTGTGTGGCCCTTTAATGTCTGGCAGCAGGTGAGTGATGTCAGTGAGTGTGCGGGTGGGCAAGCAAGTGAGAAAGCGGTCGCTGAGGGCGGGGGAGGAATACATTGGCATCAAACTTCGTAGCTTGCTAGCTTGTGCACGCTAGCTTTCTGAGACTCTTATTTTGTTAGCACAGGCAGGATGAAACAGGTCTTTTATGGTGAAAACAGGAACTGTGCAGTCCGTCTTTAGCGTTTTGACAGTAGGTACAGAGTCTCTAGAAATAAAATGTGTTTCTCTGCGTCCGCCCTGTTAGTGATTTTTTTCTTAAATATGAGCTCGCAGCAGCCAGCGTCATCTCACAAGATCCTCGGGTGCCGAGAATGTCAAACAACTGACGAAAGTGAAGTCTTGGTATGATTGATGATTGCTCATTTTTATGTCTATTTTTTAAAGCCTGGCTTGAGATCGACTGACACACCCTCCGAGATCGACCAGTCGATCGCGATCGACGTAATGGGCACCCCTGCTCTAGAGGTTTAAACCTTGAATGATAATAAAAATAATAAATACTGAATAATGACACATTTTTTATATTTTTTTTTTACCAAAACTCCTTAGGGTCCCCGGGATCAAGCCTGAGTGGAGGCCCGAATGTATATTTTTTTGTACATATATTGTATTAGTTTTTAAAGTAGAAAAGTGCATTCTTACTCCGTACAGATATTTGTCAACAATTAAAACGTTGCCAGATGAATTGCATGCAAATGAGAATATTCTCCCGACTGCATTCGGGATCTCTCTTTATCTCGCCCGCTGGAGTAATGCACGGCTGATTGGGAGTCCAATCAGTCAGCCATCCATGCTTGAAGTCTCTGGAGGTGGCGGAAAGGAAAAAAAAAAGAAAATGGGAGAAGCTTAGGTAAACAAAAAGAACAAATGAGCTCGGTGACAGCTCGGCGAGCGCAGCCTCCCTCCTGGCGCGTGAGTGGCCATCTTTTGTTGATGGCTGAATAGAAGGCTAAATGTCCCTTGAAATCAGAGCCGGAGCTTCCGCCTCACTGATGCCATATTGTGTGCTTGGAAGCGTTGGTATGCAGATCGGGGCTGGGTTGGGATTGGTTCCTACGCCATGGTTGATTTTGGGTTAAGTCAGGGTGCACTGGAATATTTGTGTCATCCGATGATTTGACATTTTAGACTTCCTTAAGAACATTCACGTTGTGTAACAAGATCTTTTTGGGGAGGGATACACCAGATGGTGTCCTGGGAAAAAGATTTTAGGAAGGCAAACAGCCCGTGGGGAGAGGTGTAGTCAACACTGCCTGTATGAGCAAAAGTCACCACCGCTGTCCGGGGTGCTGAGGACGAGCTGAGGGTCATGGTAGAAGTGCATTGTGGGTCATGATATGCTAACAGCAATATGCTATACGCTACTGCCGGAGCTATTAAGATGGATCACATCAAACATTGGTGGTAACTTATAAAAACTGAGAAGGACTGAACTAAAATGGCACCAAAAAGGAAATCATGTACTGCAGATATACTGTAGGTAGTGAAATATGCTGCAGAGAACAACAATCGAGCAGCAGAAAGAAAGAACGCTAGCGGGGCGCATACCAGAGGCAACACCGAGGAAGAAGATTTCATCGGATTTAGCGATCGGGAGTGACAGATTGTTTGGTAAACGTATAGCATTTTCTATGTTATAGTTATTTGAATGACTCTTACTCATAATATGTTACGTTAAAGGGGAACATTATCACCAGACCTATGTAAGCGTCAATATATACCTCAATATAGAAAAAAGACCATATGTTTTTTTAACCGATTTCCGGACTCTAAAAGGGTGAATTTGGCGATTTAAACGCCTTTCAATTGTTCGCCGTCGGAGCAATGACCTTTCACCCGTGACGTTACAACATGAAGCGCTCCGCCATTTTCTTAATGTTATTACACGCACAAAGTGAAATCAGCTCTGTTATTTTCCGTTTTTTCGACTGTTTTCCATCATGCCTCGTCGGTGTGTCGTCGGAGGTTGTAACAACACGATCAGGGACGGATTCAAGTTGATTTACCTGGAGTGTGCATCGATTAGCACGGCATGCTAATCGATGCTAACATGGTATTTAGGCTAGCTGTATGTACATATTGCATCGTTATGCCTCATTTGTAGCCATATTTGCATCCAGCCTTTCCCTCCACCCACATTTAATGCCAAACAAACACATACCAATCGACAGATTCACGTTGCACCAGTGTCAAAAGATGCGAAAGTCCCTCTTTTGTTCTGCACATTTTACCGACGATAGCGATGCTACGACAGAGATGTGTGGATATCCTGCAACACTCAAAGAAGATGCATTTCCAACGATAAAGTCAACGGAATCACAAAGGTGAGTTTTGTTGATGTTATTGACTTATATGCTAATCAGACATATTTAGTCACGGCATGACTGCCAGCTAATTGATGCTAACATGCTATTTAGGCTAGCTGTATGTACATTTGTAGCTGCATTTGCATCCAGCCGTTCCCTTCACCCACATTTAATGCCAAACAAACACTTACCAATCAACATATTTAAGTTGCTCCAGTGGTCAAAAGATGCAATCGTTGGTTAGAAGGTGATCGCCGAATAGCTTCAATAGCTATTCGCTCATTGGCTTCAGTTTCTTCTTCAATTTCGTTTTCGCTATCTGCCTCCACACTCCAACCATTCGTTTCAATACATGCATAATCGGTTGGATCGCTGAAGCCGCTGAAATCAGAGTCTGAATCCGAGCTAATGTCGCTATATCTTTCTGTTCTATCCGCCATGTTTGTTTGTATTGGCATCACGCAGTGACGTCACAGGAAAATGGGGAAAATCAGGCACTTTGAAGCCTTTTTTCGGGATATTCCATGAGGGGTAAAATTTTGAAAAAAACTTCGAGAAATAAAATAAGCCACTGGGAACTGATTTTTATTGTTTTTAACCTTTCTGAAATTGTGATAATGTTCCCCTTTAACATACCAGGCACCTTCTCAGTTGGTTATTTATGCGTCATATAACGTACAATTATTCAGGCTGTTGTTCACTATTCTTTATTTTAAATTGCCTTTCAAATGTCTATTCTTGGTGTTGGATTTTATCAAAAGAATTTCCCCCAAAAATGTGACTTATACTCCAGTGCGACGTAAATATGTTTTTTTCCTTCTTTATGGTGCATTTTCGGCCGGTGAGACGTATACTCCGGAGCCACTTATAGTCCGAAAAATACGGTACTTGTATTTGCTTCGGATATATATGGCTCTTGCATCAGAACACTTTTAGACACACGGCTCGCTAGTGTGTCTAAAAGTCCATGGTTCTCGCCCGGAAAAGGGTGGAGTGCCATCTCCGGGGTTGGGGAGGAGACCCTGCCCCAAGTGGAGGAGTTCAAGTACCTAAGAGTCTTGTTCACGAGTGAGCGAAGAGTGGATCGTGAGATCGACAGGCGGATCGGTGCGGCGTCTTCAGTAATGCGGACGTTGTACCGATCCGTTGTGGTGAAGAAGGAGCTGAGCCGGAAGGCAAAGCTCTCAATTTACCGGTCGATCTACGTTCCCATCCACACCTATGGCCTTGAGCTTTGGGTCATGACCGAAAGGATAAGATCACCGGTACAAGCGGCCGAAATGAGTTTCCTCCGCCGGTTGGCGGGGCTCTCCCTTAGAGATAGGGTGAGAAGCTCTTGTGTCCATGGTTCTCGCCCGGAAAAGGGTGCAGTGCCATCTCCGGGTTGGGGAGGAGACCCTGCCCCAAGTGGAGGAGTTCAAGTACCTAGGAGTCTTGTTCACGAGTGGGGGAAGAGTGGATCGTGAGATCGACGGGCGGATCGGTGCGGCGTCTTCAGTAATGCGGACGTTGTATCGATCCGTTGTGGTGAAGAAGGAGCTGAGCCGGAAGGCAAAGCTCTCAATTTACCGGTCGATCTACGTTCCCATCCTCACCTATGGTCATGAGCTTTGGGTCATGACCGAAAGGATAAGATCCCGGGTACAAGCGGCCGAAATGAGTTTCCTCCGCCGTGTGGCGGGGCTCTCCCTTAGAGATAGGGTGAGAAGCTCTGCCATCCGGGAGGAGCTAAAAGTAAAGCCGCTCTTCCTCCACATGGAGAGGAGCCAGATTAGGTGGCTCGGGAATCTGGTCAGGATGCCACCCGAACGCCTCCCTAGGGAGGTGTTTAGGGCACGTCCAACCGGTAGTAGGCCACGGGAAAGACCCAGGACACTTTGGGAAGACTATGTCTCCCGGCTGGCCTGAGAATGCCTCGGGATCCCCCGGGAAGAGCTAGACGAAGTGGCTGGGGAGAAATATGTCTGGGCTTCCCTGCTTAGGCTGCTGCCCCCGCGACCCGACCTCGATGGATGGACGGGTTGCTAGTGCTTGTCGAAGCCACATAGAACCCTTGCAAATATCATGGTGTTGATGTCGCCAGGGCAGTCACATTACCATACCAATCTCACCACCATCCCAATCTGAGCCTCATTTCACCAGAGAGAAGCCACTTAGCTGGACGTGTTTTGTGTCCAGTTAAAGCCAGCTACAAGTGAAATGTAGTAAGGACGCCTCGCGGAATCTCATAATAGCCTGAGTTTTGTTGTCGAGCAGGAGGAAAAAAAAAAAGACATCCAATTTTCAGCAGTCTTGGAGAATCCTTGAGTGACACTCTACTTTACTTAAGAGCAGCAGAATCACGGGCTTTTGTCAGGGCCACAAATGAGGGCCATTACCTGCGTCCCCTACAATGTTCACAGCCTTCTTAAATCTGGCTGTTGAGAGGCTGGAAGCAAGAGAGTGACTGAAGTGTTTTTACACTCTATCAAATTATGAAGCTCTCGGTTCTTTGTGTGGTAAGACTAAAACATCGGGTTCACTAAGTGAACTCGATCGTCGACTGAGCTTTTAAACACTTTTATTTCATGTGTTTTTCAATACCGAAATCTTTGGACTATAAAGCTCACTTCAAATCATTTTATTTTTCTCAAAACTCGACAGTGCGCCTTATAGTCCGGTGTGCCTAATGTAAGGAATAATTCTGGTTTTGCATACCGACCTTGAAGCAATTTTTTTTGTTACATGGTGTAATGATAAGTGTAAACAGTAGATGGCAGTCAAACATAAGAGATACGTGTAGACTGCAACATAATGGCAGTCACACACAAGAGATACGTGTAGACTGCAATACGACTCAAGTAAACACCAACATTTTATATGTGCCATTGAAAATATAGAACATTACACACGGAGGTAAAAAATCTATCAAAATGTTTTAGTACGACTTTGATAAGATATGTGGCCGCACTGCTGAATGGATTGTACTCTTTTTCAACATACAAGTGCTATTATGGTGTGTGTATAAGGTAAGACATATTATCTGACATTATGTTTCGCAATATTATGCAAAAGTAACTTTTCCCACCTTCTGGTACCTGCTGATGTGTATTTGGGACCTGCATAAGTCCTGAAAAATTGTTCGCATCCGCCTTTGTAGTCCCTGGTGACACCGCAGTCGATAAGCTTCTTCTTTTCTTTACCTTCTTGTTGTGGGACATTCATCCTCTGCTGTTGCCATTTATAATATAACATAGTGTAAAGTTCGTACTTATATCTGCCATGAAAGCGCTAAAACATACCAGTTTAGTGAATTTATATTATTCACCGAAGGAAGTTTAGTAATTAGAGAGTTCCGGTCGGATGTTTTTTCACGGGACACATTTCATGCGGATGATGAGACGCTGCTCCACGATTGATTGAAGTAAAGTCTGAATGTTTTTAAAACAGTTAGCGCCATCTTTTGACACTTCTTCCACTCCCGTCCTTGCACGCTACACCGCTAAAACAGAGAAGACACTGCCGAATGTGAGCCACGTAAATAAGGCCGGCCACAAAAGGGCGCATTCTGAGGCGACTTGAAGATGGTCTGTAAAACATAATTCATGCAACATTTTTACCAAATAACCAAAATTCCATTTCATGTAGACAACAAGAAAGTGTTTTTTACATTTAGAAAAAAAAAAAGATATATATATATCAATCAATCAATGTTTACTTATATAGCCCTAAATCACTAGTGTCTCAAAGGGCTGCACAAACCACTACGACATCCTCGGTAGGCCCACATAAGGGCAAGGAAAACTCACACCCAGTGGGACATCGGTGACAATAATGACTATGAGAACATGATACTGTGAAAGATCAATCCATAATGGATCCAACACAGTCGCGAGAGTCCAGTCCAAAGCGGATCCAACACAGCAGCGAGAGTCCCGTTCACAGCGGAGCCAGCAGGAAATCATCCCAAGAGGAGGCTGATCAGCAGCGCAGAGATGTCCCCAGCCGATACACAGGCAAGCAGTACATGGCCACCGGATCGGACCGGACCCCCTCCACAAAGGAGAGTGGGACATAGAAGAAAAAGAAAAGAAACGGCAGATCAACTGGTCTGAAAAGGGAGTCTATTTAAAGGCTAGAGAATACAAATGAGTTTTAAGGTGAGACTTAAATGCTTCTACTGAGGTAGCATCTCGAACTGTTACCGGGAGGGCATTCCAGAGTACTGGAGCCCGAAATGAAAAAGCTCTACAGCCCGCAGACTTTTTTTGGGCTTTGGGGATCACTAATAAGCCGGAGTCCTTTGAACGCAGATTTCTTGCCGGGACATATGGTACAATACAATCGGCAAGATAGGATGGAGCTAGACCGTGTAGTATTTTATACGTAAGTAGTAAAACCTTAAAGTCACATCTTAAGTGCACAGGAAGCCAGTGCAGGTGAGCCAGTACAGGCGTAATGTGATCAAACTTTCTTGTTCTTGTCAAAAGTCTAGCAGCCGCATTTTGTACCAACTGTAATCTTTTAATGCTAGACATGGGGAGACCCGAAAATAATACGTTACAGTAATCGAGGCGAGACGTAACAAACGCATGGATAATTATCTCAGCGTCTTTAGTGGACAGAATGGAGCGAATTTTAGCGATATTGCGGAGATGAAAGAAGGCCGTTTTAGTAACGCTTTTAATGTGTGCCTCAAAGGAGAGAGTTGGGTCGAAGATAATACCCAGATTCTTTACCGTGTCGCCTTGTTTAATTGTTTGGTTGTCAAATGTTAGAGTTGTATTATTAAATAGAGTTCGGTGTCTAGCAGGACCGATAATAAGCATTTCGGTTTTTTTGGCGTTGAGTTGCAAAAAGTTAGCGGACATCCATTGTTTAATTTCATTAAGACACGCCTCCAGCTGACTACAATCCGGCGTGTTGGTCAGCTTTAGGGGCATGTAGAGTTGGGTGTCATCAGCATAACAGTGAAAGCTAACACCGTATTTGCGTATGATGTCACCTAGCGGCAGCATGTAGATGCTGAAGAGTGCAGGGCCAAGGACCGAACCCTGGGGAACTCCACACGTTACCTTAACGTAGTCCGAGGTCACATTGTTATGGGAGACACACTGCATCCTATCAGTAAGATAAGAGTTAAACCAAGACAGGGCTAAGTCTGACATACCAATTCGTGTTTTGATACGTTCTAATAAAATATTATGATCGACAGTATCGAAAGCAGCGCTAAGATTGAGGAGCAGCAACATAGATGACGCATCAGAATCCATCGTTAGCAATAGATCATTAGTCATTTTTGCGAGGGCTGTCTCCGTCGAGTGATTTGCCCTGAAACCGGATTGAAAGGTTTCACATAGATTGTTAGACGCTAAGTGTTCATTTAACTGCTCCGCAACAATTTTTTCGAGGATTTTTTAAATAAAGGGAAGGTGAGACACTGGTCGGTAGTTTACCATGAGGTCAGGATCGAGGTTAGGTCTTTTAAGAAGAGGATGAATAACCGCTTTTTTGAATGCTAGGGGAACAGTGCCTGAGGAAAGTGATAAGTTTATAATATTTAGCACTGATGGACCTAATAATACAAAGAGCTCCTTGATCAGTTTCCCAGGAAGAGGGTCAAGTAAACATGTTGTTTGTTTTATTCCATTTACACGTTGTAACAATTCCTCTAATGTTATTTCCTCAAAACGAGAGAAACTATTTTGGAGGGCAGTATCCGCCGTATATACCATCGTGTCAGTGTTAATAGAACCCCGTTGTAGCTGGGACGCATTGTCTTTAATCTCCTTTCTAATGACTTCAATTTTCTTACTAAAGAATTGCATAAAGTCATCAGCTGAGTGGGTGGAGCTACTGGAAGGAGTCCCTTGTTGGGTTAGCGATGCTACCGTACTAAACAAAAATTTAGGATCGTTTTTATTACGGTGGATGAGATTTGATATATATATATGACTCCTTTAATGCGCCCTATAATCCAGTGTGTCTTATATATGAAGAAACATCGAAAATAGACCATTCATCGGCAGTGCGCCTAATAATCCGGCGCGCCCAATGGTCTGGAAAATACGGTACATTTTTCGAATCGTCCTCTAATTTTGCATCTTCTGTACTTTGTCGTGATCCATTATTGGCCTGTTGTGGAATCAACCAACCAGTCCATCTCAGTAGACCAGTCCATCTTTGGGACTTTAGCAGTAAATACAAAAATATTAGGAAAACAAATGATTGTTTTAGCATTATGACATAGATGACCTGCCCACCCAGAGAATGACAAACAGCTTCAACTGGATGCATTTTGCCACATTTCACAGGTTTCAGTTAAGGCTAGATTCGGTGAAAGCTGGATAATTATGTGTCTTTTTTTGCAAACCGAAAAATCAAATTTTCAAAACGGGAAAAAAAAAATGCAAACAAAATAGAGATTCGGAAAGATACACAGTGATTTGAAAAAAAATAAAAAATAAAAAATTTTAAACAAAAAAGTTTTGCTTGCAAATAATTTGATGTTTAAAATCTTATTTGTGTTTGTTTCCACTATTTGTTTTGGGTTGCGAATCGTTTATTTGGTTGCCACTTATTTTTTTGGGGTGCCACTAATTTTTTTTTGTTTTTGGTTGCCACAAATGTTTTTTTAGTTTTATCAATCCTTATTTGTTTTTTTATATTTTTCATCCCATTGTGTTGAGGGTGGAAGTACAGTAAGCAATCATACCTTTATGGTAAAGTCATCATCTGAGATCAAAAAATATATATTTTAACATATATTGTCCAGAGAAGGCCCTGTCAACAAAACTAAAATTAATTTGTAACCGCCCAAAAGTGTGCAAATTTGTGTTTGTATCCACTTTTTTTTTTTGGTTACGAATCGTTTTGGGTTGCCACTCATTATTTTTTTGTTTTGGTTGCCACTCATTATTTTTTATTGCCACACTTTTTTTTATGGGGTTGCCCCTCATTATTTAGGATTCAATCCTAGTATTTTCAATCGTATTGTACAGAGGATAAAAGTATCGTCATTAATCACGCCCATATGGTCAAGTCATCTGGCTAAACACAGTGATACTGTTCAAAACAAGCCCAATCAGACTGTATACTTTATATCAATACACTTCTAACACATTGTCCATAGGAGACACCGTCAACAAGAATAAAGTTGATGCGTAACATTTTTGCAACCCAAAAATAAATGTAAACCTTTTATATTCTTTTATATTTAATGTTGGGTTTTTTTAAACCTCCTTTTTGTTTACAGATATTTATTGGAAATTCATTATTTTTGTCTGCAAATCAATTTGTTATGTTGCATAAAAGCACACATATTTCTTTCCAATTGACAATGCCACGGTACGCTACACCAGCGTCGCTTGGTCCGCATTTAGGAAAATGTTCTAGAACTGACCTTGACACGGATTGTTGAGGCTGAGTATTTCCAGCTGCAATCCAAAATACCGCCATTTTTCTTTATTTAACATTGTTCAGTGGCAGAGAGCTAACAAGCTCAATAAAGTGATTATAAAGAACAGGAAGTTGTGAATGGTAAAAAATTGAAAAATGAGAACTTCTTTTACTTAATGGTTTTGATATTGAACTAAATTGAAAACACTTCATTTGTGGTCTTGATCGGTGATTCTAAAACCGTGGTACGTGGACTTCATATAGTAGTATGTCGAAAAAATCCCTTAAAGTACAGTGTTCATCTTCCTCTATTCAAACACAGTGTTATTGTTCAAACTGTGTGTAAAGTTACAGTGGCCAAAAAACATTAAATATACTTATTAAATAAAACCGCTGTCTGTTTTAATGAATAGTTAGGCCTACTGCGCTACTGCATTTCAATGTTGGGTATTATGGTGGTACTTCAGTTCAGTTTCAGTTTATTTTCAAACATGCAAACAATACAAAGTAATACATCTCATATGTCCAGTTGTTTCATTACAGCAAGTCTGAAAAGGAGTAGGAAGAAGCAGAGTTTATTTAATACTACCCCTTTTCATACCATAGCAATTTAATCCCATTTCCTTGTTCTCTGTAACAGAACAGTGAATAAATAAATAATATACCATGGTAAGTAAGCAAATAATAAATACATACATAATCTTTATCTGTGAACACTTGTAGTTTGAACAGTTTCTTAAACTAAATCATATTAGTACTTTGTTGGATTTCTTTGGTTAATCCATTCCATAATTTAATTCCACATACTGATACACTAAAAGGCTTTAAGTGTTGTACGAACATACAGATGTTTTAAATTAGATTGTCCTCTAAGGTTATATGTCTCCTTTTTGTTGAGAAGAATTGCTGTACATTCTTGTGTAGCTTTGTACATCATTTTATCTGTTTGAAAATTCACCAAATCGTTGAATTTCAATATTTGTTATTTAATAAATAAAGGGTTTGTATGTTCTCTATATCCAACATTATGTATTATTTTAATTGATATTTATTGTAACACAGTTAGTGAATGAAGAGCACATTTGTAGTTGTTTCCCCATATTTCTACACAATAACTCAGATATGGTAACACTAGCAAGCAGTAAAGAATATGAAGTAATGTTTGGTCAAGAACATGTTTTGCTTTATTCATTATGGGCGTATTTATTGCTACTTTATGTTGTATATTTTTTACCTGAGGTTTCAAGTTCATTTTATCATCTATGGAGAGCCAAGTTGTTATGTGGTGAAAAAAGTTGAAGAACCACTGGTGAAGATAATATATGTTGCTCAACAGTCATTCATCAAAGACATGTCTGCAACCGGTTCATGTTTAAAGACTCCCACCCTCTCCAAAAGTATAAGAATTTATCTTTTCAAAATGTGCACTGTCAAATATGTACCTTGAAGACAAACGTCACTGCTATGTTTTTTCAGTCATAGTTGAACATAAACTTCATAAAAATCAAATTGATTCGCCGGTGCTGCATTTGGACCAGTTGTTCCTCTTGCTTGGAATTTAAGCTACTGGTCACCCCCAAGTTCTTTTGATGACACGTAAGCTGATTTTAAATGAATCCCAGACAGAATAGTTATTTTGACATTTTATTCCAAAGCTTTGGGAGACCAATCTATGAACAAATATTCAAATTGCATCGCCCAAGTTGATCTGACAATACTACGAAAGTCTTGGCTTTTTCCCTACGCCACTCGCCCCTCTCCCGTTCCCCTCCAGAGCGAATCCACATATCTATTCTCCTCCTAAGCCTGGGACAAGAACGGATAAGAAGGTTGTTATGGCTACTAGTCACATTCCACGCTCAAGATTAACACAAGCACACCACTTACGGTAGCTGTTTTCAAATATGACTATAAAACTCTTGAATATGGATATATGTAGATATATATCTCCGTCAAAATGTGCACTGTCAAAAATGTACCTTGAAGACAAACATCACTGCTATGTTTTGTTAGTCAAATGTTGAAAATAAACTTCAGAAAAATTAAATTGATTCGCCGGTCAGAACATTAGATTACATTGAAATAAGGTAGTACGGTATGCTGGTATTAGTATAGTGCCACCATACTAATGAATCATATTCGGTACTATACCGCCTCTAAAAAGTACTGGTATCAGGACAACACTACAGTGGAATTATCCCACCTTTTCTCGAGTTTCCTTAAACCATGTCGCAATGGCGCCTATTTTTTTTGTCAGGGTTTATATTTCGTAGTCTCGACAAAACAGTCCTGTGCTAAACGTTGTGGACAAATAGACATCAGAGCAGGCGGGAAAGCCATGAAATAGAAATAAAAAACACTGGTGGCTCCGGGAATCCACATAAGAAAGAAGAACAGGGCCCTAGCAGAGAGCTTGAGCCAAATGTACGTCCGTCAATATGTGATGTCACAAATGGCCCACTGTAAAAAAACAAAAACAAAACAAAACAAAAAAAAAAATTATAATTTGAGGATTTACCACAGGTTTCGAACATTGTAAAATGTATCGGTCGGAAACAAAGAAAATCATCAGTTCTTTTTAAAGCTCTCTCATTGTTGATATTATTGTTGGTAATAGAGGTAAAATATTGGTATTATTCAATATCCATAGTGCTATTTCTATTGGTATTTGTATTGCTCCTGTCACGATGTGCGCGCATAGTGATGCGCGTTTTGTCACCCCAAGATGCAAGAGGACCAGATCGGACGAAAATAGCAGGTAAGAGCTTGATTTAATATACAAAAATAAAATAACACTGGTACAAAACAGGCAAAAGAAAGCGCGTGCCTACGCACGGGAAGCTAAAGCTAAACCAGCACTGAGAACAGAGTCCATAAAGTAGCGTGCCGAGCAAACGGGAAGCTAAGATAAAACTTAGCACGGAACAAGACATATGAACATAACCACGTGAACGTTGCCTATAGCAAACAAGAGATCCAGGCTGAACAAAGGGAGAAGGCAGGCTTAAATAATGGCCGCAATCAGAAAACAGGTGCGCGTCGAAAAACAAGTGCCGGGTGGAACAAATATAAAACCCTGGACACAAGATAAATAAGGCATTTTTACGTCTCGTCTCGACTACTGTAACGTATTATTTTCGGGTCTCCCAATGTCTAGCATTAAACAATTACAGTTGGTACAAAATGTGGCTGCTGGACTTTTGACAAGAACAAAAAGTTTGATCATATTACGCCTGTACTGGCTCACCTGCACTGGCTTCCTGTGCACTTAAGATGTGACTTTAAGGTTTCACTACTTACGTATAGAATACTACACGGTCTAGCTCCATCCTTTCTTGCCAATTGTATTGTACTATATGTCCCGGCAAGAAATCTGCGTTCAAAGGACTCCGGCTTATTAGTGATTCCTAAAGCCCAAAAAAAGTCTGCGGGCTATAGAGCGTTTTCCGTTCGGGCTCCAGTACTCTGGAATGCCCTCCCGTTAACAGTTCGAGATGCTACCTCAGTAGAAGCATTTAAGTCTCACCTTAAAACTCATTTGTATACTCTAGCCTTTAAATAGACCTCCTTTTTAGACCAGTTTATCTGCCGCTTCTTTTCTTTTTCTCCTCTGTCCCCCCCTCCCTGGTGGAGGGGGTCCGGTCCGATGGCCATGGATGAAGTACTGGCTGTTCAGAGTCGGGACTCAGGATGGACTGCTCGCCTGTGTATTGGTTGGGGACATCTCTATGCTGCTGATCCGCCTCCGCTTGGGATAGTTTCCTGTGGACGGTACTCTCGCTGCTGTCTTGGATCCGCTTTGAACTGAACTCTGGCGGCTATGTTGGAGCCACTATGAGACATTTGTGATTTAAGGCTATATAAATAAACATTGATTGATTGATTGAAGTGCCAAACCAGGGATCGGAAGAGTCCAAAAACAAACAAGAAACACAAAAGGACTCAAAAACCAAAATAATGTATGATCCGGGCGGCGGATCATAACATCTACATTTTTATTTTAATAATGCTCATTGTCATTTCTGTATTATAATTTATTTCAATAACTGCTTCATTTTTATCACTTTTACCATCATATTTGTACAAATCCTATTTGCTGATGTTGCTCCATTGTTTTTCTTGTTGCTGTTGTGTTTGCTGTTGTTTTTGTCTCTCTGTCTTATCCCCCTCTCATCCCCAAAATGTTACCCTCTGTCTTCCTTTTCTTTCCTCTTTCTATCCCTTCCTGCTCTGGCCCGGCTTCACCAAAGGATAAAATAAATACATTAATAAAGTCAAATACAAATAAGACAACAAAAGAAGTATCCTACACTTATCCTCTGTAAAGTAAATCTGAACAGCCGATACGGGCATATACATCAACTATATGATTTGCCTGAGAAGCTGGACAGGACAAAAAATTTAAAAAAAAAAAGCTCTCTCTGCATGGACTGCTATTCTAAGGGTTAGGCACAACATTTTAAAGGTTAGGTGCTCGTTATAAAATCACACCTCCATGCACAAACATTACCTTAAGAGCACATGGAATATATTTCAAACACGATGAAGACTTTATATCTCTTTCCAAATGATCTCATTACCTCTGGTGTGTTCGGTCTGCAAAGACTTATGGGGAGACTTTAAATGTGACCTCTGTCCTTCTCCAGATGTCCACTTATTCCCGGTCAATAGATCTGACCCCAATGAGCCGGTCCCTCCAGATAAAGCTGGGGGACTAGCAGGCCTTGAAAGGGGCCAGGTATTAGTCTCCCAGCGCAAACATAAGGAGATGATTTTCCCACTTTGTGTTTGGGGGAAGGTGATCCCTGACCTCATCTCCAGCGCAAAGTTAGAGCTTGAACTCGTCATCTGATGTCTGTTCAATCTCACTGGGCTTGTTTTGCATCCAAATGGTGTGTCGTCAGGGGCGGTTATATTTAGAGGGGTTATGTTGGCCGGGCTGTGATGCAAAAGCCCAAAACATCTGTAGCTGTACTAAATGTTTGTTGCAAAGTAATCTACTGGCAGGAAATGACACAGAAAGATTCTAAAACTATAAACTTGATCATTGTCCATGCGTTTGTTACGTCTCGTCTCGATTACTGTAACATATTATTTTCGGGTCTCCCCATGTCTAGCATTAAAAGATTACAGTTGGTACAAAAGTTTGATCATATTACGCCTATACTGGCTCACCTGCACTGGCTTCCTGTGCACTTAAGATGTGACTTTAAGGTTTTACTAATTACGTATAAAATACTACACGGTCTAGGTCCAGCCTATCTTGCCGATTGTATTGTACCATATGTCCTGGCAAGAAATCTGCCTTCAAAAGACTCTGGCTTATTAGTGATTCCTAGAGCCCAAAAAAAGTCTGCGGGCTATAGAGCGTTTTCCGTTCGGGCTCCAGTACTCTGGAATGCCGTCCCGGTAACAGTTCGAGATGCTACATCAGTAGAAGCATTTAAGTCTCACCTTAAAACTCATCTGTATACTCTAGCCTTTAAATAGACCTCCTTTTTAGACCAGTTGATCTGCCGCTTCTTTTCTTTCTCCTATGTCCCCCCCTCCCTTGTGTAGGGGGTCCGGTCCAATGACCATGGATGAAGTACTGGTCCAGAGTCGAGACCCAGGATGGACCGCTCGTCGGGACCCAGGATGGACCGCTCGCCTCTATCGGTTGGGGACATCTCTACGCTGCTGATCCGCCTCCGCTTGAGATGGTCTCCTGTGGACGGGACTCTCGCTGCTGTCTTGGATGCGCTTGAACTGAACTCTCGCGGCTGTGTTGGAGCCACTATGGATTGAACTTTCACAGTATCATGTTAGACCCGCTCGACATCCATTGCTTTCGGTCCCCTAGAGGGGGGGGGTTGCCCACATCTGAGGTCCTCTCCAAGGTTTCTCATAGTCAGCATTGTCACTGGATGTGAATTCTCCCTGCCCACTGGGTGTGAGTTTTCCTTGCCCTTTTGTGGGTTCTTCCGAGGATGTTGTAGTCGTAATGATTTGTGCAGTCCTTTGAGACATTTGTGATTTGGGGCTATATAAATAAACATTGATTGATTGATATGTGTACCATTAGTGGTACATAGGCTCTATCTAGTGCAGACCTGTGCAAGTTTTTAGATCTTTAAAATGGAAACCGTAGCTGACATTATGACGTGCAGTGATGTTTTTAAATGACCGAAAATCTTGAAGTATACAAAGTATTTCGATGGTTTGAATCTGCGCTTTTGCATGATATACTAGTAGTTAGTATGGTAATCGTTCATATTTTGCTGGGTTTGTTGCATTTTTGTCGCGTTTGTCTTGATTGTAAATTACCGTATTTCCTTGAATTGCCGCCGGGGCGCTAATTAATTTAAAACCTCTTCTCACTCCTGCGCTTACCAAAGGCATGCGGTAAAGGTAAGCATGCACTAATTATTTTCAAAAACTCTTCTCAGTCCGGCGCTTACCAAAGGCATGAAAAGCACATTTAATAAAAAAAAAACTTTATTATGGTCTTACCTTTACTTATAAATGAAGTCCATGCCAGCTCCTTCTGATCATAAGCATCAATAACTTGTTTATAGAAGTCTTCCTTATCTTTCTTCAGTTTTAAAAGTCTCTCTGTCTCGATGGAGATCTTCCTTTATCACCTCCTGCTTTGATTGAAAGTCCAGTTTAGAAAACTGTTATCAGACCGCTGCTATCAGTTAGCTCGGCTCCTCAAGTGCGGGCGACGACAGAATTATCCTCGAACAACTCCCCCTCCCGTTCTGCTCCGTGGGTGATCTCTTTATCCCACCGCTGACACCATGAAGTGTTATTGTATAAATAATACACTGGGTGTTTAGGACTGGAACATGCTTTATTTCAGCCCCATTGTTTACATAGCCAGCATAGGAGTGTTACATCCTAAAAGGTCCGTCGTGCACCCCCCGCGTCATATCCATCCCGACACATATCACGTCACTCATTGTCACTTATTCTGCAGCCGAGTAGTCGCAAGAAGGATCACTAGCGCCCTCTACCACCAGGAGGTGGAAGTCATTTAATGACTCATATTTGACACACACAGCTATGGTATATTAATAAAGCATAGCTGCTTACTGTTCTTTTTAGCATACCGGTATTCAATAGCTTGGACCTTAAATCCTACTGAATAGCTCTTAATCTTCTTCCCTTTATGCGATTACAGATTACCGATATTGAAATCAGCCTCCTCCATTTTGAAAATGATGACAGGGGAAGTGTCACTCGAGAAGTCACGAGTTTGACCTGGCGGTAATACTAAGGATGCGCTAATTTTACGAAGCGAGTTTGTCCCGGCAGTAATTCAAGGCAGGCGTATACTTTATGCCCCGCGGCAATTCAAGGAAATACAGTATGCCGATCGAGAGTGTGACGTTCATATGTTGTCAATATTCAGTGTTTTATCGTTTATGGTGTTCTTGGGATGCAACTCAGCATTCTTCTTCCTCCAAACCCGACGAGTTGAGTTAATACCAAAATGGATACATGGATGATACAGCAGAGGATTGGGAGACTGTCATGTGGTCAGATGAAACCAAAATATAACTTTTTGGTATAAACTCAACTCGTTGTGTTTGGAGGAAAAAGAATACTGAGTTGCATCCCAAGAACACCACACCTACTGTGAAGCATGGGGGTGGAAACATCATGCTTTGGGGCTGTTTTTCTGCAAAGGGGACAGGACGATTGATCCATGTTAAGGAAAGAATGAATGGGGCCATGTATCGTGAGATGTTGAGCCACAACCTCCTTCCATCAGTGAGAGCTTTGAATGGTTGACCAAATACTTATTTTCCACCATAATTTACAAATAAATTCTTTAAAATTCCTAAAATGTGAATTCCTGGATTTTTTTTTCACATTATGTCTCTCACAGTTGAAGTGTACCTATGATGAAAATTACAGACCTCTGTCATCATTTTAAGTGGCAGAACTTGCACAATCGGTGGCTGATTAAATACTTTTTTTGCCCCACTGTATGTGTATATATATATATATACATCAATATATATATAAATAGATAAACCGGCCCTCAGACACATTTTTTTCCTCTTAATTTGGCCCCCGAGTCAAAATAATGGCCCAGGCCTGATCTAGTTGTATGCCAAAGAATCACTTGATTAAAGTACAGTGTTTTATTTAGTGTATGTAAACACAGTGTGACTGTTCAAACTGTGTGTAATGTTACAGCGGACAAAATTTAATATATACTTATTAACTTAAACCCGTGCCTTGTTTTTAATTACTATGCTATTTATTATATTTAAATTTAGGTATTTTTGGTGGTACTTGGACTGACACATTTTTTTCTAAAGGTGGTACTTCATGAAAAGTAATGGAACAATTTGCAACAATTCCAAAAAATTGGTCATTTTCTCTTTCGGTGCCAGTATAAATGTTACGCTTGGGTCGCAAGTTTATGCGCGGATCGTTCTCCCAAGATGCAGGAGGAATTCTGAAGGCAAAGCGCAGGTAAGAAGATGAAATATTTCTCATTAATCATTCGAAAATACAAACAAATGTGCTGACACCACGGGGAGCTGAGGCGAAACTTAGCACAGGAATCAAAAGATAAACAGGCATAAGCACCAGAGCAAGGTATACACAAACGTAACTCGTCACATACAGCAAACAAGACAGCCAAAGGCAGGAAAACATAGCTCTCTGATTAGTCAGAGGCAGGCGGAAATAATCTGCAACCATGACGACCAAGAAACACAAACCCAGGGGTGCTGAAACAGAACTAAGGGAGTCTTAAACCAAAAACAAAACATGATCCGGGCAACGGATCATCACAGGAACAAATGTTGTACTTCAGGGAAGGCACAGCAGCTTGAGAAAAATAGCCCAAAAATAGTTTCTAAACACTTTAATCTACCTTCAGTATAAGCAAAGGCAACATGTATCAAATGTTAGTTCATACTACGGGTGTTACGATCAGGCTTTTATGCTGCTGATACCAAACCCAGTCATCTACTTACGTATAAAATACTACACTATCTTGCCGATTGTATTGTACCATGTGTCCCGGCAAGAAATCTGCGTTCAAAAGACTCCGGCTTATTAGTGATTCCTGGAGCCCAAAAAAGTCTGCGGGCTATAGAGCGTTTTCCGTTCGGGCTCCAGTACTCTGGAATGCCCTCCCAGTAACAGTTCGAGATGCTACCTCAGTAAAAGCATTTAAGTCTCACCTTAAAACTAATTTGTATACTCTAGCCTTTAAATAGACCTCCTTTTTAGACCAGTTGATCTGCCGCTTCTTTTCTTTCTCCTATGTCCCCCCCCCCTTGTGGAGGGGGTCCGGTCCGATGACCATGGATGAAGTACTGGCTGTCCAGAGTCGAGACCCAGGATGGACCGTTCGTCGGGACCCAGGATGGACCGCTCGCCTGTATCGATTGGGGACATCTCTACGCTGCTGATCCGCCTCCGCTTGAGATGGTCTCCTGTGGACGGGACTCTCGCTGCTGTCTTGGATCCGCTTTGAACTGAACTCTCGCGGCTGTGTTGGAGCCACTATGGATTGAACTTTCACAGCATCATGTTAGACCCGCTCGACATCCATTGCTTTCGGTCCCCTAGAGGGGGGGGGTTGCCTACATCTGAGGTCCTCTCCAAGGTTTCTCATAGTCAGCATTGTCACTGGCGTCCCACTGGATGTGAATTCTCCCTGCCCACTGGGTGTGAGTTTTCCTTGCCCTTTTGTGGGTTCTTCCGAGGATGTTGTAGTCGTAATGATTTGTGCAGTCCTTTGAGACATTTGTGATTTGGGGCTATATAAATAAACATTGATTGATTGATTGATTGATCCATGAGTGAGATCAACCGATACCAAAACCGATCATATCTAATCACTGTAATTTATTTATTCATGGTCGACTGCTATCAGCAGCTATCAACATATATCAACACAATATTTAAACTACTTCCTTATTCTCTTGTATCACATACAATTACACACACATACATACAAACATACACATTCAACAGTACACAATGACTGAACAAAAGCAAAAATGACTATCCATCATCACTCATTAAAAACATTTTCGTCCACAAAGTCCACCTGTGCCGGGGTACTTATTATTCCCCGAGTTTGTAAACACTAACAAAAACAACAACAAAAAATTATTTTGAGAAGAAAAAAAAATATCGACCCAAACACTTTGATATCAAACATTTACTGATACTACCCTTGGTATCAACAGAACCAATTTATGGATCGATCCGCCTTCCTCTTATATGTCGTGTACTGACTGTGACAATGCTGACACAGCAAATGTTGTTAGATTATACTCTCTGTAACTCTTAATAATCTACTTGTTCATTTTCGGTTAAGAACAGCTTATGTTCTGCTGCAACTTGGTTCCATCTACACTTCCTAAACTTTACCAAGCACGTTTTTCTTGTAGTTTTTTTTAAAGCTTTATTAGCGGCTAGCTTAGCTATTAGCATGTCTGCTCATGGCTCTGTGTAACATGTTTATGTACTTGATAATGATACTTAAGATACCAAGAAATTTAGTTTTTTTTTCCTGTAATGGAGCTGATTATTATTAACTTAGAGACGCGGCTCCACGCTGTTTCCGAGATACATACTTAGCTGCTAGCCGCTTGTCAGCCGGGGGGACTAAAACCAAATACACACACTAAAAAATGTTGGGTTAAAAAATAACCCAATTTCAACCCAACTGCTGGTTCAGAAAAGGACAAAACCTTTATTTGAGTTATTTTAACTCAACATGTTTTTCAACCCAACATTTACGATGAATTATTAAACCCAAAAGTTGAGTTATGCTAACTCAGTGTTGGTTAATTCACAACCCAACTATTGGGTTGAATGTATTTCACACAAAAGCCAAGTTATGCTCACTACAATGTTGGGTTATTCTAGATCCAACTATTGGGTTGCGCAACTTAGCACTCTTTGACCCAATAGTTCAGACCTGGGCAAATTAAGGCCTGGGGGCCACATGCGACGGTCCTTTGATCTTTTCAATCTGGCCCGCCGGACATTTCAAATAATTTTGTTTAGATCTTTAAGATGGAAAGTGTAGCTTCCATTATGATGTCCAGTGATGTTTTCAAAGTCTTGAACTATACAAAGTATTTCAATGGTTGGAATCTAGACTTTTGCATGATATACTAGTTACTATGGCAATCTAATCGGTTATTATGGTAACCTAATTAGTTACCATAGTAATCAAAGTAACAGCAGCTCAGACGAGGCACCAAGCAGAGTGGGTGGGGAGCATGTAGACCATGGGTGTCAAACTCTGGCCCGCGGGCCAAATTTTGCCCGCCGTGTAATTTCATTTGGCCCTTGAGGCAATATCTAATTAACATTAGAGCTGGCCCGCCGCTATAACACCGCATTCACCACTAATACTCATACTCGTCAACCCTCCCGATTTTCCCGGGAGACTCCCGAAGTTCAGTGTCTTTCCCGAATTTCTCCCGGACAATAATATTGGGGGCGTGCCGTAAAAGCACTGCCTTTGGCGTTCTCTACATGTCGCAACGTCCGCTTTTCCTCCATACAAACAGGGTGCCGGCCCACTTACATAATATATGCGGCTCATACACACACACACAAGTGTATGCAAGGCATGCTTGGTCAAAAGCCTTTAGGTCACACTGAGGGTGGCCGTATAAACAACTTTAACACTGTTACAAATATACGCCACACTGTGAACCCACAGCAAACAAGAATGACAAACACATTTTGGGAGAACATCCGCACCGTAACACAACATAAACACAACCGAACAAATACCCAGAATCCTTTGCGTCACTAACTCTTCCAGGACGCTACAATATACACCCCCGCTACCACCAAACCCCGCCCCAACTCAAACCCGCCGCCGAAAAGAGGAATTCAATTTGTATTTTTATTTTATTTGAAATGCCATTGATATTTTTGAATTATTATTATTTAAAACTCGAGTTTGCTTGTCACTATAAAGTTATATAAGCCTCGGTTGGTCAATATTTAATGCAAAACTTGTTTGGGTCCCTATTAAAGGATTAATTTGTTCAACCTCGGCCCACGGCTTCGTTCAGTTTTACATTTTGGCCCACTCTGTATTTGAGTTTGACATCCCTGATGTAGACAAAGTCAATCAATCAATCAATGTTTATTTATATAGCCCTAAATCACAAATGTTTCAAAAGGACTGTACAAACCATTACGACTACGACATCCTCGGAAGAACCCACAAAAGGGCAAGGAAAACTCACACCCAGTGGGCAGGGAGAATTCACATCCAGTGGGACGCCAGTGACAATGCTGACTATGAGAAACCTTGGAGAGGACCTCAGATCTGGGCAACCCCCCCCCTCTAGGGGACCGATAGCAATGGATGTCGAGCGGGTCTAACATGATACTGTGAAAGTTCAATCCATAGTGGCTCCAACACAGCCGCGAGAGTTCAGTTCAAAGCGGATCCAAGACAGCAGCGAGAGTCCCGTCCACAGGAAACCATCCCAAGCGGCGGCGGATCAGCAGCGTAGAGATGTCCCCAACCGATACACAGGCGAGCGGTCCATCCTGGGTCCCGACTCTGGACAGCCAGTACTTCATCCATGGTCATCGGGCCGGACCCCCTCCACAAGGGAGGGGGGGACATAGGAGAAAAAAGAAAAGAAGCGGCAGATCAACTGGTCTAAAGAGGAGGTCTATTTAAAGGCTAGAGTATACAGATGAGTTTTAGTGACTTTTAAGTATTTCCAGAGCGGCAAGCCGTGAATGGGTGTGAGGGACAGAGATTCTAACAACAAAGTTCTAAAGCTTAGTGATACATCAGATTTATCAGATTGTAGGTGTTTTTTTTTTGTTTTTTTTACCTTTTGCGTTCATATTTCGCTGTTTCTTGCATTTGTGTTGTGTTTCCCTTGATAGTAAAATATGTCGATCGAGTTGGGTGCGTGACGTTCATATGGTGTCAATATTCAGTGTTGTATCAGTCATAGTTAATATTGTAAATACCACATTCTTTATTTTCATGTACATTCAGTAAAATTACGTAAAATTCCATTCTGTTTTTTAAGGCGGTCTGCCATATCCTTTTTAGCATTCAAATCATCCATCCATCCATTTCTACCGCTTATTCCCTTTTGGGGTCGCGGGGGGCGCTGGCGCCTATCTCAGCTACAATCGGGCGGAAGGCGGGGTACACCCTGGACAAGTCGCCAACTCATCGCAGGGCCAACACAGATAGACAGACAACATTCACACTCACACACTAGGGCCAATTTAGTGTTGACAATCAACCTATCTGCATGTCTTTGGAAGTGGGAGGAAGCCGGAGTACCCGGAGGGAACCCACGCATTCACGGGGAGAAAATGCAAACTCCACACAGAAAGATCCCGAGCCTGGATTTGAACCCAGGACTGCAGGAACTTCGTATTGTGAGGCAGACGCACTAACCCCTCTGCCACCGTGAAGCCGCATTCAAATCAGACATTATGCAAAGGTTTTGTATTAGTGTTCCTAAAAATCTGATATACCAGGACCCCAGACAAATTTTTCTCTCTAAATTTGGCCCCTCCAAGTAAAAACAATTGTCCAGGCCTGCAATAGTTGGTAAAAAATTATAAAATTTTAATGCCGGTTTTTCGTACTCCTTCCCAACTACTAATAGAAATCATTTTTATTCCATTAAAATATACTCAAAAGCAATAAATGAGTGAAATTTTTTTGACAAGAGTTGTCGTGTATAGTCATAGTCTGCATTTTACTGCGTGGATTGTTCTCCCAGCATGCAGACGAGACTCTGGAGGCAAAGTACAGGTAAGGAAATGATTTATCGTCCATAAATCATGCAGGATACAAACAAGAGAATACCAGCGTGCCGATAGCACGGGAAGCTAACGGAATAGCGGACAAAAAAAAAGCTTAGCATCTAAAAAGGCAAACAAAAATGCGAAGCTTAGCTCAGGAATCAAAATAGTAGTCGTCGTAACTGTCGCCTGGAAGCAAATAAAAAAGCCTGACTGAGTGTGGCGAAAAGCAGGGAATAAGTAGCTGATTAGTGCCCAGGCGCAGGTGAGTGCCCTGAAGACTAATTGGAGGCAGGTGAAAACGATCTTCAGTCATGGCAACTAAAACACAAACCTAGGAGCGCTCAAAAGAGGAACTGAGGGAGTCAAAAACTTAAACTTGATCCGGGCAGCGGATCATGACAATAGTAGTTCTATACAATAGAATAGAATAAAATGGAATGGACTTTATTGTCATTATATTTGCATATAAAGAGATTAAGGACTCCAATTTACGGTGCAGTGGTGGGAACAAATACGGGATAAAAATAAATTACACAAGGGTAATGAAGATAAAACTAAAAATTTAAATAGACTACTATCCAATAATAATAATAATAAAATACTGTACAATATACAGAGCAAGACAAGAGTACCGGAGTAATAAATAATCAGTGTCGTATAAATAACACTCAGTGTTTAATTAGTATACAGCATCCTCAAAATTTTCAATGTACATAAAATGTGTGATTGTAAATGATGTTAATGAGAATAATCCTTAATAGAATTCCCTTAACGAAAAAAGTACCTTTCTAATTTAAAATAAAAAAGCCTTTTACCGAAAAATGCGTTACTCATTGAAAAACAACCCAAAAATGGTGCGAAGTTTAAATCCCAGAAAATGAGTTGAAATGATATCCTACTAACCCCAAAAATGGATTGTTCCCCAACAGAAAGACCTCAAAAATTGAACCCAACACTCGCAACTCATAAATTGGGTTATCAAAATGACCCAGTTGTGGTGGGGGGGGGGGCGTGGCCTGCGGACCTGCAGCGAAGCGGGGTGTGTCAGGACCAGTTTCGAGATTAGTGACAGGTGTGTAGATGACACAGCTGTGTTTGTCTGTCTGATCACCTGCTGCTCTGTTAAAGGCGGCAGTCAGGAAGGCTAGCCAGTTAAATTTTAACATGGCTGAAAAGCAAAATAAATCATGGTTCGCAAATATGAACACGGCTGTCATGTCTGTCATTGGTGGTCCAGAGAACAAGGAGGAGCAAGACCTCCACGCCAGCATTATTTTAGTGTTCAGTGTCAGCAATGGTCATCACATTCTTTTTTCACGAAAAATTGACCGATACTGATCCGTGGTCGGTCGATCAGCACGGCCCTCGTTCATACAGTGAGAGGGTAAGTGGTGAACACAGTCCGTGAGGCCGGGAATGTGTCCTGGCCGGTGATAGAATGTACGCCAGGGAAATACATGATACAATGCAATCATGTGACGGATAATGAAGAATGTGGGTTGTGTTCTTCTTACATGCGATTCTGTTAGATCAGGGGTGTCCAAAGTGCGGCCCGGGGGCCATTTGAAGCCCGCAGCTAATAGTTTACCGGCCCGCCACACATTCTGCAAAAATTGCATAATTGATAGTATTGCAAAAAATTAAAAAAAAGCATTTAAAAAAAGTGGAATGAGGTGAAATCTAATGGAAAAAAGTGCCAATGTTGACACAAAGTTACCATGCGTGCATTTTTTTTCCTTTTGTGTTTATTTTCTTTTTTTTCCAATGCTCAAAAAAAAAAGAAAAAAAAGGACCAAAAAATATATTATTTAACGAATTATTACTTAAAAAATATGACTTTAAAATGTTTTATGTGGAAAATATATTGCATAAGTTGTATGGTTGCCATACAAAAACATCAATGTTTTGACAAAAGAGCATAAAACAAACAAAATAGTTCAAACTTAAAATCGACAGTTATATCAGAAGTTGATCTTGAAATTTAAGTGTTAAAAGTAAAAAAGAAAAAACAACTAATACAAATGCATCACTTTATGAGTGGGGAACCTTTTGGATCTCAAATATATTTAGTAGGATTTTATTCAACTTTTCACTGTGATTACTCAAAAATACTAAGTAATTAAAATCAATGGTGTCCTGCATTATTGATCTTTGAGGGCTTTAATTGCTAAATAAAGGAACTCTCCTGAAGGAATCAATAAAGTACTATCTATCCATCTAAATACTGCATATTTCAGTTTTACAATAAAAAACAAAGTTGTCTTTGACCGAAAAGGCATAAAAGCTTATTTGTCTTACTTTATTTCAACCTCAAGTTGATATAGAGATTTACTGTAAGCATTAAATAAAAAAATAATAGGGGAACATTATCACAATTTCAGAAGGGTTAAAACCAATAAAAATCAGTTCAGAGTGGCTTATTTTATTTTTCAAAGTTTTTTTCAAAATTTTACCCATCATGGAATATCCCGAAAAAAGGCTTTAAAGTGCCTGATTTTCGTTATCTGTGAAGCCACCGTCCATTTTCCTGTGACGTCATCCAATACAAACAAACATGGCGGATAGCACAGCAAGATATAGCGACATTAGCTCGGATTCAGACTCGGATTTCAGCGGTTTAAGCGATTTAACAGATTACGCATGTATTGAAACGGATGGCAGATAGCGAAAACGAAATTGAAGAAGAAACTGGAGCTATTGAGCGAATAGCTATTGACGCTCTTCGGTGATCGCCTTCTACCAACGATTGAGTGTCGCAGGATATCCATACATCTCTGTGCCATGTCTGCCTTAGCATCGCCGGTAAAATGTGCAAGAGCAACTTAAATCCGTCGATTGGTAAGTGTTTTGTTTTGGCATGGAGGGAAACGCTGGATGCAAATATAGCTACAAATGTACATACAGCTAGCCTAAATAGTATGTTAGCATCGATTAGCTGGCAGTCATGCCGCGACCAAATATGTCTGATTAGCACATAAGTCAATAACATCAACAAAACTCACCTTTGTGATTTCGTTGACTTTATAATTGGAAATGGATCTGCAGGATGTCGATACATCTCTGTGCCATGTCTGTGCCATGTCTGCCTTAAAATGTGCAGCCCAAACGATCGGGACTTTCGCATCTTGTGACACTGGATCAACTTAAATATGTCGATTGGTAAGTGTTGGTTTGGCATTAAATGTGGGTGAAGGGAAAGGCTGTATGCAAATATAGCTAGACATGTACATACAGCTAGCCTAAATAGCATGTTAGCATCAATTAGCATGCCGCGCTAATCGATGCGCACTCCACGTAACAACTTGAATCCCTCCCTGATCGACAACACACCGACAAGGCATGATGTCTCCAAGGTACGGAAAACAGTCGAAAAAACGGAAAATAACAGAGTTGATTTGACTCGATGTTTGTAACGTTTTTGAGAAACTGGCAGATTGACTACCTAGGTGACGTCACAACGAGAGCGAATAATAGAATGGTGTTTAATTCGCCCAAATTTACTCATTTAGAGTTCGGAAATCGGTTACAAAATATATGGTCTTTTTTCTGCAACATCAAGGTATATATTGACGCTTACATAGGTCTGGTGATAATGTTCCCCTTTAACATTTTAGTGACTGGGACCCGCTATGCTCCCCAGGCCCCCTAAGGATTAAAAATAAAATTAAAAAATCCATATATTTTGTTATGGTTTGAAAATAAATGCTTAAATTTTTCCGTGTGTGGCCTTCTGTGGAAAGACTTTGGACACCCCTGTGCTAGATAGTCTTGATCATTTGATTGGTCAATCAGCCTTTTTCCTCCACTCTGCCCTTTAAAAAAAAAAAAAAAGGACACACAGCTGCACGCGCATGCTGTTGCTTTTTCACGCAGACCCACAAAGGCCTTCGACAGTCTTCCCGAGGACAATAGCTGCGCAGCGGAGTGAAACTGCGAGAGGAAATGCATTTATCCCAGCGGAGTCGTGCTGATGACCCTTCCTGCTGCCTCTCTTCCTCCCTCGGGGGGGAACACGGGAAGCTTTTGTGTCGGCTGGATGCAGTTCAGGGGCAGGCACGGCATGCGGGGTCGGGGGGGTTGTGTGTGTGTGGGGGGGGCACTGTCACGGCGTGCACAGCTTCTTCAGGACACAGGCTGGACTTTTGACATGTGTCTACTGACATTACCCATGGTGCTCCCCTTCCTCGCCATCCCCCGACCGGGCTTGTGTCTCTTCGCCTCACAGAGGTAATGGTGTGTGAGACAGGTCCAAGAGGAGAAAGTCGCTGTGTTTGTGTGTACCACAAAACGGAGACAGGTGCCCAGATTAAGCACAAATAGTGGTTTGTTGTTGGCGAGGTTGACTCGATTTGAATCAGCACAAAACAACATCAAGGGCCTGGTCTCTCGAAATCCAAATAGCGTATTTTATGGACTATGGAGCTGCACCGACTAAATTTGAGAAGAAAATATAGGTTTCTGCATTTTCGCCACAAAGCAGTCGCAGATATCTACGTTGTGAAATTAGTTATTTACACAGAGAGATTATGTAAACTGCTATACTGTATACAAACCCCGTTTCCATATGAGTTGGGAAACTGTGTGAGATGTAAATATAAACGGAATACGATGATTTGCAAATCATTTTCAACCCATATTCAGTTGAATATGCTACAAAGACAACATATTTGATGTTCAAACTGATAAACATTATTTTTTTTGTGCAAATAATCATTAACTTTAGAATTTGATGCCAGCAACACGTGTCAAAGAAGTTGGGAAAGGTGACAATTAATACTGATAAAGTTGAGGAATGCTCATTAAACACTTATATGGAAAATCCCACAGGTGGGCAGGCTAATTGGGAACAGGTGGGTGCCATGATTGGGTATAATCAATCAATCAATCAATGTTTACTTATATAGCCCTAAATCACTAGTGTCTCAAAGGGCTGCACAAACCACTACGACATCCTCGGTAGGCCCACATAAGGGCAAGGAAAACTCACACCCAGTGGGACGTCGGTGACAATGATGACTATGAGAACCTTGGAGAGGAGGAAAGCAATGGATGTCGAGCGGGTCTAACATGATACTGTGAAAGTTCAATCCATAATGGATCCAACACAGTCGCAAGAGTCCAGTCCAAAGCGGATCCAACACAGCAGCGAGAGTCCCGTTCACAGCGGAGCCAGCAGGAAACCATCCCAAGCGGAGGCAGATCAGCAGCGCAGAGATGTCCCCAGCCGATACACAGGCGAGCAGTACATGGCCACCGGATCGGACCGGACCCCCTCCACAAGGGAGAGTGGGACATAGGGGAAAAAGAAAAGAAACGGCAGATCAACTGGTCGAAAAAGGGAGTCTATTTAAAGGCTAGAGTATACAAATGAGTTTTAAGGTGAGACTTAAATGCTTCTACTGAGGTGGCATCTCAAACTGTTACCGGGAGGGCATTCCAGAGTACTGGAGCCCGAAATGAAAACGCTCTATAGCCCACAGACTTTTTTTGGGCTTTGGGATTCACTAATAAGCCGGAGTACTTTGAACGCAGATTTCTTGCCGGGACATATGGTACAATACAATCGGCAAGATAGGCTGGAGCTAGACCGTGTAGTATTTTATACGTAAGTAGTAAAACCTTAAAGTCACATCTTAAGTGCACAGGAAGCCAGTGCAGGTGAGCCAGTACAGGCGTAATGTGATCAAACTTTCTTGTTCTTGTCAAAAGGCTAGCAGCCGTATTTTGTACCAACTGTAATCTTTTAATGCTAGACATGGGGAGACCCGAAAATAATACGTTACAGTAATCGAGACGAGACGTAACAAACCCATGGATAATGATTAGTGGACAGAATAAAATCAGCTTCCATGAAATGCTAAGTAATTCCCAAACAAGGATGGAGCGAGGGTCACCACTTTGTAAGCAAATTGTCGAACAGTTTTAGAACAACATTTCTCAACGAGCTATTGCAAGGAATTTAGGGATTTTACCATCTACGGTCCATAAAATCATCAAAAAGTTCAGAGAACCTGGAGAAATCACTGCACGTAAGCGATGATTTTAAGGACATTTGATCCCTCAGGTGGTACTGCATCAAAAACCGACATCAGTGTGTAAAGGCTATCACCACATGGGCTCAGGAACACTTCATAAAACCACTGTCAGTAACTACAGTTGGTCGCTACATCTGTAAGTGCAAGTTAAAACTCTACTATGCAAAGCCAAACTCATTTATCAACAATATCCTGAAACACCACCGGCTTGGCTGGGCCCGAGCTCACCGAAGATGGACTGATGCAAAGTGGAAAGGTGTTCTGTGGTCTGACGAGTCCACATTCCAAATTATATACGTGGTGTCCTCCAGAACAAAAAGGAAAATAACAATTCGGATTGTTATAGGCGCAAAGTTGAAAAGCCAGCATCTGTGATGGTATGGGGGTGTATTAGTGCCCAAGGCATGGGTAACTTACACATCTGTGAAGGCACCATTAATACTGAATGGTCCATACAGGTTTTGGAGCAACATATGTTGTCATCCAAGCAATGTTATCATGGACGCCCCTGCTTATTTCAGCAAGACAAGTGTTACAACAGCATGGCTTCGTAAAAAAGAGTGCGGGTACTTTCCTGGCCCGCCTGCAGTCCAGACCTGTCTCCCATCGAAAATGTGTGGCGCATTATGAAGCGTAAAATACGACAGCGGAGACCCCGGACTGTTGAACGACTGAAGCTCTACATAAAACAAGAATGGGAAAGAATTCCACTTTCAATGTGTCAACAACAGCAATCCTGTTCTGTCTCCCTGTAATGTTTGTCTGATCTTGATTGGGATTGTGCTGAAAATTTTAATTTTCCTGAAAGAACTCTCCTGACGGAATAAATAAAGTACTATCTAATCCATCTAATCTAATCTAATTAGTTTCCTCAGTTCCCAAACGTTAATTGAGTGTTGTTAAAGGAAAAGGTGATGTAACACAGTGGTAAACATGCCCTTTCCCGACTACTTTGGCACGTGTTGCAGCCATGAAATTGTAAGTTAATTATTATTTGCAAAAATGAATAAAATTTATGAGTTTGAACATCAAATATGTTGTCTTTGTAGTGCATTCAATTGAATATGGGTTGAAAAGGATTTGCAAATAATTGTATTCCGTTTATATTTACATCTAACACAATTTCCCAACTCATATGGAAACAGGGTTTGTATATAATATGTAAATTTAACAAATGTGTAATATTTGATATTGATATTATGATTCACTTTAAGTCGACTTTATACCTGCTGTGATGTGCAGGCACACACCAACCTCCCAGAGACAGTTTGTTAATGTTCAAACCCAGCAGCGCTGGTTTATTCAGTCACTTTTCAGAATGCAGGTTAACTTAAAGTTCTCCCGATTGGGGCTTTCCATTGAAACAGACAAATTATCGCATTTTTCATGCCTTGATCAGATCTCCTAAATTGCCCGAAACACAGAGCAGATCAGCACGAAGTTCAATAAATCACAACATTCAATGAATCCAACATATTACACCTTGAGCAGACTGATCGATAAACTACAATTGAGTGGAGCAACACACTTACCCTCCGATGGGAGCAGACTTTTCCTAGCGGGGCGCCAGCTACACAATGAGGTGCTATTTAAGCAAACACTGATTGCCAACCTGACACAGCTGCCTGGGGGCAGGTGGCCACACATCAACCTGATTGAGAATGGAGTTGGGGATGTACTAACATTCGATGACCACACCCAGAGGTGATGGTTGTCCCACTGCCTGGTCTCACCTGTTTGGATGCTCCACACTGCATTATCCTTTCCATCCTTTGTAACTGAGCTACTGTGTGGAACGATTTATCCTTGTGGATCAATACAGTGTGTCTAAGGCCCCATCCATCATCTTCCGCTTATCCGAGGTCGGGTCACGGGGGCAGCAGCCTAAGCAGGGAAGCCCAGACTTTCCTCTCCCCAGCCACTTCGTCTAGCGAGGCGTTCCCAGGCCAGCTGGGAGACATAGTCTTCCCAACGTGTCCTGGGTCTTCCCCTTGGCCTCCTATTGCTTGCATTAAGGTTTTCCAGGGTGTGTCCACACACACAAAATGGTCGTTTAAGACCCCCTACCACGTCCTAGTACGCATGCATGGAAAGTGCGCACGTCATAGTCACCTCCAGTGTTGCTTTGTGTGCAAGTTCTTAAATTAAAGGTACTTATCTGAACAATATCCAGTGTTGTGGTATTTCAATGAACTGGAATCCAATGTGCTGTGGGGCCCTATTGTAGTGAATCACACCTGATCCATCATCAATTAATCAATTATATAGTAAACAGGTGAAAGTACACAATGTGACAAAGAACGTTTTACAAAAATCTATCCCGGGTTGTAGATATCTAGTCAGGACACACTCTCACTCTCTTGCCTTCACCTTCATTTTCCATTCATTTTTGGTGACTTTATTTATTCTAGACCTAGACGTTGATTCCGCGACATACATGGCGGACAATAACTGATACAGTCTGCTTTGCCCGTCCAAAAGCAATCGCTGTTTTCCGTAGTCTTCCCTTGACAGCCAGGTAATACAACGCACACGCTACCTTTATTTAATAACATCCACGGTAGCCCGCATTCTCGTTGTCTCTCCTTTGAGCACTGGCTCCCTGTTCATTTTAGAATTGATTTTAAAACATTGCTGTTTGTTTTTAAATCTTTACATGGACCTCAATACACCTCAATATATCTCGGACCTCATCCAAATTTACATTCCTGCACGCGCTCTGAGGTCCGAGAGCCAGTTCCAGCTCGTGGTGCCCAAGACCAGACTTAAGACCAGGGGAGACAGGGCCTTCTCTGTGGTCGGCCCTAAGCTCTGGAACACTCTGCCCCTCCATGTTCAAACTGCTTCCACAGTGGAGTGTTTTAAGTCTCTTCTTAAGACTCACTTTTACTCTTTGGCTTTTAACACTACATGAGTTGTGTGGTCCTCTGTCCTCTGTGTTTTTTATACACTTTGATTTCTATTTTACTGTTTTAATTGATTTTACCCTTTAAAATAGTTTTTAATCATATTTGTTTTTATATTTTTTGTATTGGTTTTATATTTATTTATTTATTTATTGTTTTTATTCAGTCATTGGTGGAGCATAATATTGTTTATTCTAATATTGTCTTTAACATGGCTGTGCAGCACTTGGGAAACGTTATTGTTGTTTGAATGTGCTATATAAATAAAGTGGATTGGATTGGATTGATTTGACAAAAGGACAAAGTATTTCGGTAAGTAGAATCACAGCTGACCTGGACATTCGAAAGTTCTCTTGTTGTCTGAGAAGTGTTGTATCCTAAATAGCTGCAATCTCTTTCTCTTAAGGTATTCACGTGTGATTTCCACAAGCGTCTGTTCATGTAGAGCAGGGGTCACCAAGAGCTACTTCTTGGGTACTGATTAATGCGAAGGGCTACCAGTTTGATACACACTTAAATAAATTGCCAGAAATAGCCAATTTGCTCGATTTACCTTTAATAAATAAATCTATATACGTTAAAAATGGGTATTTCTGTCCGTCATTCTGTTGTATATTTTTTTTTCCCTTTACGGAAGGTTTTTTGTCGAGAATAAATGATGAAAAAAACAGTGGGTTCTTTAGACCACCACACACACCCAGAAATTCAGGGTATAACGTTGTTTTATTTTGTTCTCAAGGTGTGAGCCTTTTCTGCGTCTGCCCAGCAGCACCTCCAACTCCAACTACTCGTCTCATCACGGCTGCTGCTAATAAAGGCGACAGGAGATTAGACAACAACGCCCACCTGGGCCATCTACGCAAATGTCGCTGTCTTCGAGGCCGGTCCTGGCAACACCCCGTTCCGCGGCAAGCCCTCAAGCCACGCCCCCTTCCGCAAGGGGTTATTTGGCTTAGTGGAAACATAGCCTAAGTCTAACAGCAGCCGCAGAACAGTTTCAATCTTGATGAATCACATTGCAAGTGCAAAATCATCATATTTGCATCTCCTCCCAGTATTGTGGGTATCAGCACATATTTTCCACATCCATGAAGACAGACACACTAAATGTAATCTCTATTTTCCTCATTTAAAAGACGCAAAACTCTGCACATAAGCTTAGTAGATCATCTTTGCGTGTGCTATCAAGTTTGCAAGTATTTTAAAACACACAAACCTTTAGTAAATCATCTTGATGTGGTATTAGTACAGACGTTAGACATAATTCAGATTTTTTCTTTTTTTTTTTACTAACAGAAACCGAGGTTTACAATGCATCTGATTTTGTTTCAATGACTTGATGCTAACAGTGATATAGCTTGGAGAATAAATGGTAGCTTAAGTGTGACACAAAGAAGAGGAAGGAGGGGGTCAAAGAAGGTCATGGCGGGGAGGGAACAGTGACAGGGGGTTTTGCATTGGATGAAAGGGTCAGTTGTTTGGGGGAGTGGGTCATGGTTGCTGGAGGTGAAATGCCAAGGTAATGTGACAGGCTCATGAGAGTGATTTCAATGGGCTTTCATGAAAAGTGTAAAATTGCCCACAGCGGATGTTTGTGTGGCGGCGGAGACGTCTGCCTTTTTGAAATAAAAGGAGCTCTAAGATGAATCAAAAGCTTTATTAGGTCATTGCTGTCAAACATAGAGGCGACTTCATACCATACACACATTCAAGTTTGTCTTTACTTATTTGTGCCATATTCAGCTATAATTAACTGGAAATATTTATTTTAATTTTAATCCATCCATTTTCTTCCGCTTGCCCCTTTCCAAAATGTGCAAATGGTAATGAAGAAGGGGGCCAGCAGGACCCTATATGCGGATCATGCGCTGTGCGTGGGGATCCATGGTCCATGGGGGACCCAGTTTTGTGTAAATCAGCATATTTAAACTGTAAATAAATGAATGACAGAGAGTTTCATATAGAATTTACTGCCCAGCCACTTCCTGCCTCATCACTGATAAGAATCTAATAGCATATTTTACCTGACTTTTTTGTACTGTGGTGCACAGTTTTAGTGCGGCGGTACTATGTTTGAATGGTTAGGATGTAACAGGAAGGTATGCAGATGTATGTTTTAGTTTAGTTGAAGTTGTTATTTTGTACAAAAATAGATCTATTATTGAACAATTTATTTCCCATGACTTTGTTCTAAAAACCCCATGTCTATATGAGTTGAGAAATTGTGTTAGATGTAAATGTAAACGGAATACAATGATTTGCAAAACCTTTTAAACCCATATCCAATTGAATGCACTACAAAGACAAGATATTTGATGTTCAAACTCATAAACTTTTTTTTTTTGCAAATAATAATTAACTTAGAATTTCATGGCTGCAACAGGTGCCAAAGTAGTTGGGAAAAGGCATGTTCACCACTGTGTTACATCACCTTTTCTTTTAACAACTCTCAATAAATGTTTGGGAACTGAGGAAAGTAATTGTTGAAGTTTTCAAAGTGGAATTCTTTCCCATTCTTGTTTTATGTAGACCTTCAGTCGTTCAACAATCCGGGGTCTCTGCTGTTGTATTTTACGCTTCATAATGCGCCACACATTTTCGATGGGAGACAGGTCTGGACTGCAGGCGAGCCAGGAAAGTACCCGCACTCTTTTTTTATTAAGCCACACTGTTGTAACACGTGCTGAATGTGGCTTGGCATTGTCTTGCTGAAATAAGCAGGGGCGACCATGTGTTGTTCCAAAATCTGTATGTACCATTCAGCATTAATGGTGCCTTCACAGATGTGTAAGTTACCCACGCCTTGGGCACTAATGCACCCCCATACCATCACAGATGCTGGCTTTTGAACTTTGCGCCTCGAACAATACAGATGGTTCTTTTCCTTTTTGTTCTAGAAGACAAAATGTCCACAGTTTCCAAAAACAATTTGAAATGTGGACTCGTCAGACCAAAAAACACTTTTCCACTTTGCATCAGTCCATTTTAGATGAGCTCGGGCCCAGTGAAGCTGTCGGCGTTTCTGGGTGTTGTTGAGAAATTGGTTTTACTTTGCATAGTAGAGTTTTAACTTGCACTTACAGATGTAGCGACAAACTTTAGTTACTGACAGTAGTTTTCTGAAGTGTTCCTGAGCCAATGTTAATGTTCCTGAGCCAACCCTTTACACACTGATGTTGCTTGCTTATACAGTACCGCCTGAGGGATCGAAGGTCTGTAATATCATCGCTTACTTGCAGTGATTTCTCCAGATTCTCTGAACCTTTTGATTATATTACGGGCCGTAGATTGTGAAATTCCTTGGAATAGCTGGTTGAGAAATGTTGTTTGTGAATCCTTGTTTGTGAATGACTGAGCATTTAATGGAAGCTGCTTCCATTCCCCATCATGGCACCCACCGGTTCCCAATTAGCCCGTTCACCTGTAGGAATTTCCAAATAAGTGTTTGATGAGCATTCCTCAACTTTCTCAGTCTTTTTGCCACTAGTGCCAGCTTTTTCGTAACATGTTGCAGGCATCAAGTTCCACTGGTTTTGTTTTGTACAAATATGTGTCAATGAAAGGGCATTTAAAAAGTTAAAGCACCAATGATTGTCGCACACATACTAGGTGTGGCGAAATTATTCTTTGCATTTGACCCATCACCCTTGTATCACCCCCTGGGAGGTGAGGGGAGCAGTGAGCAGCAGCGGTGCCGCACCCGGGAATCATTTATGGTGATTTAACGCCCAATTCCAACCCTTGATGCTGAGTGCCAAGCAGTGAGGTAATGGGTCCCATTTATATAGTCTTTGGAAATTATCTTTTAAACTATAATCTGGTGCAGAACATATCCGTCCTTGAGTTTAAGGTCTCTGTGCAATGAAGACTAAACTAAATCTAAAGGTTGGAAGTGGAATCGAACTCCATCCATCCATCCATTTTCAACTACATGAATCGAAATCTAAATGTTTAATATACTGTACCTGTTGTATCTAAGTGTTGAATCTAAATATACATATTAAATGTTACATCCAAATCTAAATGTTGAATATACATATTAAACCTGAATATAAATGTTAAATACAAATCTAGATGTTAAATATAAATACTAATGGTAGATCTAAATGTTAAATATACATGTTGACCCCAAATGTTAAATATAAATACTAATGGTAAATCTAAATGTTAAATACACGTTACATTTAAATGTTAAATATAAATCTAAATGTTAAATACAAATGTTAAATCTAAGCGTTGAATCTAAATATGCATATTGAATGTTAAATCTAAATCTAAATATTGAATATAAATGTTAAACCTGAATATAAATGTTAAATACAATTCTAGATGTGACATTTAAATACTAATATAACCCGATTGTAGCTGAGATAGGCGCCAGCGCCCCCCGCAACCGCAAAAGGGAATAAGCGGTAGAAAATGGATGGATGTTACATCTAAATGTTAAATCTAAATCTAAATGTTGAATACACATGTTAAAAGAAAGCGTTGAATTTGAATATACAAATTAAATGTGAAATATAAATCTAAATATTGAATATACATGTTAAACCTGAATATAAATGTTAAATACAGATCTAGATGTTAAATATAAATACTTTTACATCTAAATGTTAAATATACATGTTAAAACTAAATGTAAATGTTAAATACACATGTTAAAAGAAAGCGTTGAATCTGAATATAAAAATTAAATGTGAAATATAAATCTAAATATTGAATATACATGTTAATCCTAAATATATTTGTTAAATACACATCTAGATGTTAAATATAAATACTAATGTTACATCTAAATGTTAAATATGCATGTTTAAACTAAATGTAAATGTTAAATACACATGTTGAATGAAAGGGTTGAATCTGAATATAAAAATGAAATGTTAAATCTAAATCTAAATATTCAATCTACATGTTAAACCTGATTACAAATGTTAGATACAAATCTAGATGTTAAATATAAATACTAATGTTACATGTAAATGTTAAATATACATGTTAAAACTAAATGTAAATGTTAAATACACATGTTAAATGAAAGTGTTGAAATTTAAAATACATATTAAATGTAAAATCTAAATCTAAATATTGAATATACATGTTAAATCGTAATATAAATGTTAAATACAAATCTGGATGTTAAATATAAATACTAATGTTAAATATACATATGCATGTCAAGTATTAAATATACATGTTAAATATGTATATTCTATATTTAGATTTCACATTTCTATATATATTTAGATTAAACTTTTGGATTCAACATTTAGATTGATTTTTTACATTTGACATGAAATAAGCTGAATGTGAAAAAGTAATATACTATAAATGTGAGAGAAGCAAGCTAAGTATTTTAAATATATAAGCTAGGAATGTGTGATGGAATTTTTCACATATGAGATTGGAAAAAAATATATATATTTCTGTTTGCTGTGTTTAGCTCAATATTACTGACAGTGCATGATAATGTGCCATGCTTGCAGTAGGCCGCATAACAAAAATGACTACAACAAATTATACCGCTGATTGCCCTTCTCTCGGCCAGATTTCTTCCATCCCTTCCAATTAATCTAATATACTGTTTGTGTTTTTGACTGGTGGGAGGAAGCAACAATTTGATGAACGTAAACATAAACATACGCACTGTTCAATAGGAGCTCCTTTACTTCTTATATGAACTCCTACGCTGCTAATTACTTGTTTGTACAAATGATTTGCTTAGCTGAGCCAAGTGTTTACATTGGCAGTTAAAGTTGTTGCAAGGAGTGCTTCACTTCACACATCCAATGAAATCAAAGCGTGTCTTCCTGTAGCGACTGAGTATCGAGCGTTACCTGTCGGCCCCACAGCCATCCATTTTCCTCCACTTATTCGGGTCTGTCCAGACTCCCAGGTCGTATGCCACTTCTTCCAGTTCTACCGGGAAGACACAAAGGTGTTATTAGGTCAGAAATGTAAAATATCTCGCATATGCAGTTCAAAGACGTTTCATGAAAGCAGAGTGTGTGCCGTTAAAAAGGCAGTGCAAGTTGCCAAGTGTGACGTCAGCGAGAAAGCTTAAAGAGATGGGATTCATGGCTCTTTGAAGGGAGCTATATCTTGAGGAGCCGTTCCTTTCAAAGAGCCATTCAATTTTATTAAACTGTTGAATCTTTTCACTGGAATGTGTTACCTCTGTTTAATAAAAATTCAATGTGATAAACTGTGTAGTCTTGTCACGTCAATCATCGATTTGCTGTTCACTATTTCCACGCAGTAGTGTGTATAGTTATATATTGTGTGTTGTTTACTGTGGGATGGGGTGTGGCCAGCGCCGTCTGTCGGAGTAAAAATCACCGCCCCTGTCCGTGGTGCTGAGGACGGCAGCCATCGGGCAGGGGCGGGGCATGTGCTGACGGCGAGACACAGCTTGCAGATTTCACAGGTGGTACGTGTTAATCTAATCATCTGTTGTCTTTAAGAGTGAGCGGCCGGGGGGCAAGAGGGGAAGTTTGGAGAGAGACTTGGAGAGCATGAAACAAAGGAGGACTGAAAAGTCGTGTGTCATGCAAGTGCTTGATGGACAAATAAAACCATTTTTTACATCAGCTGACGTGTGTAATTCACCCACCCAACGAGAAAGAGACGACGACAAATACATTTTAGTGTGGTTGTTGTTTTCATGAATAAAGACATTTTCTGTGCTTCTTTGTTGACGTAAATCCACATCAAAAATAGAGTGCTATGTTACATCAAATGTTCTGGTAAAGGCGAATTTCCCCTTTTTGGGTTAAAAATATTTTTTGCAAACCAGTAATTATAGTCTGCAAATAAAGTGTTGTTGTTGAGTGTTGGTGCTATATCCAGCTTGGCATAGTAACCGTGTAATACTCTTTCATATCAGTAGGTGGCAGCAGGTAGCTAATCGCTTTGTAGATGTCAGAGACAGCGGGATGCAGCGTGCAGGTGAAAAGGTATTTAATGCTTAAACCAAAAATTAACAAAAAGGTGAGAGCCCCTATGAAAAGGCATTAAAGCTTAGGGAAGGTTATGCAGAACGAAACTAAAACCGAACTGGCTACAAATTAAACAAAAACAGAATGCTGTACCATATGTCCCGGCAAGAAATCTGCGTTCAAAGGACTCCGACTTATTAGTGATTCCCAAAGCCCAAAAAAAGTCTGTGGGCTATAGAGCGTTTTCATTTCGGGCTCCAGTACTCTGGAATGCCCTCCCGGTAAAAGTTGGAGATGCCACCTCAGTAGAAGCATTTAAGTCTCACCTTAAAACTCATTTGTATACTCTAGCCTTTAAATAGACTCCCTTTTTAGACCAGTTGATCTGCCGTTTCTTTTCTTTTTCTCCTATGTCCCACTCTCCCTTGTGGAGGTGGTCCGGTCCGATCAGGTGGCCATGTACTGCTCGTCTGTGTATCGGCTGGGGACATCTCTGCGCTGCTGATCCGCCTCCGCTTGGGATGTTTTCCTGCTGGCTCCGCTGTGAACGGGACTCTCGCTGCTGTGTTGGATCCGCTTTGGACTGGACTCTTGCGACTGTGTTGGATCCATTATGGATTGAACTTTCACAGTATCATGTTAGACCCGCTCGACATCCATTGCTTTCCTCCTCTCCAAGGTTCTCATAGTCATCATTGTCACCGACGTCCCACTGGGTGTGAATTTTTTCCTTGCCCTTATGAGGGCCTACCGAGGATGTCGTAGTGGTTTGTGCAGCCCTTTGAGACACTAGTGATTTAGGGCTATATAAGTAAACATTGATTGATTGATTGAATGCTGGACGACAGCAAAGACTTACTGTGGAGCAAAGACGGCGTCCACAATGTACATCCGAACATGACATGACAATCAACAATGTCCCCACAAAGAAGGATGAAAACAACTGAAATATTCTTGATTGCTAAAACAAAGCGGGGCTTATCGCTGAAAGGAAGACATGAAACTGCTCCAGGTGTTATGATCCGCTGCCCGGATCATATTTTGATTTAGGTTTTTAAGTCTTTTTCTGTTTTTTGTTTGTTTTGGACTCTTTCGGTTCTGGTTTGTACACCTCTGTTTGGTACCATAGTTACTCATTGTTTTCACCTGCCACTTGCTCCTGACGCGCACCTGTGTTGTAATTACTTTCTTATTCAAGCCTGCCTTCTCCCGTCAGTCGGTCTTGGTCCATTGTTTTGCGGTAAGCAACAATCACGTATGTTTCTTGTTCCAATCCGTTTGCTAAGAGTTAGCCTTAGCTTCCTGTGCGTTCGGCATGTTAAAGTTAAAAGTTAAAGGCCTACTGAAACCCACTACTACCCACCACGCAGTCTGATAGTTTATATATCAATGATGAAATATTAACATTGCAACACATGCCAATACGGCCTTTTTAGTTTACTAAATTATAATTTTAAAATTCCCGGGAGATTCGTCTTCGAAACGTTGTGTAATGATGACGTGTACGCAAGACGTCACGGGTTTTTAGGAAGTATGAGCGCTGCACAAACACACACAGCTAAAAGTCGTCTGCTTTAACGGCATAATTACACAGTATTTTGGAGACCTGTGTTGCTGAATCTTTTGCAATTTGTTCAATTAATATTGTAGAAGTCAAAGTAGAAAGATGGAGTTGGGAAGCTTTAGCCTTTAGCCACACAAACACACTGTGATTCCTTGTTTAAAAATCCTGGAGGTGAAACTTTCCTATGGATCAGAGCGCGTTCAAGCCAACATAGATCCCTACCAAATGTCAACCAGCAGGTTTCGGTGAGAAAATTGTGGTCAAAAAGTCAGTTCTTACTGGAGAAAAAATGAGCTTGTGCCGTCCATAGCTGCCGTCGACTCCCCTGACACCCGTGGAGACACCAATCCGACTATCAGGTACTATTTAACTCACTAAAACACTAGCAACACGATAGAAAGATAAGGGATTTCCCAGAATTAACTTAGTAAATGTGTCTAAAAACATCAGAATCTGTCCCAATGCAATCGCGTTTTTTTTTTTTCTAGTCCGTCGCTATCAATATCCTCAAACACAAATCTTTCATCCTCGCTCAAATTAATGGGGAAATTGTCGTTTTCTCGGTCCGAATAGCAATTTTTGTTGGAGGCTCCCATTAAAAACAATGTGAATATGTGAGGAGCCATCACACGGGTGACGTCATCGTCTGCGACTTCCGGTAGAGGCAGGGCTTTTCTCTTAGGACCGAAAGTTGCAAACTTTATCGTAGATGTTCTCTACTAAATCCTTTCAGCAAAAATATGGCAATATCGCAAAATTATCAAGTATGACACATAGAATGGAACTGCTATCCCCGTTTAAATAAGAACATCTAATTTCAGTAGGCATTTAAAGTACCAATGATTGTCACAAACACACTAGGTGTGGCGAAATTTGTCCTCTGCATTTGACCCATCCCCTTATACGTTGTTCTTGTGTTTCCTGACTCGGTGCTTAGTATTAGCATTAGCTTTCCGTGTGTTCTGTTCGGCACGCTGTTCTGTTGTTTATTTCTGTCCGTTTTGTACTGCATCTTAGTTATTAAATCATCTTACCTTTACGTTGTTGTCCGGAGTGTCCTTTGCATCCCTGGGGAGAACTAAAATGTGCATCACAATGCGCTTCACGCGTGACACCAGGAAAATACCAAAAAAAGAGAAAAATCCACCACAATAGGAGCACAAGACAAGAACTAAAACCTACACACAGGAAAACAGAAAAAAAATAAAAATAAGTAACAGCGTGATGTGACAGGCCGTGACAATACACATGCTTTGAGACAAGAGCTATGGTTGGTTATGGTTTAAATTCATATCCAACAATGGCGGCAATGACTTTTTACTGTCAACTGAGTTTCGTTTTTTAATGATTTCTGCTGGTGGTGTGCCTCCGGATTTTTTCAACGCAAAAAATGTGCCTGTGGAGAGGCGGAGCCGACGAGCAGACAGCGGGTAAGGGGAAACGGTGGTCCTGCCCAAGATGGCGGCCAGGAGGCGGAGCATGCAGCAGAGCGGAGAGGCGGGGCACGGCTGGTGCAACACTACAGCCATCAGAGTCAGGTGCGTACACAACACACCAGTGCACAATCCCTGCATCTTCTGCTGCAGCATAAAAGGGGAGAGGGAGGAGCAGGAACAACCGGCAGCAACGACCACGAGAGCGACGAGATCGACCCAGAGCGAGATGAGCCCCCGCAGCAGACGCAGCCACCGGCCACCGAAAGGTGCGCCGCGACGAGCAGAAAGAGCCGGCGAGCTAGAAATTGGCGCCACCAGCTGTCAAGACATGGTTATTGAAATAATAAATCAGAGTCAAACCTGCTACCATGCATCGATCGGCACTGCAACCCACACGATGACGGCTGGAGACCCGTCACAGTGCCTTTGCTCGAAAAAGGTTGAAAAACACTGCTTTACAGAACAAATTGGAATTGATTCCATAGCCAAAAGCTTTGCATTTTGTATCAATCAATAAATCAATGTTTACTTATATAGCCCTAAATCACTAGTGTCTCAAAGGGCTGCACAAACCACTACGACATCCTCGGTAGGTCCACATAAGGGCAAGGAAAACTCACACCCAGTGGGACGCCGGTGACAATGATGACTATGAGAACCTTGGAGAGGAGGAAAGCAATGGATGTCGAGCGGGTCTAACATGATACTGTGAAAGTTCAATCCATAATGGATCCAACACAGTCGCGAGAGTCCAGTCCAAAGCGGATCCAACACAGCAGCGAGAGTCCCATTCATAGCGGAGCCAGCAGGAAACCATCCCAAGCGGAGGCGGATCAGCAGCGCAGAGATGTCCCCAGCCGATACACAGGCGAGCAGTACATGGCCACCGGATCGGACCGGACCCCCTCCACAAGGGAGAGTGGGACATAGAAGAAAAAGAAAAGAAACGGCAGATCAACTGGTCTAAAAAGGGAGTCTATTTAAAGGCTAGAGTATACAAATGAGTTTTAAGGTGAGACTTAAATGCTTCTACTGAGGTGGCATCTCGAACTTTTACCGGGAGGGCATTCCAGAGTACTGGAGCCCGAACGGAAAACGCTCTATAGCCCGCAGACTTTTTTGGGGCTTTGGGAATCACTAATAAGCCGGAGTCCTTTGAACGCAGATTTCTTGCTGGGACATATGGTACAATACAATCGGCAAGATAGGATGGAGCTAGACCGTGTAGTATTTTATACGTAAGTAGTAAAACCTTAAAGTCACATCTTAAGTGCACAGGAAGCCAGTGCAGGTGAGCCAGTACAGGCGTAATGTGATCAAACTTTCTTGTTCTTGTCAAAAGTCTAGCAGCCGCATTTTGTACCAACTGTAATCTTTTAATGCTAGACATGGGGAGACCCGAAAATAATACGTTACAGTAATCGAGACGAGACGTAACAAACGCATGGATAATGATCTCAGCGTCTTTAGTGGACAAAATGGAGCGAATTTTAGCGATATTACGGAGATGAAAGAAGGCCGTTTTAGTAACGCTTTTAATGTGTGCCTCAAAGGAGAGAGTTGGGTCGAAGATAATACCCAGATTCTTTACCGTGTCGCCTTGTTTAATTGTTTGGTTGTCAAATTTTAGAGTTGTATTATTAAATAGAGTTCGGTGTCTAGCAGGACCGATAATCAGCATTTCCGTTTTTTTGGCGTTGAGTTGCAAAAAGTTAGCGGACATCCATTGTTTAATTTCATTAAGACACGCCTCCAGCTGACTACAATCCGGCGTGTTGGTCAGCTTTAGGGGCATGTAGAGTTGGGTGTCATCAGCATAACAGTGAAAGCTAACACCGTATTTGCGTATGATGTCACCTAGTATGGTTGAACATATATATTTTTCACTCGACAAATCAAGTTTAAAGGTCGTGTTCACCAGTTTGTGTGATCAAAGATCAATAGGAATATTTTTTTTTAAGGTCTGAAAGCATTAAATTATACAGCAAGTAACAATGTGAAAATTTAGGCCCGCAACCTGAGTGTGCTTGCATGTCCAGACGGAGGCTGATGAAAGCTTTACATCTGAAGGACGGTCAGCAGAGGAGGCGAGCGAGGAGAAGCTATCAAAGGCAGTCCAATTACTTCAGGGAGCTGCAACGCCAAATGTTCTTTAGCCATACCCAGCCCAACCTTTAATCTCCCACTGCTCCCTGCAAGCTCCTGGTGATATCCCATGAGGGAACAAAAAAATAGATTTGTCTAATCTATTCTCTGCCCTCTTTTTAAGAAATGACTGCACTGCAGAGACCATGTTTTTATGAGTTGGGCTCCGGTCTGAGTGCTCAGAGGAGCTGGAGGTACCGAACAAAGCATGATTGGGGGGTTGGGCTAACACGGCTGGATAGATGGCAAGGGGAGAAAAAAAAAAAAAAAAAAAAAGTGAGAGGCGCATGATGAAAATGAAAAAAAAGCTGTCTCGATGAGAAAAGAGAGATGGGAAAGGCTCATCAGTTTTTCTTTCCGTCTTGCTATAAAAGAAAGATGGAATCAGAGGGCTGTCAGGTGGGAGGAGGGGCAGAAAAAAAAAAAAAAAGAACCTTTACCTGCCTCTTGTAATGGAACCAGGACAGAAGGAGAATGACGAACATCATTTTTCCTTCACTGAAAAAGCTGTTGGCTGTCAAAAGAACAATAGCGACCCCGCCTCGATGTTTTGTACGCCAGCGTGCTAACAGGCCTTCTGGAGCTTTTAGTACAAGCTTTCATGGGAATTGCAATGCTCGGAAACATCTGTTTTTTTACAGAAAGTCAGGTAGGTACACAAGTGTTTGGCATTGGTGTTTTTATGATTTTTGCCCTTATATACACCACAGTGAATATGCTTCCCCTGGAAATAAAATGTATAAAGTACCATACAATTAACTGTAAAACACAGTAATTTACGGACTATAGAACGCTTTTAAATATAACATGCACCTGACTAGTGTTGCGTTTGACCCGGTCTTCTGCCGGTCTCCTCCCAGGTTGGTTCGATTACACATAAGCTGGTTATAAATGGATCCCTGAGACAGATCTGCTCATTTCGATATTTTATTACCAAAGCCTTGGGAGATCAATCTAGATCAGCGGTCACCAACCTTTTTGAAAGCAAGAGCTACTTCTTGGGTACCGATTAATGCGAAGGGCTACCAGTTTGATACAAACTTAAATAAATTGCCAGAAATAGCCAATTTGCTCAATCTACCTTTAATAAATAAATCTATATATATTAAAAAATGGGTATTTCTGTCTGTCATTCCGTCGTACATTTTTTTTCTTTTACGGAAAGTTTTTTGTAGAGAATAAATGATGAAAAAAACCACTTAATTGAACTGTTTAAAAGAGGAGAAAACACACAAAAAAAAGAAAATTTTATTTTGAAACATAGTTTATTTTCAATTTCGACTCTTTAAAATTCAAAATCCAACCGAAAAAAAATGAATAGGAAAAACGAGCTAATTTGAATCTTTTTGAAAAAAATTAAAATAATTTTAGTCATTTTTCCTGATTAAGATTATTATTAGAATTTTGATGACATGTTTTAAATAGGTTAAACTCCAATCTGTATTTTGTTAGAACATATGACAAATTGGACCAAGCTATATTTCTGACAAAGACAAATCATTATTTATTCTAGATTTTCCAGAATTTTTTTTTAAAAGGAATTCAAAAGACTTTGAAATAAGATTTAAATTTGATTCTAAAGATTTTCTAAATTTGTCAGAATATTTCTTGGGAATTTTAATCATAATGAGTTTGAAGAACTATTTCACGAACATTCTTCATTGAAAAAACAGAAGTTAAAATGAAGAATTAAATTCAAATTGTTTTTATTATTCTTTACGATAAAAAAATACATTTATTTGAACATTGATTTAAATTGTCAGGAAAGAAGAGGAAGGAATTTAAAAGGTAAAAAGGTATATGTGTTTAAAAATCTTAAAATCATTTTTAAGGTTGTATTATTTCTCTATTATGTCTTTCTGAAAGTTATAACAAGCAACGTAAAAAAATAAGGATGAGATAAGAAAGAGAGTACATCTCTTCCTCACATTCCTACAGCCAAAGTTAACTTGCAGTGTACCAAAGACATGAGATTATAAAAATGGAAAATGTACAGATGGAAAACACTAGCTATTTCGAATATTCTAAAATATGGATATATGTATATATTTATCTCCGTCACTAGTTTGTGAGTAAAACATTTTTTTCTACATATTTTTGCTGCACAAACAAACATGAAATATGTAGGTGCTAGTTTTTGTTCATAAATGTAACAAAAGGAAACTAAGATGTTTTCTCTTGAGCACAAGAAACAAATAGTGACATGGGGGAAAATATTTTTTTCGATTTTAGAAACTTTTGCGTGCGCACGAGATACATATCTAAAACATTTTTCCCATTTGCCTTTAGGGGGTCCGTACAAAACAGAATAATGGCATTTCAATTCATTTCAATGGGGAACATTGATTTAAGGAGTATTTTGGGTTACAAGCTGTGTCACAGAACCAATAAGGCGCGTAAGCCGAAGTATTGGCCAGGAAAAATACCAAGTATCAGAAAAAGGTGACAATACATGCTACATATGTAGTGTCTTCAACCCACACAGTAGTGGGGGAAAAAAACGTCCCCATATTGCATATCCATCCTTCCCATCTTTCCCTCTCTCTCACTTACACAGTCAGAAATCACAGCCTCACACCCAGCACCCCCACAAAAGTGAAAATGAACACTTTCGCCACCTGTGGTGGGAGCAGAACCGGAGAGTGGGAAAGGACGTGGGAGAGGAAGGAAAGGAGAGAAGGGAATTGATCGGCGAGTGAGTAAGTCAGGATGCGAGGACTCTTATCAGCATGCAACACGCAGGGATAAATCAGTTTCATTGCCGATTGGAACACAACGTAGCTGTGACGTTTTGTAGCGGTTGGTCATTTTTGACACGCACAATCACTAATGACTGCTGAACTCGTTTGTCATTGTTCCCGAGAGCAAGTGGGCGTGTGGGGAAATGTGAGTGGAATTCAGTGTGAAGTGAAGCAACCTGCTGTATTCATGCAAAAACTCATCTTTTGGAAGAAAACACGGATGTTATTACGTTTTGGGTTTTTTTAACTAAAATAATCACAGTTATTATTATCACAGTGTTGGTGAATATCTTCCAGTAGTACACACACTAAAATCTTTAATTTAGGTTTTTGTTTATTCTGTTAGTTCTGGACTCCTTTAGTTCCTGTTTGTGACACCTGAGTTTGTTTTGGTTGCCATGGTTGCACATTATGTTCACCTGTGTCTGATTAGTGTTTGGCCGCTCACCTGCTACCCGAGCACTAATCAAAGGCAGTTTTTAAGACTGACCTTGCCGTCATTGTTTCGTGCTTCATGCCATCTATGTTTTGTTTATTCATGCTATTGTTAGCGACTTTTGTTTCTAGTCCATAGTTCGGTCTAAGTCAGGGGTCTTCAAACTTATGATTAAAATTCCCCCAAAAATATTCTTGCAAATCTAGAAAATCTGTAGAATCAAATTTAAATCTTATTTCAAGTCTTTTGAATTTATTTCAAACTTTTGTTCTGGAAAATCTAGAAGAAATAATGATTTGTCTTTGTTAGAAATATAGCTTGGTCCAATTTGTTATATATTCTAACAAAGTGCAGATTGGAGTTTAATTTATTTAAAACATGTCATCAAAATTTTAACATTAATCTTAATCAGGAAAAATTACTAATGATGTTCCATAAATTCTTTTTTTTATTTTTTTTTTCCAAAAATGTTCAAATTAGCTAGGTTTTCTATTCATTTTTTTCGGTTGAGTTTTGAATTTTAAAGAGTTGAAATTAAAGATAAACTATGTTTCAAATTTGTATTTTCATTTTTTTCGTGTTTTCTCTTCTTTTAAACTGTTCAGTTAAGTGTATTTTTTATCATTTATTCCCTACAAAAAACCTTCCGTAAAAGGAAAAAAAATGTATGACGGAATGACAAAAATATCAATATCAATATCAACATATATTTATTTATTAAAGGTAAATTGAGCAAATTGGCTATTTCTGGCAATGTATCTAAGTGTGTATCAAACTGGTAGCCCTTCGTATTAATCAGTACCCAAGAAGGAGCTCTTGGTTTCAAAAAGGTTGGTGAGCCCTCGTCTAAGTTGTGTTTTTGCCTCGTGCGCATTTTTGTTTGTTACTTTTTTGGTCAAGATTAAATCATGTTTTTACCTGCAAGCCTTGTCCCGAGTAGTCCGTCTGCATTCCTGGGAGAACGACCCCACAGCAAGCTGCGACCCCTCCGTCATGACAACCATTTACCAATCATTTCCAATCCCTATATGAGATAAGTACACATAGGTTTCTTTTTTTATGCATTCTAACTCATAAATAGGTCAGCGAACAATTGACTGGGGGTCTATAAAGCACTGTAAAAACCATCCAAACCTCCACCAACACATCAATATATGCACAGTCATAAAAAACATGTAATAATTTACATATTTTAGTTTTTTTAAGCATACAGCGGCAGATTTACAAAGACACATCACAATGTTCGCTATTTCTTTCAACTTCATGAGAGACAACCATAATAAATTGACCACTTACTGTACAATGTCCGCTCTCACTTAGATGGATAGTACTTTATTGATTCCTTCAGGAGAGTTCCTTCAGGAAAATTAAAATAATTGGATGTCGACTGATGGAATTTTCACATTTTCCAGTTTGGATGAAGAATTATTCATAATCCACATGAAGGGGTTTAAAAAAGAACACTAGTCGAGCATCTTCTTGTCTTTCTCGCCATCTCAGAATATAAAAGTGGACCAATTTCTCGGTTTATGGCAACAAACTTCTACAATTCAGTTGAGAGGCATGATTTATAATCTATAAATAACTTTTTAGAGGTTTAAAGGTGTGGAGGGGGGGCGTGGCCTGCAGGCCTGCCAAGGCACAGGGTGTGTCAGGACTGGCCTCAAAGACAGCGACAGGTGCATAGATGGCCCAGATGGGCCTTGTTATCTAATCACCTGTCGCCTTTATTAGCAGCAGCCGTGATGAGACAAGTAGTTGGAGTTGGAGGTGCTGCTGAGAGACACAGGCGCAGAAAAGCAAAATACTTTGCATGATTTCAGGAAATTAAAAGTGTTATACCCAGAATTCCAGGCTGTCTTGGCAGTGTGTGGTGGTCTGAAGAACCCACCATAGGGAGGTCATTTCTACAACTCTTATTTTTTGTGCTAGAGTGATTGGAGCACGTACTTGTCGGTAACAAAAAACATTCATGAATTTGGTTCTTTTATGAATTTATTATGGGTCTACGGAAAATGTGATCAAATCTGCTGGGTTTTTCAAAAGTATACATACAGCAATGTTAATATTTGGTTACATGTCCCTTGGCAAGTTTCACTGCCATAGGGATCTTTTGGTAGCCATCCACAAGCTTCTGGTTGAATTTTTGACCACTCTGATTGACAAAATTGGTGAAGTTCAGCTAGATTTGTTTGTTTTCTGACATGGACGTGTTTCTTCAGCATTGTCAACATGTTCTCAATGGAGTTTAAGTCAGGACTTTGGGAAAGCCATTCTAAAACCTAAATTATAGCCTGATTTAGCCATTCCTTTACCACTTTTGTGGTGTGTTTGGGGTCATTGTCCTGTTGGAACACCAAACTGCGCCCAAGACCCAACCTCCGGCTGATGATTTTAGGTTGTCCTGAAGAATTGGTAAGTAATCATCCTTTTTCATTGTCCCATTTACTCTCTGTAAAGCAACAGTTCCATTGATAGCAAAACAGGCCCAGACCATAATACTACCACCACCATGCTTGACGGTAGGTATGGTGTTCCTGGGAATAAAGGCCTTAGCTTTTCTCCTCCAAACATATCGCTGGGTATTGTGGCCAAACAGCTCATCTTTTGTTTCATCTCACCACAGAACTTTCCTCCAGAAGGTCTCATCTTTATCCATGTGATCAGCAGCAAACTGTAGATGAGCCTTAAGCTGTCATTTCTGGAGCAAAGCCTCTCAGTCCATGGCGATGCATAACACGCTTTACTGTGGACACTGACACCTTTGTTCCAGCAACTTCCAATTCATTGCAGACCTGCTTTTTGGTGGTTCTCGGTTGAGTTTTGATCATCCTGACCAATTTTCTCACAGCAGCAGGTAACAGCTTGCCTTTTCTTCCTGATCGTGGCAGTGACAAAACTGTGCCGTGCACTTTTTACTAACGAACAATTGTCTGCACAGTTGCTCTTGGGACTTCAAGCTGCTTTGAAATGGCTCTAAATGACTTTCTTGACTTGTTCAAGTCAATGACTCATTTTTTTAGATCTGTGCTGAGTTCCTTTTTTTCCCCCAATGTCCCATTTGTAACCGGGTCTACTGACAGCCCTATTTAAATGTGCTCAAAGAAGTCAACAGGTGTCGTCAATCATAATCACTGACATGAAGTTAAGGGGCAATGCCATGAAGCTAATTTCATTTGAGTGTAACTTTTTTACATCACCAAATTTGATAATGTATGATGCAGTCTGTATAATTTTACAGATTTGGTCACATTTTCAGTAGACCCATAATCAATTCACAAAAGAACCAAACTTTATGAATGTTTTTGGGACGAACAAGTACGTGCTCCAATCACTCTATCACAAAAAAAAAAAAATAACTGTCAATTGCACTCATCACAATTAAAAATGTTAAAGGCCTACTGAAATGAGATTTTCTTATTTAAACGGGGATAGCAGGTCCATTCTATGTGTCATACTTGATCATTTCGCGATATTGCCATATTTTTGCTGAAAAGATTTAGTAGAGAACATCGACAATAAAGTTCGCAACTTTTGGTCGCTAATAAAAAAACCTTGCCTTTACCGGAAGTAGCAGGCGATGTGCGCGTGACGTCACGAGTTGTGGAGCTCCTCACATTGTTTACAATCATGGCCACCAGCAGCGAGAGCGATTCGGACCGAGAAAGTGACGATTTCCCCATTGATTTGAACGAGGATGAAAGATTTGTGGATGAGGAAAGTGAGAGTGAAGGACTAGAAGAAAAAAAAAAAGATGAGGGCAGTGGGAGTGATTCAGATATTAGACACATTTTACTAGGATAATTCTGGAAAATCCCTTATCTGCTTGTTGTGTTACTAGTGTTTTAGTGAGATTATATGGTCATACCCGAAAGTTGGAGGGGTGTGGCCACGGGTGTGGTGACCGCCAGTGTCTCTGAGGGAAGCCACGTTTCGCGACGAGGCGAAGCGAAGGCAGCCGTTGGGGCCGGGCTGAGATTTTTCCCCCCCCCCCCTCCTCCACGGTGGAAGCATCCCACGTTCGAGGGTAGCCGGTCCGAGGAGGCAAGAGAGTCCACAGCTGCCTCTTTGACAGGTGCACAAGGAACGACGCAAGCTCTCCGCTCATGTCTACGGTAAGGGTCGACTTATTACCACAATGTGGTAGGTAGACATGTGGTAGGGAACCATGTTCGCATGACCGCTCTGTTCCTTAGTAAAGCTTCACCGTCATCTTTAGGGAATGTAAACAAGGAAACACCGGCTGTGTTTGTGTTGCTAATGGCAGCCGCAATACACCGCTTCCCACCTACATCTTTCTTCTTTGACGTCTCCATAATTAAATGAACAGATTACAAAAGATTCAGCAACACAGATGTCCAGAATACTGTGTAATTATGCGATTAAAGCAGACCACTTATAGCTGGGATCAGAGCTGGAACAAAGCGTCCGCTACAATCCGTGACGTCACGCGAACGCATCATCCTACCGCAACGTTTTCAACAGGATACTTGGCGCGAAATTTAAAATTGCAATTTAGTAAACTAAAAAGGCCGTATTGGCATGTGTTGCAATGTTAATATTTCATCATTGATATATAAACTATCAGACTGCGTGGTCGGTAGTAGTGGGTTTCAGTAGGCCTTTAACAGTTAATCGTTATTGGCATCGGTCGATCTCACGGACGATTGGTGTTGGCAGTGTAAAACCCTGATTGGCTCATATTTGTTTCACCATTGTGCTTAAAAAATAAATTTAAAAAAAACAGTTCTCGATTTATTAACAATTTTACAATTCTTCCCAGTGCTGACAGCTTTTGCTACATACTTTGGTGTAACACAGTGGGATGCGATCCCCTTTTTGTTTTCTGTGGAAAAAGGCTAACTTTGTCATGTAAAAAAAAACAATTACTCACTCCAGTCTTTTCAACATGAACAACACTAGATTCAGTCTCTTGTGTATTTTGTCTGCGTTTCTCCCACAGGATTCTGAGGGGAGGCACGCGTCATTCCACGTCAAACCGGCCTGACAGCCACGAGCGGCCCGACACATTCCAGGAATATCGATAAGACACGAAAGGACAGAATGTTTCCAATGGTTTAGAATGGACTGAAGTTTGCCCGTAGTTAAGAAATCAATGGTGCATTTCGGTAAAAGCACATTGTCATTAAGTTCATGTGCTTCTGCTGCCAACTGAGGTCCAAAGGGTTGGGCTAAACATTAAACATCTGCCAAAAAAACAAGTCTTCCAAAAAAAAAAAAAAAAAAAAGGAGACAGCTAGCACAGACAGAGCATTACACAATTAAAAAAACAATCTTATATACAAATATGAATGACATTTACAACAAATTGTATCAGTGTCTTGCTGGGTCCCCACAGTGGCACAAATGAGTGTTTGGCCCGGCTGAATCTAAAGCCCACATCATCACCTAGATGAAAGGCCATTTAAATGTTCCGCAATGTCGCCCACTTTGTGTTGAGACAATCAGCTCACACAATGTGCTTCAAAGAAAAATCAGTTCAAAAGTTGCCGTCTATGATTTTCTACCCCACTCAGATATGTTCTCACAGAGCGGCAGCCAAGGCAAACCTACCACAAGTACACCCAGGACATGAAAATATATATATTTATAATATATATAGAAAATGTCTATTTAATCCGATATGTACACTTTTCACAAGACGTCTGTGGACGGCGGTCCACAGTGGTGAAGCGCTGCTTCACTGGGCAAAAATACAAAAGAAAACATTTGAAAAATGCCAAAAAACGTGAACCCCCTGCAGTGGACATATCCCAGGGTGTATCGTCACTTCCTGATGTGTTCCACCTTGCAGGTGGACGGCGGGGCGAGGGGACACGAGGGCGGTCTAGTAGATGACCTCGTACACTGTGGCCTTCTTGTCACCAGAACCTGTCACGATGTATTTGTCATCCGCTGAGATGTCACAGCTCAGGACAGAGGACGACTCCTTGGACTGCACAAATAAATAGAACACCGGGTCATGGTTAGCTACGTATGAACGCCAACGTGCGAGGCATTCAAGTGCCCTGCGGGAGGTTTTAGCAACCGCCCACTTTAGGAAAAAGAAAGCACACTTTGACTGGTAACATCTTAAAGGCCTACTGAAATGAGATTTTCTTATTCAAACGGGGATAGCAGGTCCATTCTATGTGTCATACTTGATCATTTCGCGATATTGCCATATTTTTGCTGAAAGGATTTAGTAGAGAACATCCACGATAAAGTTCTCAACTTTTGGTCGCTAATAAAAAAGCCTTGCCTGTACCGGAAGTAGCAGACGATGACGTCACCGGTGTGAGGGCTCCTTACGTCCTCACATTGTTTTTAATGGGAGCCTCCAGCAGCAAGAGCTATTCGGACCGAGAAAAAGACAATTTCCCCATTAATTTGAGCGAGGATGAAAGATTCGTGGATGATGATATTGATAGCGAAGGACAAGAAAAAAAAAAAAAAAGAAATAAAGTAAAAAATAATAAAAGGGTGATTGCATTGAGACGGATTCAGATGTTTTTAGACACATTTACTAGGATAATTCTGGAAAATCCCTTATCTTTCTATTGTGTTGCTAGTGTTTTAGTGAGATTAAATAGTACCTGATAGTCGGAGGGGCGTGTCCGCGAGTGTCTTAAGGAGGGAAGTCGACGGCAGATACAAGGACGGCGCAAACGCCACAGATCTCCGGTAAGAGGCGAGTTTTTAACACAACTTTCTCCCTGAAAACTGCCGGTTGACATTTGGTAGGGATCCATGTTCGCTTGACCGCTTTGATCCATAGTAAAGCTTCACCTCTGGGAATTTTAACATATTTGATGTTAAAACTGATAAACATTTTTTTTTTTGCAAATAATCATTAACTTAGGAATTTGATGCCAGCAACACGTGACAAAGAAGTTGGGAAAGGTGGCAATATACACTGATAAAGTTGAGGAATGCTCATCAAACAGTTATTTGGAACATTCCACAGGTGTGCAGGCTAATTGGGAACAGTGGGTGCCATGATTGGGTATAAAAACAGCTACCATGAAATGCTAAGTCATTCACAAACAAGGATGGGGCGAGCGTCAACAATTTGTAAGCAAATTGTCGAACAGTTTTAGAACATTTCTCAACGAGCTATTGCAAGGATGTTATGGATTTTACCATCTACGATCCGTAAAATCATCAAAAGGTTCCGAGAATCTGGAGAAATCACTGCACGTAAGCGATGATATTACGGAACTTTGACCCCTCAGGCGGTCCTGCATAAAAAAACCGACATCTGTGTGTAAAGGATATCACCACATGGGCTCAGGAACACTTCATAAAACCACTGTCAGTAACTACAGTTGGTTGCTACATCTGTAAGTGCAAGTTAAAACTCTACTATGCAAAGCAAAAGCCATTCATCAACAACACAAAGGAATGCCGCCGGTTTCGCTGGGCCCGATCTCCTCTAAGATGGACTGATGCAAAGTGAAAAAGTGTTCTGTGGTCTGACGAGTCCACATTTCAAATTATATTTGGAAACTTTGGACGTGGTGCCCTCCGGAACAAAGAGGAAAATAACCATCCGGATTGTTATAGGTGCAAAGTTCAAAAGCCAGCATCTGTGATGGTATGGGGGTGTATTAGTGCCCAAGGCATGGGTAACTTACACATCTGTGAAGGCACCATTAATACTGAAAGGTCCATACAGGTTTTGGAGCAACATATGTTGTCATCCAAGCAACGTTATCATTGACGCCCCTGCTTATTTCAGCAAAACAATGCCTAGCCACGTGTTACAACAGCGTGGCTTCGTAGTAAAAGAGTGTGGGTACTTTCTAGGCCCGCCTGCAGCCCGGACATGTCTCCCATCTAAAATGTGTGGCGCTTTATGAAGCGTAAAATACGAGAACTAGAATCGTAAAGAATTCCACTTTCAAATCTTCAACAAATAGTTTCCTCAGTTTACAAACGTTTATTGAGTGTTGTTAAAAGATAATGTGATGTAACACAGTGATGAACATGCCCTTTCCCAATTACTTTGGCACGTGTTGCAGCCATGAAATTCCAAGTTAATTATTATTTGCCAAAAAAGACAAAGTTTATGAGTTTGAACATCAAATATCTTTTTTTTGTAGTGCATTCAACGGAATATGGATTAAAAATGATTTGCAAATCATTGTATTCCGTTTATATTTACATCTAACACAATTTCCCAACTCATATGTAAACGGGGTTTGTAATAGGTTGTCGCGCAATATATAACTACATATGTCAGCAGCTAAATTGGGAGTCGTAACTTCGTTTGAAATGTGTTATGACTTAGAAGCCAAATAATATATCGTGATATACACTTTATTGCCAAAAGTATTTGGTCACCAGCCTTGACTCACTTATGAACTTGAAGTGCCATCCCATTCCTAACCCATAGGGTTCTATATGATATCGGTCCACCTTTTGCACCTATTACAGCTTCAACTCTTCAGTCCACAAGGTTGCTGAGTGTGTTTATAGGAATTTTCAACCATTCTTCCAAAAGCTCATTGTTGAGGTCACACACTGATGTTGGTCGAGAAGGCCTGGCTTTCAGTCTCCGTTCTAATTCATCGCAAAGGTGTTCTATTGGGTTCAGGTCAGGACTCTGTGCAGGCCAGTCAAGTTCATCCACACCAGACGTTGTCATCCATGGCATCTGATGACTGTTCCACGTTGGAAATCACTGAGCTCCCGAGAGCTGCCCATTCTTTCACAAATGTTTGTAGAAACAGTCTCCATACATAAGTGCTAGATTTTTTACACCTGTGTTTTAATTAGAACACTTAATTTTGATCATTTGGATGGGTGGTCAAATAGTTTTGGCAACATCGTGTACATTTTTATCGCTGCAGTATAGGTGACAAAGTAGATTTCAGGCCATATCGCCCATCCCTAGTTTTGCTGTTGTTCGACGTTGTTTGATACCTGGAATATGCTGGCTCCATAGGGAGTCCTCCATGCGTTCAGCAGGTTGTCCTTCCCTGTGCTCACAAACCACTTTCCTGCAAATACAGAATGAAAGTCTTCAGAATACTATCTATAGTCTAAGCACACAATCTTCTTAGAGACTCTTGTTGAAGAACATTATTGCACAATGACTAAATATCAACGATCATAAAACCCTAATTGGGGGCAATAGCCTGACATAAGTGATCAGAAAGCACATAATGCGGGCTCACACTTTTTCCAGTCAGACAATTATTCAAATCACCTTCTAATTACCCAAACGATTAGTGGGCTTTCGGTGTAATTAATGGTAGCAAAGCCTAGAAGAAGCATCATTTGAATAAAGCAGCTACAGTAGTTTTCGGGGTGAGTCGTGGGTGTTAAACAATAATGAAATATCATTTGTGTGCAGTATTAGTTTGCAACTTATGTGCCCATGAGCAAAGCAGTTTGAAGAGAGAATTATTTTTCTCGATGGTTATGTCTGTTAAATAACTGCTTCCATGTTAACCCCATGGGCCCCGACAAAGTGATGTAAGCCGTTGATGTGTCTTTCACGCGCGCGTGCCAGTTTTTTTGTTCCTTCTTGACACTGCAGTGTTAATTGATAAGGTGTAATGGGTTCTAATAAGTAGTTCAGTCTCATGATAGCTGCAGCATGCCCATGGTTTACATGGTTCGTTCACAACTGTAGTACTGTGAGACCTGCAGCTTCTATTCATCTGAACTCCAAAAAGACCGTAATACTTAGGTGAGTGGCAGAGGTTTACAGTGGTACCTCGTTTTGTTTGTAAATGTGTTGGACCAAAAATCAATCTTTAAGAAGGACAAACACTTTTAGAGACAAAAATATTCAAGTAAAAAGTCTGCCACTTGTGGACGACAGATCAGACAGCGAACAATAAGGCTATGTCTACACTAAATCGTTTAACCCCTTAAACAATAATTATTTAGCCTAAACCCCGTTTCAGCCACGCTAATCCAGCGTTTAAGGTGCCCCTCCTCAGACAAAGTTTTACACGGGTAAGTCAGTTGTGTAATTCTTGAATCTCCGGCACTTGGCTTTGTATGGACTCATTGATCGTTTACAAAGTGAGTTCGGAAAGGAAGTGATGCCAGAAAGACCACACCCACACAGGAAGTGACATCAGAAAGAACGCGTCACAGCCAGCTTCATAATAAAGCGGTTTCATAACTCGTAGGCAACCACTGGAAATATGAAGGTGAGCCATCCAGACATGCCCGTGTTTCTCCTTCCTCTACATGTACAGTCGCTTGTGGAAATCACACATGAATACCTTAAGAGAAAGCGATTGCAGTTATTTCAGATACAACACTTCTCAGATGGCAAGAGAATTTTCCAATGTCCGGCCAGGTCAGCTGTGTTTCTACTAAGCGAAAAACTTTGTCCATTTGTCGAAGAGACAATGAGAATGCAAGCTCCCGTGGAAGTGATAAAAAGGGTAGTATGTGCTTTGTATTACCTGGGTGTCGAGGAAAACAGTGAATGCATTTAGACAGGCAAAGCAAACTGTATCAGTTATTGTCCGCCATGTATGTCGCCGACTCAACGTCTAGGTCCAGAGTATATAAATTCACCAAAAACGAATGGACAATGAAGGTGAAGGAAAACGAGTGAGGAGTGGTTCTGACCAGATATCTAGATCCCTAGATAGATTGATGTAAAATGTTCTTTATCACATTGTTTACATGTCTAATAAAGATTTGATTAATGTGTGATGGCTCAGGTGTGATTTGCTACAATAGGGGCCCCACAGCACACTGGATTTCAGTTAATTGAAATACCACAACACTGGATATTGTTCAGATAAGTTACATTTAAGTACTTGCACACACAGCAACACTGGAGGTGACGATGACGTGTGCATTTTCCTCGCATGCATATCAGGTCACGTTGCGCCGGCGGACAAAGGGGAGCCGGTGTCTTAAACGGTGGCATTGTTATGTGTGGACACGGATAAGGTTAGGTGTGATTTATCCTGGATAACCTTGTCCGGCTTAGTTAGTTTGGTGGGATTTCTTTCTGTAATAAGTATTACTATTATTAGATCTAATAATTAAAACAGTAAAGTTATTTTACAATGGACATTGAGTATGTGCTTTTATCGCCATTTTGTGTCTACTTTTAAGTTTGTGTGACATTAAACGAGTAAAACATCAATACACTATTTTTTCCCCTATTTGTGGGGTTACGGTTAGAAGAAACACTTAAAGCAGTGATAACTAATTGATAAAATAAAATAAAATAAATAAAAGTAAATTCAATGAAGAAAAAAAAAGAAGAAAAAAAAAGCCTCAAAATATTTCGACTTTTCCAGCAAAATTCGTAAAAAGCTGCCCAAACTCATAAAATTTAGGCTGAAATAATCACACAAAAAGGCTTCAAAATCCTGGAGGGACTGTTATTTTGGATGACAGAATGATAGCCGAGATGGATTATGAAAACAAAAGCAAAATTTAATCATACGAAAATTGGAGCGTACAAAACCTGAGATACCACTGCACATGAAAAAAACATTTAACATGCTGCCCAGCCAACCAAACCTCTAGTGTGGTAATAATGCAATAAATAACGTTTCGTACCACAGTAGGCAAACTTGAGCGAGAGGACACAGCTTTCGTGCAGATGTAACTGGTACTTGTCAGGCTTGGTGTGGTGTAACACTTCCACATTGCTGCTTTCCATGCCCACAGCCAGCCATTCTCCAGTGGGACAGTAGCCTAGAGAGAAGATCTGAACAAGAACAAACAAAATAGATTTGTTTTAAATCCGTGAAACCTCTTAATTTTTAAAGGATGATCAATTTGGAATTTGTTAAAAAAGTGAGACAACTTTGAAGTTTGAACCGCAGCCATGCACGGGTGGGAGGTCAGGAAGTCGTCCAAGCATTACGTCCTGTTACTTCGTTACTCATTCGTTATTAAAATGAACAGTGGTCAACTTAACACTGACGCAACGTTAATAATGTTAACATTCTACTTAAAATGTTACCTGATAGTTACAGTTTTTATAATGACCACAGTTCATTAATATGTCCATTATTATTGTATTTAACGGACTGTGTTGAACACAATGAAAAGGAGAGATGAACATGTTTGATTAAGCTTGTCTGTACCTGTGAGGTAAAGTCATGTTGCTGGAGTTGCCGTCCTTCTCTCAAATCCCAGGAGCGGACTGTGTTGTCCAAGCCTCCAGTCCAGAGCTTGGTCCCATCATGGGAAATGTCGATACAGCTGGCTCCATCTGTGTGGCCCTGGAACTGCCTGGAATAAGACAGAAGCAGAAGAGGAAGCCTCTACAGTTCTTCTCAATTCTTAAAATACTGTGAGTGGTGCGGTTTTAAGAGCCATAATATGCAAGGCATTTTTATTGACATGTTGGGAGCACTGACCTAACAAGGGTCTGATTATGGAGGTCCCACACCGCTATGTTTCCATCGGAGCAGCAGGAGAAGCAGACCTTGGCATCGGGACTTATCGCCAGTGCATAGCAGGCTGGGGCAGAGGAGGTAAGCTCCGCCTTAATGCGTGGCGTCTGTGATGCCAAGTCCCAGATGGTCAGCGTGCTGGCCTCGCCACCCACGATCAGGGTGCGGCCGTCAGGCAACAGCTTGCAGGAGCGGATGTAATTGTCCCGGTTCTGGAGCGGAAACAAGTAGTGAATATCCATCCATCCATCCATCCATTTTCTACCGCTTGTCACTTTTGTGGTCGCTGGGGGGTCGCTGGAGCCTATGTCAGCTGCATTTGGGCGGTAGGCGAGGTATACCCTGGACAAATCCCCACCGCATCGCAGGGCCAACACATATAGACAGACAACATTCACACTCACATTCACACACTAGGGCCAATTTAGTGTTGCCAATCATCTTATCCCCAGGTGAATGTCTTTGGAGGTGGGAGGAAGCCAGAGTACCCGGGGGGAACCCACCCAGTCACGGGGAGAACATGCAAACTCCACACAGAAAGATTGTGAGTCCGGGATTGAACCCAGGACTGCTCAGGACCTTCATATTATCATCCAAATAAAATGAGAATATTTTCAAAATCTAAAAAAATCTAACAGTTCAGAAAATCCATATAGATAATATGGTGGTACTTCGGTTTGTGTACGTTCCACTTCTAGTCTTGATTTAGTTTTCAACGTACATTTTCGGCTATGTTTTTATCCGGTTTTTGTATAGCGTCTTGATTATTGGTTGACCAAACATTAAGCGTGATATACTACAGTAGTACCCCAATTTACAAAATGGGAGGCAGCTCTTAACACAAAACACTTCAATCAATGTCTAATATTGAAATGAATTGAAATAAAGAACATTTAAACAAATAAATAAATATATTTAAACTGCTTATACGTCAATCACCACATCAGCAGCTTTTCTCGATTATTTTCATTGATAAATGTCCACCAATTAGTTATTAACGTTTTAGACAATACAGACTCCTGTTTCAGTATGGTGCAGACGAGCAGTGATACGCTCGAATTGCTTCACCAAGTTAGTGACATGCTCGGTCATTTTTTGATGATTTATTTCTTTATTTCAATGAATATCATCCACATTTTTCTTTTTAGTACAGTCTTTCACACGCACTCCTTTCCATGGTTGGAAAACAAAGTTATGTCCATTTCTAGCTATAAGCTAATACTATCGAGTAAGACCAGATGTTCCGGGCGGATCTTATGGCATTCACTGTAGCATTTGCCATGCCAATTAATGGCAGGGATATTTTTTACTGACATTTTTTTTAGCATCTTCAAGCGTAACAAATAGCAGATAGACCGCTGTTATCTCAAAACACTTAAGTTGGGCACTCTTAAGTTGAAATACCACTGTAGCTCTCATTCTGTGGAATTAGGTGTCCAAACAAAGAATCACGTGTTGGTGATCAGTATCTGTGCTTGATTTATTGAGTACAATAGTTAAAATAAGGCAATGATGAGGCGAAGAAAGCTTTGATAAAGAATGTGAGAAACTATTGAATGCAAGAAAAAACTGCTGGTAGCAAAGTATGACGGTAGTGTGTATGGTTCTCCCCTTTTCCCGAGTCACTGATCACTGTTCACAATAAAATGCTACAAGTATCAATTTCATTGCCTGGAACGGAATACTTTTTTTTTACACCATTTCTTATAGGAATAAGTCATTTTGTTTTCATAGGATTTGCTTTCCGCTGACCTTTTGTAATGGATTACTAACAAAATCTGAGGTAGAGTATCCCTGTATTAAGACTTCAGTACCTCTCTAGTAAACCTGAATTCTGCGGTTTTCTAAAAGGCCTCTGCATGTCTATCATGTTAAAATGATGTTAAACAGTATGAGCTTTAACAAGAAATACAGGCAGGAGACGGGGAAGGAGTCAATACCGTGAATATTTTTTGACGAATAAAACAGCATCCTGATGGCTTTATAAGACTGAATTGCACTCCCAATGCATCTGCGGGTGTTTTAGGCCATATGAACAGTATGAAGCCACAGTATCAAAATGAGAAATGGGAAGCAGTTGAGAGGACACAATGAGCTGGGTAACAGCAGACAAGGTCAGCCAATCAGAACATATTTACACAGCAGGACTTTTTTCCTCTGTAAAGGATTATTTCAGCACAGCACAGCCAGGCACTGCTGAATTACTCACAATTCGGTCCAACTAGAATTTGGAGTTGAGCTACAGTTGGATGGGGAAATCAGGCTCAAGCAATGAGCTGTCATACAGAGAGTATATAATGTATCACTGCTGCCTGGAACCCTGTGAAATAAGGCATCTTGCCATGACTTGCAAGAAACAAAAACAACTAATTACCAGACAGTCGAGTTGGGACACAGGGCTCTTGCTGCCCGGTTGGCTGATGTCCCAGATCTTCACACAGCCCTTGCCGCCCGTGTAGACGTGACGTGTGGGGTTGCTGATGGTGACAGCGCACACAACTTCCCCGTGACTCAGCGTGTTGATCTGACGAGCGTGGCGTGGGATGCCTGGGCCTACAAGTGCGTCTGGAGGGAAGGGCACAGGCTGCATCTGACCGTCTGCACTCACATGAAAAGAATAAGCCCTGCAAAGGAGTCAAGGGGGAGAGGAGAGATATTAACTTTAGTCTCCTGTCATTTTGACACAGATTGTTAAAAAGATAAAATTGTTTCGTAACATAAAGTCATAAAAGCTCAAATACTCACGGCTTTCCTCCTGAAATGGAAGTGAGGCTGGTTGGGAGCCCTGGAGCTCTCATGTGGGGATGAGGGTCAAACCCCGCCTGCATAAACAAGTAATGAGTGGCATTAAAAACAAATTATACCGCGCTGATATAAAATGGGATGTTAAAATACTCAAGTTAGAAATTATGTCACATTTAATCTGCTAGCACCCTGAGAAATAGTAATGTTTTCAGACAAATCCCTTGAAAGCCGTGGATTCTTCTCGATGGCAGACAAAGAAGCTTTCCACAAGATAACACAACTTGCTACTACTAATCAAAACCTGGGAGATTTTCAAACATGACATTCATTTTGGGAGCCTTTTAAGCCTTTAGAACGCTAACTAGGGAACATCAAAGCCATGGAAGCGCGGCGGTTTTTGCACTTTTCCATTTAGTACACAATGAAGAGGAGCAGACATATTCACAACGAGTTATGGAAATACAGACTGAACATTTAAATGCCTGAAAGTCATTTGGTAAACACATTGTACAACAATGAGCTAAGATGGATCATTTACTTGCGTAAAATGGTTTTGCTACAAGTATATCATGTGTCAAATGGACATTTAGAACCATGAAGATAACATATTTACAATTGGTGAGCGTCCATACGCAGCAGCCGCAGCAGCCACGCTCATCTGAGGTGAAATAAGGCCAGGGTAGACACCCGCATTGGCCAAGGATCCATTCATTTCGTGATGACCCATCATCGCAAATGGCGTGGCGTAGGAACTTGCAATAGACAGCGGTGTGCGAAGGGCAGGGGCAGCTTCAGAGGAGAAAAGATAATTTCAGTTAGTTACATACAAACTTTGTAGACAATTGAACACTTTATATATCACATTATTTGATTTATTTACGTGAGTCCATCACTTAATGACAGTTGTGTTGTCTTTAGCTAGACTTTGAAATAAAGTCATGTAGTAAACGGCCAATACTGTGAGTTTCCCATATAGCGGAACCATTTCCAAACTTTTAGATCGAGCCAAATGTGCCTTCATGTGCGAATCTTGTCTCGGTGTAGGAATTTTTCATTAATTCATTTTTTGTTCCGCCTGCAAACAAAAAGCTGAGCACAGTATTTTATTGAGGAGGCAGAACCCTTCACATTTTTTGCTCACTGCCTGACATTACCAGTCACTACGGTGTGCCGTTTATTGATAGGTTTTGTCCATTTTGAGTCCCAAAAACTCAACAGACCAGCGTTAAAAAAAAGAGAAAATTGCTGTGAAGTTTAAAAAAATAAATACTATTTGCGAGGAGTACATTAATGGTGGTCAAAAGTATGGAATAATTGAAGAGGCAGGTGTTGTACTACAGTAAGTTTTAATTGTGATGAGACCGGATTTTTCTCAAAAACGTATTTCACAGTGGAGAAAAAGACACTACACTTTAGCGGCACAAGAGCCCACACATGCACACCCCCTTCTCCCGCACACAACCCAGATCCCGGCCCCCGATCTCACCCACGTCCTTCTCTGTCCCTTTTTACTGCTTTCTCCTCAGCTGATAGTCACTGTTAATGTTGATGGCCTTCCTTTTTTTAAATGTTTATTATTGTACAAATATTGTTGTTAAAGTTAAGGGTTTTGTAATTTCTCATTGATTGTGAAACCACCATAGTGATTTTTGTGTATCAGCGCGTGTTGCCAGAGCAGCGCATACAGCACAGTTCAGCTTGTTAATTAATATTAAAGTTGATCTATAACCCCTTATGTGTGTTTGATATACAGTACTGTATAGCACTTTATATTCTGTTCAAAGTGTACAAACCATCACTAAAATATGGACTTTTATCAAGGCTGCAACCCATTATTCGTAATTACATTGTTTCTTATGGAGAAAATTTCTTCACTGTACAAACTTTTTGATTTATGAATCTCTTTTAAGAACCAAATAAATTTGTAAATTGAGGTTCCACTGTACATTAGTTTGTTGCAGCCCAAACTGGATAAACTTACTCCACTGCTATGGATGTAATGATATGAAAAATGCATATCACAATTATGAACAAAATTATCATCATTATCGCAGTATTGTTGAATGGGCTCAAAACGTACTTATGCATTCACTGATATATTGACATTTTTTTAGAAAGTCCACTATTTTGCTTGTTTTGTGTTTCTTTTGCTTCACTGATAAGAGTGTTTTGGCAGGTGTTGTGGTGTCTGTTCAGCGGTCCTTGAATGGGCTGTAAAAACACCCCTTTATCCAATTCCTCCAAGTATATATATATATATATATATATATATATATATATATATATATATATATATATATATATATATATATTGATCACTGTGTACAATTGAATAACTTAGTTGCTTAGACAGCAATGTGTTCATAAAAGTTTGGATTGGAGTATGTCTTTTCTTCAAGAGAAATACATCTTGTATTTACATTAGCATTTAAGCTGGAACGTCTGTGAGTTTATAAAAGTGTGGCTATCAATCACGTTTTTTTGATCATTTGAATTAAATTTGTTTTTATCGCAGTTATAACTAATATAATTTATTGTGACAGCCCTAATTGCTACAAATAGATTTGGTACTACATGTTGAGAATTTTCCATGTCAATGCATTGTTGTTTAGACATTGTTTTTGTTTCCCCAACAGCAACAACCAACCACCACAGATGGATCAAATTCCAGTTGTAAATATTGAACACTCCCAAATACGATGGTAAACATGAAAGGTTATTTAAAACTTAGTAAACTAGCAACACCACAGACTTTTCTGTCGTTATGCAAAGTATGTTTACAGTTCAGGGGTATGAGAGTGTCTACTACCTAATGCTTCCATTCCAGGAGGTTTGCCCATTGTCAGAGGCCTCAGTCCAGGAGTGGTGCTAGTTCCTGGTGTGGGCGCCTCATTCCTGGGCGTAGGTGTGTTGGATTTCAGGCTCGGTGTTGACGACTTGTCATTCTAAAACAACAAACACCTTTTAGTGGTTTTGCACATTTGTATTGTAAGAGCAGTCAATAGTTCTCAGCGATGTGGAAAAGAAGTGTGGAGAATATCAAATGTCCTGAAGGAACACACCTGCCTGTTGGAAAAAAATGTAAATAACAAAAACCTAGGCAGTTGTGAAAACTCCCCCTGGAAAAAAAATCCAGAGTGACAATCCAAACAGACAGCTCAGAGTAATCCAATCTAACACTGACAATTCATTACAGCCATGGTTAGAGTGGTTGGCGTAGGTCGAGGTATAAACCTTTGCTAAGAAGTCGAGCTCGTTAAACATAGCTGGACAAGCTAGATGATGGCCCAAACACATAATTAAGCTCTGTCTTCTTTTCCCAATCAAGGGAAGAAAAGTCAGGGTTTCGACTTGGGGAAACACATTAAAAAGGGCTGTAGAGAAGCTGGCTGGGTGGTGTAGTGGAGTGATGTAGTCTACAAACCTTGAATGGTATAGTTTAGTGCTGTGCAATATCACAATATATATCATAGTAAGTGCAACATAAAAATGTCTGTCGTATGATGTAGCTTTCGCTGCCGCTGTTTCACCGCTCAGTAAGTGCTCTCTTTCTATCTGTGTGCTTCTAATTGTTATACAGCTTTTGTTATTCCTTCTCCAACATACCCACAACAGAATTAGCCCTTCAGCTAGTCCTACACCCCAGTTTACCGGACACCACACCATAATTATAAGGGACTCCATTACCCGTAACATACAGCTTAGTAAACCAGTTATAATTAAGTGTATTCCCGAAGCCCGAGCACCCGACATTGAATCTAATCTTAGAGAGCTAACTCACAACAGGCCTAATAAACACAGTCAACAGGCTAATCCCACCCAAAGCTACCCGAACGTAGTTGTACTTGTTGGCTCCAATGACACTAGATTGAGACAACCAGATATTACAAAGAGGAACATAGCTAGGTCTTGTAATCTCGCCAAAAAGATGTGTCACCCTCGAGTAGTTGTCTCGGGCGCCCTGCCTGCGAGAGGCAATGATAAGAGGTATAGTACAGTAGATTAGTCTGGTTTAACAATAGCTGGCAAGTTTTTGTTAAGAACAGGGACTAACGTTTATTGATAATTGGCCCTCTTTTTGGGGCAAACCGAGCTTGCTGAGGAGGGACGGCCTTCACTCTCACCGGGAAGGCGCAATCACTCCAACCGGGAAGACACCATCACTATCTAGAAACATAGATTACTCGTTGAGTAACACTTGACTAACTATACTAGAGAAAGCTTGGACACAGGCAAATACAGTGTCTGTCAGTCCGGGTGAGGAGTCAGTTAAGCTAGAACTAACTAATGCCAGGCTGAAAAATTCCTGCACACACAGCATTTCTCATAGAATAATAAATGACTCACATAATGTTTTTTCTGTAGTGACAGTGCCAGAGGTATACATGCATTCTATTGAGGAGGCAATATATAAAGCGCTACATCTATCGCAGCAAAGGCAAATAATGTCAGGATCCCCACCATATCAATTTCTATATGTGATCAAAATTATTTAAGGCGCACCACGCAAAAATAGACTAATGTTATTAAAATTAGTATTACAGATACCATTAACAGAAATGCCTCAAAACAACCTCTATAATGGGCTTTTTAAACATCAGATCATTGCCTCTCAAAAGTGCTATTAGTTGATGAGGTCATTAAATAATAGCGTTAACAATCTTAACGCCATTGGTCTCAGTGAGACTTGGCTAAAAACAACAAAACAAATGCATAAAGTGACTCGGTATTATCTTCTACCCAAAGCTCTCGTTTGAGTCACACTAAAACAGCCTTCTTTTATCTCTGTAATAGCGCTGAAATTCATCCCATTTTGTCAACCACCAACGCTAAGATCATTATTCATGCATCCTATACGTCTCGTCTCGATTACTGTAACGTATTATTTTCAGGTCTCCCTATGTGTAGCATTAAAATATTACAGTTGGTACAAAATGCAGCTGCTAGACTTTTGATAAGGACAAGAAAGTTTGAATATATTACACCTATACTGGCTCACCTGCACTGGCTTCCTGTGCACTTAAGATGCGACTTCAAGGTTTTACTACTTACGTATAAAATACTAAATGGTCTAACTCCATCTTATCTTGTTGAATGTATTGAACAGTACAGAATGTCCCCCAGAGATGTGTGTTCTAAGAACTCTGGCTTATTAGTGATTCCCAGAGCCCAAAACAAAACTGCAGGCTTTAGAGCATTTTCTATTCTATTCTATTCTGTACCCTGAAATGCCCTATTGGTAACAGTTAGAGATGCTACCTCAGTAGAAGCATTTAAGTCCCATCTTAAAACTCAGTTATACACCCCATCCTTTAAATAGTCCGTTTTTAGAACAGTTCATCTGCTGTCTCTCTTTTCTGCTCTGCACCCCTCTCCGGCGTGGAGAGGTTAACAGGCGGCCACAAATCAGTTTCCACGGAGGAGGCACTAGCTTTTTAAGTCGGGACCCTGATGGACTACTGCTCTATGCATTAATTAGTGACAGCTCTGCGCTGCTGACTTGTCTACATACAAGAGGATCCATTGCTGGCCTCACTAAGGACTCAAATCTCATATTATTTACTCTATCCACACGGCATTTATTGCACCGGTCACCCAAGAGGCGCCCCAACATCCGTGGTGCCTTCCAAGGTTTCCCATTCTGACCAATGGGTTGAGTTTTTTCTTGCCCTGATGTGGTATCTGAGCTGAGAATGTCATTGTGGCTTGTGCAGCCCTTTGAGACAAGGGCTATATAAGTAAACTTTGATTGATTGATCCGTCATAATTTTTACGTCCGGGCTGAAACTGTAACTGCTGCAAAACTGCTATTTTGCGGGATCATCGATGTCAACATTGAACAGAGGGAAAGCACAACAGAAGCTATAGTGACAAAACCCAAACAGGAACTGGTACCAAAAAGAGGAAAAATGAACTGCTTTGTTTGGATTAAAAAACTCAAGGCACCAACCAAACAATGGTAAGCTAATTTGCAAAACATGCCTACAATGAGTCCTTACTCGTGATTTGAACACATATATTATTTTCTATCGTTTGAAGACATGTCATGAACAGTACAGAGTCTGTGTTAAAATGTGACAAAATACTAATGTTATCTCAAAACCACAATGGGATAAAACCACCAAAAAAGCAAAACAGAGTCTTTGTCCAAAGGCACAGTTTATGACAAGAAGTCCCGAAGACACTGAAAAATTACAGATGTCATATCTAAATTCATGTTGGTCTAGTATACACCATCGATTAGAAGGGCTGGTATTAGCAATACTTTTTTATTGTCTTTTAATTTGGCATATCATTTTAATACATAATGTGTTTTATAAATGAAAGGAGAACAGATAAGTGAAATTAGTATTAATTGCATGTGTATATATGCATACTTATAAGAAAAAAATACTATATTGTGATATATGTTGTCATCGGGATATATGTTTATGTCTATATCGTAGAACACAAGTATAGTTCATGTCAAACCAGTGGATCAGGACAATGTTGGGTAGTAGCATTTTAAGAAAGGAAGGAGGAAGAGATGAGGGAAAATCAGGAAGGAAAAGGCAGCACGTCTCCAGCTATTTATAACCTCAGTGAGGAAGAAACAACCATTTATTGGCTAAGCCATAAAGGCGATTGAGAAGAGTAAGCCACGGGGTTTGATTTCCACAGAGTGCATCGACCCACTGCCCCTTCAAGCCCCGCATAGTAGCTAACTGCTAAGCCTCCTGGATACTAGGCCTGCACACAAACACCCACTTCACTTGACAAATACCCTTTAGTCTGTCAGTTAAAACCTTTTACCCCCCTCCAGAGCACCATCATTTCACCAAGTCGATTTTTTTTTCTAAAGAGTGTCACTCACAGCCATATGGGCGTGGTCCTTTGCTTTGGAGGATGGTGTGCTGCCCGAGGATGCGACAGAGGCAGGGCTGTTGGGTGCTGCGTCCTTTTTGAGGAGCCGTGATTTGTCCAGTCCGTTTTCTGGGGGAGAGTGAGCGGGGCTAGCCCGAGGGGTGGCTGGATCCTACAGAGATAAACGAGACAGACGAGGAGAGCGATTGAGCAAACAGACCAGAGGAAAGCGACTGGCATGTAGGTCAAACAAACTGGGGCCTCATGTGCAAACACAGATAATATATAGACCTGTGTGTGCTCAAACGTTCACACACACAAACACTCCTTATTCACCTGCTCCTTGTTATCATTGTCTTATTTTATGCATGAATGCCAAAAGAATTACAACAAAGAATACTCACACCCTTGCACACACAGCCAACATTAGGACAGACTTATTGGCAACAATGTGGATGGTGTTGATTTCCCCCCCAGACAGCTGTGTTTAGTCTCCATGCACCATTCACACTGTGGAATGCGGCTGAGCGGCTTTGTTCTAACTCAGTCTCACCTCATTGGAAACATCCACCACTAAGTCATCGCTTTTGTCACCGTCACTGTCCTGAAATGAAGACAAGGCAAACACAGGACAAGGTAAACACAAATAGTGTAAAACACGTTTAAAAATCACTAACACCTTGTACAAAGGGAATAATTAAGCAAATTAAGTTTCAGGGATGTGAACACTCTTTGAGGAAAAAAAGAGGAACATTTCTGTCAGCACGAAGTACTGCCACGCAAACCCCTAAAGAAAATATTAAAAATCAAGACTACTGTACATTGTCTGCAAATGGGTGCATTTCTACACTACCTTTTACCTTTAAAATTATTTTCATTCACCAACCTTATTTGGCTGTCTTTTTGAAACTTACACGTCCAATGTAATGTACCACTTATTTTCTTGTTTATTTAAGTAGGTATTTACCTAACATTATTAACACTGAAAGCGTAATGTTCGAGGAAAAACTTGATGCACTTACAACACTTAAGACCTTTAGTATGTAGAATTAAATTATGGAGTGGAGTAAGCAAAGAAGTCAAACAATTTAATAATATGATCCACTTTAAGAGGCTGTTCAAACTGGAAGTGTTCATCAAAATGACTCTTCCTTGTAATTTGTAAACATCTTGAACCTTATTGAAAATGAGATATAACCCATCTCATTATGGAAATTATAACTGCTTATCAAGAGAACTGTTGTATTTCATTGATGAAAATTGTGTTACAATATAAAAATAGGAAGTGACCATATGTGGCAGCAATAGAAATTAATAGGAAAAAGTGTAAGACTAAACACGCTTTGCTTCAACTTACTCCTTTTCAGACATGTTAGGAGAAATGAGAAAATGTAAATTGTATGATCTAACATTGTGACTGCGTACATGTTCGAAATACACTTAAACCAAACATATGTAAAATTATATAACATGCATGCAAATAACTCAGAAAAGTAACAACTCAACCCTGAAGCCACACCCCCTCAGGTAATATACTTCCGGTGTTGTGACCTGTGTTTACAATCAGTCACATCAAAAATATACCTTCTTGCTAGTTAATAAAAATACTCTCGTACTACAACTGGTTCGGAACAAATAAGCTAGCTCGATGGTTAAACTAACTGGCGACTTTGATTAGGTCGGCCCATCCTGCAACTTAATGTAGCGTTAACAACAGTGAGTACCTACGGCTGAGGCAAGCATTCAATAATTTTTTTTTAGATTGTATTTTATGGATATTTCATAAAAAAAACACAGAAGTTATACTTGGATGTAAAAACGAATGTTCGAAAATGTGTTTTTGCCGAAAAATTCTAATCATTGTCAACAATTTCAATGTATGTTAAGGGTAATAAGTGGGGAATAAGTGAAAATTGTGTTGACACAATTTATACAGTAGACGCCACAATTATAATGACAAAAGTATGCTTTTGAATTTTCCTAATAGAAACCTGAGAGGGACACGCAGTAGAAAAAGAATGGATGGATGGGAAACTTTTATCACTTGGGAGTTGGGTTAGTTTTCCTGAAACTTTCCTTAATCTTCATATTAAAAATATAATTGTTGGGGATTTCAATATGGTTTAAAACGTGCACAAATCAAGGTCCATAAAGACATGCTTGAATGACTTAACTAAATTCATCCAATGTCTTGTTTTCCCCACTTGCTGACTTTTGTCCATATCGTATAGTAGTGGGTAAACGTTACATCCAGAATTTAGCTATTGTCAGTGTGTTTAGGTTTTGTCAGGTTTGCGTGCGTTGAGCAAATAATTGCGCTTGCTGATGTTTCGACAGAAGCAAGCACACTCACATATCTGCTCATGCTGTCCTTGTCATCCACTTTGCGTTTCTTGGGATCAAGTCCATAATCTGACGAGCCACGGTGCTTTTCACTTGCTGCCCGCAAGCTGTCCGATGGTGACACAGAATTATTCTGCAAACAAACAAAATACAGCTTTATCAGTGTACACCAAACAATGATGACGCTTTAATCACTTATACGGAAAGAAGAATTAATGGTAAAAATAGAAAGGAACTAACTGAGCCTCTAGTCAGTTATTTCCCTCCACCTTGACATAAGTGACAAGTAAACACATGAATGACTTTTGTAAAGGACAGTGCCAGATGTATGGGATGAAGAAAGCAATGCTCTGCCAACTTTGAGCTAACACTTTACTTAAGTCTAGACATGACTCTGGGATGTATTCTTCAGTCAAAGCTGTGGCAATATTGACTAAAGCCAAGTGCACGGTGGCGCTGGAATGATTTGTGATTGAAGAAGAAGGAGAGGACAGAGGGGTAGCAGCTGAGAAAACCCATCATTTGTGAAAGACGAAAACAGTAGCGACTAAAGCAAAGCTATGTACAGGACAGATCAAGGTGGTGAGAGCAAATGAAAACCGAGCACATGTTTGTGTTCAAACATCCTGACTAATCCACAAAGTAAAATATTCGGATATACGCTTGGAGCAACGTTAGCAAGTTTCAACCAAATAAGGATATAGGCGAATATAGTGGACATTAAAAACTTGAGATTTGTAGAACAGTAATATGGAAGTGGCCAGAGTCTCTTAGTTTGAATCTAATAAGTTAATAACTCGTGTGTGTGTGTGTGTGTGTGTGTGTGTGTGTGTCAGGTCAGAGACAACAGATTGTTAATGGACTGACAGCAAGTTTAAAAAAAAACAAAAAAACATTCGCAGTGAAAATTAGCGCAGATAAAAAGGGGCCATTGAAAAACTACAGAAATGAGTGCATTGTGGGGATACAATGAAGAGAGTGTCACCAACAGGGAAAAACAGAATAAAAATAGGCAACAAAGAGATGTGAAAAAAAGAGGGAGAAAGGCGAAAGTAAACTGAAAAGGAACTTGGCAAGTAATGAGAGCATAGCAGTGTGGCAATGGGCTTCTCCCCACTAGTGGGAATGCCCTCATGCACTGGCACTCTTTTAGGAGCTGAAAACAGGGTTTTTGTAGTCTGGGCATCGTCGGGGAGGCGCAGCCAAACAGGCTGACAGGCATTGATGTAGAATGAGGAGAGAACTCTGCAGCAATTCACCCTTGTCTTCATTGCAAAAGAGAGACACACATTAAGTTGTCGAGGGAAAAGTCTGACATAGGCAAAGAATGTCAAAGAGAATAGGTTGGTACCTCAATTTACTAGTACATAAATTAAGATTAATTTGAAATATGAGCCGTCCCTCGGCTATTTGTTATGCTTTAAATGTTGCTAAGATAATTTGAGTTACGAGCCTATTCGACTGCCGGTTACAGTAGTATTTGTCGCAGGGCTGAGCCGTTTGAGCAATCAAGAGTTGATATTTTATTACACGTCACTGTACCTGCTTTGTTTGTTTACACAAGAAACATTTGTTTTGATTATACAGTACAGTTGACGTGCGCATTTGAGTGCCGCTCAGAGATCGACACAACCTGCCCACCAACTATCAGAATTGAGAAAGTTAGAGCACAGAAGAAAAGCACGACCGACTAAAAGAAACAAGCCATTAAAAATGTGTCCCAGTGAATCAGGCCTGCCGCCATGTTTGCTGTTTTTCAGCTTGTTCTGTTTAGTCCTAATTTAACAAACAGTACATTGAGCACTACCTTGGTATACAAACATACATATCTCCTGTAGTCAACACTTAATTTGTCTTGTTCGTCACTCAAATACGTTTGTATACTACACAAATGATTATCGAGTTTGTGTTGCCCCTTAGAAAGGGACACTAACCATATTTTTTATAAGCAGTTACTTTATTCCTCTGCTTTGAACCCCGCGGCTTATGGTATGGTGCAGCTAATTTATGGCCATAGTGTTTTGTATTCAACAAATAGTTTTCATAAAACACAAGCAGAGATATTGAAAAGGTGTGTTAGGCGCCAGCGCCCCCCGCAACCCCAAAAGGGAATAAGTGGTAGAAAATGGATGGATGGATGGGTGTTATTGTTGGTTCTATGCCGCCATATTTTAGGTGAGTTCGCGCTCTGCAGATGCTGCAGATTTAAAATGTACTTCCTGTTTTGTGCCTTGAATTGGAAGTATATCGCGTTTCATTTAGGGTACTATGTGTCTACAGCGTTTCTGCTCAAAAAGGATTCCTTTTACATCACTCGAAGCAACGTTTGTATTTCTCAATATGACAAACAACTTATACTTCCTAAACCGACCCATGTGTGAAGTCTGTAGGAGTGTTTTCCTGCATATTTGTATATGCTATCGTAATGTAATAAGGCTAAAATTGTTAGCATAAGCGAATACACTGACACTTTTACAAGTGTCTTTGTTAGTATTATCAACTTACAAGGACAATCTTTTTGTAATGTTTCAATTTCGTAAATTCACCAAAACATCACCGTGGAAATATTGAATCTGTTTAGCTGATTGGAGAGCTAGCTTCCGCAGCATATGGATACATGACAATGACAAGGCTAGTTTTTTTATCATCCGTTTTACTACCGTGTAACAGGCACTGTTTGTAAACAATTAAGGTATGTACTGTAAATAAACATTTACAAAATCTTTCGTAGCGGTATACACCAGTGACTTATGGTCCCATGCGGCTAATATATGTAAAAATATTTATTTTTTTCAAAAATTTGATGGGTGCAGCTTAAATGCTGGATAGTATGTTAATGCTAAACAATTCTATCATATTATTTCATTAAATATTGCAGCTGTTTTTACCACTATATAATGTTTTTAAAAATATATTTCTTATCTAAAAGTTAGTTTTTCTTCTTAAAAAGCATGTTACATGTTAAAATTTTGTTTTTTTGTGAGGGCCAAGCGCGGATTAATAAATAGATTTTAATGCATTTTAATGAGCGGGGTTGATTTAGGATATGAGTGTTCTGAGTTACAGTATGAGCTCGGTCGTGGGACAAAATGTGTTCGTTGATTGAGGTACCACTGTAATGCCGGAAGACTGTTGCTCTATGCCAAAAATGCCAAATGCTTTCATTAACACTAGCACCCCTCTCTACTTTGCCAGCACACTTCTCAGTCTTCTTTCACAACTAGCCAGGTCTTCATTGGAAATTTCTGCAGCAACTTCTGAAACGAACTTGATTGACAGAATACAGCCTCTCTTTGTTTGCACGCCTGTGACCTTTAAAGGGGCTGCTTAGACTCAATCACCCTTTACTTTCCACAGAGTATGGTGTTGGATTACAACACACAAGAGAATAAGAAGCCCTGAAGCCTGAGTGGGTGCACACTGAGAAAAAGGTGTGACAGGATCAGGTAAACCCGCACTGGCGGATGCTTGTCACGACACAAAATGGAGGCGGTTTGGGATCCCTTCACAAAGGCCAGTCAGTGGGAACCTAATCTGGCCCCTCCAACAGAGCATTACGCTCCAGTTATCTGAGCGCTATAATCCAGTCCAATAAACACGGACTTTAACATGAGAGCAAGGAAGATAAAACAGCAAGCGATAGGGATGGCAAGTTGACTGACTGGTGTATAGAGTTAACGAGAAGTGGACTAGAAAAAATGTTTACAAAGAAAAATGCCAGGAGAAAAGTAGCTGAAAGGGATTTGTATAAATACAGGAGAAAATTCACTAGTGGTAGAGGAAAGAATAGAAGAAAAGTCAAAGTCATTTTTAATTGTAATGAAATTAAAGCCTACTAATCCGCTCCCTGCGATTGGAGTCGTTTTCCTTCTGGATTAGATGGTGCCTTCATATTTGGCAGACTTCACCATTTGCTTTCAGTCAGCCAATACCCTTGTGCAAGAGCACTCTTATACACAAAATGTACATCGGGTGGCAATGGTCTCGATGGAGCCCTTTTGGATAGACGCATTCACCAACAAAGTAAGAACACACACGGGACACAGAAAAAGATGGAGAGTAAAAACGTACCGTGCTGGACTCACGTTCTTTCAGAGCAATAGCCAAAGGTGAGTGAAAAGATGAGGGGCCAAGAGAGGGAAAAAAGCAAAACACAAATTAGTATGGATGTAACAACATCTCACTTCTTTCATCAGATACATGTAATATAGTAGTCAGGTCAAAGATCAAAGTAATCAGGTCAAAGATCAAAGCAATGTGCAATGTGACCAACTATGCAAAAACAATTTCAGGACTAGAGTCTAGCGAGGCATCATTTACAATACATGCATAGGTGGTAAAACTCATAATTTTTAGTGATTAGTTTGTTGTCGCTGAATGGACCAGTGCCAATGGTCTTTATATTTCTAATTATAGATCATTGACAGTCTGTAACCATACTTACACCCCATTAAATCTAGTCAACACATTTTCACATGTTAATTTTGAAAACTATTCAAATCTGTGCGTGTGTCATGCTGTGCTCCTCACCTCTGTGCTCCAGGTCGTGATGGTTCTTCTCATCCTTTACAGGCAGGTGAGCCTGGCTGCCGAGAGCACCAAGCGCCAGCAGGCCAGAGCCAGCACCAGTTACAGGAGGCAGGCCAGGTGGCTGCAAACCCGAGGGGTGCGGGGGTAGCTGCACAGGGGGTCCATGGGCTGCGTGGGAGAGGTGCTGCGCCTGCAATTGCTGCTGCTACAAACAAGTACAGGGAGACAAGAACGAAGAGAAGACAAGTGGGTCGGCTGGGAAGTGAATCCATGAATGACTGCACTCTATGCATGCATTAGAGCTGGCTTACACCAACATTACAGTATTTCTAGGCCAATCCATTTATTCATAATATCAGGCTGACAGTGACTGACACACCTCATTCACTAGCCTCTTTAACACGGAGATTCTGCTAAATAAGAGCATCAAGGCTGTTACAGTCGATACGGTATTCATCATCCATTGCTTATTTTACGGAACCATGCAAAATGTGATAATGTAATTTTTTTACACAAGGACACTGAATCCAGCTATCCAGGGGGATTAGCATGTGTTTCAGAATGGAGAGGGACAGATTCATAAGAAGCAATATTATTTACATCATGCCTTTACAAGCATTTTGGGTAGTAGTAGGGATGAATATCATTAACATTTGAACCGATAATCGTACCAAATCCGTACATGAAAAATGGCGCCAGTGCTTAAATGGTGCCTGAACCGGTACTTGAAAAATAAAAAAAATTAAAAAAACACAAAACCTTTTTTATTTTCATGAAATTCTGTGACATTTGAGTTGAACAGTCTAGTTATTTAAACACTTCAATTATATCTATTAAATGACAACTAAGTAATATAATCAAAAGTAAGTAATACAAATACAATCCACAACAATTTAGCAGTTTTATTTCAGCAATACAGAATATATAGAAATTCAAAACACTGATTTTGTAATATTTATGTTGCTCTTCATTCCAGGGGTTTGTCGATGTAACCTTGTTTGCCAAAAAAGTCATTGGTGCAGAATGAGGAATTGTTTTGTTGTCAGTGGCCACTGGCTAGCCTAACACGCTAACCGTGTTATACTGTTAGTGTGTTAAGGACAGTAATAAGTTTAAAAAGAACAGTGGACTCTGTGTGCTACTGCTGGAACTTTACATTACTTACAAGCGTTACGTGTACAATATCAATTCCAAGCACTTGTTGCAAGTGGCTGACATCACATTCATTTCGCACCAAAATGAAACATTGATAGCTATTTTTGGTCAGGGTACTACCGCTTTTACCTGGCAATGGTGCCATTATGGAACTGAGTATCGGTGCCCATCCTTAGGTAGTACAATTTATTTTTGTGCTGACAAAATAAACAATACAGTAAAACTACAGGATTGTAGTTTTTTTTTTTCCCCTAAATCCTCCACAAACCAAGCTGGGGGATCGAACCCACGCAGTTTGCTCTCCAAATTACAAAACACTAAGACATACTTCTGCGGTATAAAAGGAGGTAGTAAGTTTATTTGTTGATATTTTATAAAAGTGTGTTGTCTTGTCTGCAGCATTATAGCCAAAAAAAAAAAATCCACAAAAAAACATCCGTCCATCAATCAATGGCCAGTGCAGTCTTGCACAGAGCAACACTGTTGAGTCAAGACTATGGAATTGCCTTGGTTTCCAGAGTCAGAGCAACTGTCTCACTCGGTACATATCCATTCACTAAATTAGTTCTCAAATAGTTCGGCTCTAAATGAGCATTCTGTAACCCATGGAAACACCTTGAGCCGATCGTGTTTGGTTTCTCAAAAGTTGGACTAACACAGCTGGATTATGCGATTGAAAACCAGACCTCTCGAGCGGATGTGGGCTACCGAGGGGACCCTTCATATTGCGAATGCGCCGGTCTCAACGCGTGGGATATAACCCGCAAGCAGATACCATTAGTTCAAATCCCGGCCGAGTCATACCAAAGACTATAAAAATGGGACCCATTACCTCTCTGCTTGGCACTCAGCATTAAGGGTTGGAATTGGGGGTTAAATCACCATAAATGATTCTCGGGCGCGGCACCGCTGCTGCCCACCGCTCCCCTCACCTCCCAGGGGGTGATCAAGGGTGATGGGTCAATTGCAGAGAATAATTTTGCCACATATAGTATGTGTGTGACACTCATTGGTACTTTAACTTTTTAAATAAAGACATAAGCAACAATTGCAATGAAGAGGAGACTGTTAATTTACTTCACGAATGAAAATAACAAAACATTTTGAACTACATCAATAGGCGACCTAAAAGAAACGGAGACTTATTTAAGATGGTAGCTAAGGAAATGCAGAATGCCGGCTTCATTTGGATACTCAAATGAAATACGAATTAAATGAAGAGAATAAAGCAGGTTTAATAAACGCAAACAATCAAGCGTGCACAAACTTCTTCACGCTGTATTTATGCAAGCCAACTGAGTAGCAATAACTCTGTATTCCACACAACTGACAAGATAGTCCAGAACAACAGCAACCTTCATCTGGAACAGTATCAGTCAGGGCACGAATAGTCTTTTCCTTTGGATTTAAAACTCCTTCCATCAATCCAGAGAGCCTTATGAATGAACTCTGAGACATTCGAAAGTTTTGTTTCTATGATTCTTCTTCCAAAAATTCCTTTATAAGAAAATGTTCTCCCTCCTGTCTTTCTTTGCTTTGAACATGCATCCGCTCCGATTCATTCTTGATAGTAGCGTCATGTTCGTAGCACAATCCAAGATCATTATCTTAATGCTGTCTGTTATTTGACATCAGCATAGCCATTTGAGACATATTTCTAATTTGTGGCAATATTACGACAGACATCAGGTACTGCAGAGCTCGGCTGCTTACTTGCTGGGAGCCGCAGATGCCTAGTATGACGTCATAGGTCACCCGGAAAAACAATACATTAACCTGAGCTAAAAGGAAATAAGTGCTCCCCAGTGTGCGGTAGGCACATGACATATGACCAATAAGTCGCATTTGAAAGCGCTTTTGTGTGCAGTGCCCCATTTACACTGCACACAAAATAAGATTTTTTTGCCCTCAAGTTACGCGGATATGATTTTTTTGCCAGTCTAAACGCCCCAAAGTGCTTATAGTCTGATCTTTTGCCATCAAATTCAGACCACATTAGGAGGTCGTCCTGAATTTGATTAGAATCTGATCTTTTAAATGTTACTTCTGTCTAAACGCAATCCAACCTGTATGTGACCTGAATATGATTTATTTTGTCAAATTTGGGCAAGCTATGTCACTCGTGTGCCCCGGAAAGACAGTTGCCAGCGGTAATGGATATTTCATCACAACACCCAGTTTCCGTATTGCCTTAAAGTTCAGTTATTCAATTTCATTCTGCGATACTGTAAAACCAAAAGTAGAGCGTGAAAAGGTTGACTCTAAATTGGCTGTTGTCACAGACACTCCCACCACGTTTGATGTGATTGTTCACAGCTGATCAATATAATCGACTTTAAATTGATCACGATCATCAATTACAATATCTAATGGCCCAGCCCTATGTGCGACAATGCCAGTACCAGCAATGTTTGACGTATATAATACTTGTGTTACAGCAACAATTGTTTTAAACCAAACACGACTGGGTGTTAAACTTCTGTTACTCTGATACTTCTCCAGAGCCAGACAATAGGTCACTCTCCATTTGTTTTCAATGTGCTTCATACAGAACAGGGACAGTTTTACAATATTCAAAATTTGACTACAATTATCAAATGGGAATATGTCGAACAGACCACCGTACTTTGTCAAGTGTGGAACAAAAGGGTTACTACAAAATGTAACATTACTGCTAATTTGTAGCATCATTTTAAAAGTCACCTGCTAGAGAATGAAGAGTGCTTACTCCGCATGTCAACATCTCCGTTCGATGCCACACCATCAAAATGCCGAGGCAGCCATTTCCAAATCAGCGCCGTATGAAAAAAATAGTCAACGACAGAAGGAGATTACGTCCGCAGGAACCTACCACATAGCGAAGAACATACACTATTTTGATTTCCTATAATGCAGCTCATTTTTATTTGACAGTTGTTGAAGTATCTTGTGTGACATCATGCGAAAAAGTGCACTTGTTTTAAAACGTCTCTGACAATCTTGCACTTTCTGTTTTGAAATGACATGAATGTTCGTGCCACTGCTTAATAACTGTGTAATAAATACAGTTTTTGTCAATTGACTTAGTTTTGATGTCCCTCTCTGCATGAAAATTTAAAATTAGCATATATCGATACAGTATGAACAAGAATGTTTTAATGTAGAAACATATAATCATCATACTGGTGTGATTATATGCATCAAGTGTTCATTCAAGGCTAACGTAAAATATTGAGATATATCGTGTATTGTGACATGGCCTAAAAATATTGAGATATTAAAAAAAGGCCATATTGCCCAGCCTTATTCCAAAGTCTGTTTATGTATGTTGAATGATCTGCACTGACCCCTGATTTAGAAGGTTGTCTGAATATTATAGTCCAGGCAGAGTAACTTTGATTGGGATAAGACATAATGCCTAAATTTAAAAACATTGAAAAGAATGCTGTCAGCAGAGAGACAAACACGTGCAGACAACTCCCAAAAGGGCTCGGATGTCTGGCAGTCAGGGCAGAGAGTGAGTCGATAGACATGAGTTAAACAGCCACTCAGGCAAGAGGGAGGCAAGTGGTTTAAAACAAGGTTAAATAACACTTATCACATCCATCAACTGCCTCTCCAAAAGAAAAAAAAATATCGCTACTCTGATACTGGATACAACCTCAATTACTCCATCCATACATTCATTACAATAAATGGGAAAAGGTTATACCACATATAAATATTTATTTAGATTTGGGGAATTATTCAGAATTATTCAGCTCAGTACTTCAAGCTGGAAAAATAGAAGCAAATGAGAATGCATCATTACATCTTGTCAATATTGTGAAGGTGTGCAGTAGGGCTGGACATTTAGATATAATTAAAATTTCGATTACAGCTTCTCACGTAAAAAAAAACAATGGGCCACACAACGTGCGTGCAATGTCTGGAGCTTGTGACAGTGAAAGAAATGAGAGGAGATTGAGTGAAAAAAAACTGCACGTCTAAAATAGAATCCGCTGATAAACGCAAAATAATGTGAGGGAAATTGACATGTGAGTGAAACACTGTCATTGTAAAGATAAAGAACATTTGTTTGGGAAAATAATGTATCTTGCATTTATCCCTGACACACTCAACCGCCCCACCCTGAAGTAAATTATGTCAAGATGGGTTGAAACAGCGACTAAACTACGAAGCTAAAGCTAACAGAAACAATTCATACACATACAACACAACTCATCTGTTGTTGTGAACGACATCCTCGATGTAAGATCAACGTACAAACAGTGATCGCAACTTTAGAAGCCCTTTCTTTCTTTTTTTTCCAGCCTTAAGTGAGTCGCCTCTTTACTCGTCAAGCTGAGAACAACAGCACAGCACGCTTCCCAAACGTAAGAATAAAAGCACGGTGTGCCAAATCTAACAAAACAAAGGTTTCAAAAAAGTACCCTACACAAGCACAATGTACTTAAAGCACTTGTTGATACATTTAGGGGGGCGGTATAGCTCGGTTTGTAGGGTGGCCGCCCCAGCAACTTGAGGGTTCCAGGTTTGATCCCCTGCTCCGACATCCTCGTCATGTCCGTTGTGTCCTTGAGCAAGACACTTCACTCTTGCTCCTGATGGGTCTTGGCTAGGGCCATGTATGGGAGCCACTGCTATCAGTGTGTGAATGTGTGTATGAATGGGTGAAGTGAATTATATTTATATAGCGCTTTTTCTCTAGTGACTCAAAGCGCTTTATATAATGAAACCAATATCTAAGTGAAATTTAAACCAGTGTGGGTGGCACTGGGAGCAGGTGGGTAAAGTGTCTTGCCCAAGGACACAACAGCAGTGACGAAGATGAGTGACCAAGTCAAAAGGTTTATTTGTACTAAATTATATCCAGTTTTTTAAAACTATATTTAAAATTTAGTTTTTATGGTACAAAAAATAATCGGAGTTTTCAAATTAATGAACAACCGTGTAAATAGTCGGGATTACAATATCAATCAGAATAATTGTGATTATAATTTCTATCGTAATCGTCCAGCCCTAGTGTGCAGGCAAAAGCATACCTTTGAGGTGGAAAACAAAAAGCAGCAAAAGAGAAAACAGAGGCAGCGAGACAGAATTAATAAATAAAAGAGTGGAGAATGAAAGAGTGCGAGTTTGGGATTCGGGCAGGGACGTTCCTATTCAGTGTGCCTAATGAGGAAAAGCGTGTGGGGATCGTTATCAAGAAGCCTCATTAGCAAGATGTGGTTGGGCCGACGAGTGAGGGAAAAGGGTGAGGATGGGGTGGGGACGAGAAGAGAAGATAGGAATGGGGGAGACTGAAATAAATTGCTTCCAATTCAATATTCATGGGTAAAGACCTAGCTTCCTTTTACTCTTATCTTTTTTCATTATGCGTAAATGCCGTTGCAGCTCAAGCAACTTCCACAGGAAACAGGCAATTAAAGTTAACTAGGCAAAGCAAAGCCAACTAACTCCCTGCAGAACAGAGCCGAGCAGAACAGAGCAAGCATCAACACCAGCACAAGGCAGCTGTTAGACTGGCTTAACAAGTGAGACAATGATCACCACATTACCTACCTAAAAACACCTGACTGATGTGATTACACAAGCAGACAGCAAATGTTTGTGCTGATTAAGCTGCTGTGTCATTGCTTTGTAGTTCAATATAATCATCTGCTCTTGTGATGTGACCATGTTTAAAAAAGGCCAGAAATATCTAAGCACACACACACACAAGTCAGGTGTTGTCTTTTAGAGTATTTTGAAAATAGGTAAATCTTAGGTTGAAATCAAATCGTTTTAAATAGAACGAGTGATTTCTGACCATCAGGGTGGAAAAGTGACCTATTGTAGTGAATGTGTAGAAGCATATAACCCAACACGTTCAAATAGTATGGTAACTTGAGCTCCTTTATAAAATCAAGCATGCAAGCTTCCAGAGATAGTATGGTAACATGAGCTCCTTTATAAAAGTCAGCATGCAAAGCTTCCAGAGAGAGATTTGCTGTGCGCAAGAAGAAAACATAAAAAAAAAATAATAAAACAAAATTTAGTAGTAGCAGTTTCCACAGGCTGGAATTTTCATGCAGTAGATAAGGAAATTACTCAGCGATTATCTGAGTACAATCTTGTGCTATGTGCAGGAAGTTAAGTAAATTATGAAAAAAACGGGTGTGACTGCACCTCTTTGTTTTAGTGTTGAGCGTTTTAGCATTGTTCAACATGTTTGGGTTGCCAACACTAGAAATGCATTCTATTTTTGATCAATCAAACTATTATCTTTACAATCGTTTGATGAATTATGTTGAAAAATGTTTTAGCAAAATCTTTTTTTTTAACAAATCACGTGAATCAGTCGGAAACTTCAAATCAATACAGGATTCTAACATCCAGTACAAAGAATTAAGGATCATCCATTAGGATCAATCATCCATTAGGGAAATCGGCCGATACCGATCACATGCACTTAGGCCTGGGCCGATAACAAATTTTGCTTGACTATATATTGACCTACAAACTATTGCCGATAAACGATATTATTGCCAACATTTTAAAGGGACCAAATTAACCATTGATGTTATGATAATAGATAATAATGCATGTATATCCTTTCAAATGCAATAAACTTGTATTTCTCATATATTTTACGATGGTAATGTAAACTTAAATCCCAAAGTAAAATAAAACAATTAACAAGAAAAGATACTTTGTGGGCAAAATTTTGCACTTGAAATAAAATTGCAACTAAAAACAATACAATATGTTAAGGAGGCATTGGGGGGCTCTATTTTTCCGACTATAAGTCGCAGTTTTTTTCATAGTTTGGCCGGGGGTGCGACATATACTCTGGAGCGACTTATGTGTGAAAATATTAACACATTACCGTAAAATATCAAATAATATTATTTATCTCATTCGCGGAAGAGACGGAGAAAATGTCAGCAATCGTCACATACACGTCAACCAATAAGATTTTGGCGGAGGAGGATCATGGCAAAAGTGCATTGTGGGTCGTGGAATACTAACTGCTATATGCTACTGCCGTAGCTACTAAAATGGATCATTTCATCGTTGGCGGTAACTTATAAAAACTGAAAAGAGCTGAACAAAAATTGGACCGAAAAGGAAATCATGTACTGCAGATTACAAGCTGGACGTAAGGAAGTATGCAGCAGAAAACAAAAAAAGAATGCGGCGCATACCTTTGGAATTGGCAGAGTTGTTTAGAAGCGACATCGAGGAAGAAGATTTCATCGGATTTATCGATGAGGAGTGACATATTGTTTGGTAAACGTACAGCATGTTCTATATGTTACGGTTTTTTGAATGACTCTTACCATAATATGTTACGTCAACATACCAAGCACATTCTCAGTTGGTTATTTATGTGTCATATAAAGTACACTTATCCAGCCTGTTGTTCACTATTCTTTATTTATTTTAAATTGCCTTTCAAATGTCTATTCTTGGTGTTGAATTTTATCAAATAAATTTCCCCCAAAAATGCGACTTATACTTTAGTGCTACGTATATATGTTTTTTTCCTTCTTTATTAAACATTTTCAGCCAGTGCGACGTATACTCCGGAGCGACTTATAATCCGAAAAATGCGGTACACAAATAAAACCCTTAACTGACAATTACATTAAAATGTTTTTAAACCAAAATTGCAAAGTAACAATATGAACACTGAAGTATAAGCAGATGTAATAACAGTTCATATACAAAAAAAAGGGCAGCTTCTGAGTGAAGAACACCGACATGACATGACAAATGTCTTAGCAGTACTATTCGAAATGCTACTTTAATTGACTTATTAACTATTGGCCCAGGCCTACATGTACAAAGTATAAACCGTACAGTTTTCAATGTATATATGGTGAGTGCTACTGACGGTATAATAATATTTTTTTATCATATACAATTGTGCCTATATGGATGTTGTCATTCATCCAGGTCGTTGCGTTATCAGGGCATTCAATCGATCGATTGCAACAGGAATGTTTGCTTTGTCTTAGAAGACGTTTCTCGCCTCTCATCCAAGTAGACTGCATCTGTCCATGGTCAAATACTTTGCTTAGTCAGATCTAGTGTTATATTTAGTTTGGTCAGTTCTAGTCGGACTGGATTAGTCAGACTAGATCTGACCAATCTAAATCTTTGAGAATATACATGTATCAATCTAATCTCTCTAGTATTAATCATAGGTGATTTAAAATAAAACCTTTTTTTTTTCCTCTGGTATACCTTTTACCATCATGAGCTTCTGTAAGCCTTGCCCGCCCCCTTAGTTCCTTAGCGGCAATTCAAAATATGGCTAATGCTAACAAGTGCGTTTGTTCCAAAGAAAAGAAAACTGTTTTAAGTACTTTGTTTTTGCAAAAACAGGCATGGAACAAATTGTCAGTGTATAACATGTTTAGCCTTGTCCTTTAGTAATAATGTACATGATAATGTCACTTAGGCTACTAAGAAATGCAGTTCATTCGCTGTAATGGTGGTGATTATTATTAGATTAGGGGAGCGGCGCCATAATGTGTATAGAGATACACAAATAGCTGCTAAGCGATCACATACTTAAACAAAAATCAGTCAATACTTATCGGTGGCCGATAATTCGGCAAACCCCTACACAGAATATAGATGTTTTTTGTGTTGAATAGTATAGCAGTGTGTGCGATCTAAGTTGTGTAAGACACCACAGCATGTGGAGACAATGACAAGTGGCTTCTCATGCACATAAAGGAAAATATGGCATTTATCCACATCTTGTGGCACACCGAGGTCCTTACATCTTGTTAAGGATCTGCCAATCTTTTAATGTCAAATCCCACAGTCTCTCTGAAGGGAGATTGATTACCTGCCACATCTGTAACCAAATAATTAGACTTTTCTTTCGTCTGCCTGTGTTTTGTCTGTTCCTACCCATCTGTAATTAAAGAAAGGTCAACCCTGTTGCGGACAGACTGACCCCTTTTCAAGGGGAAATAGGAAGTAATTATCTTTAAAACTGGGGGGGGGGGGTTGTGCTCGTGGCTCATTTAGTTTAATAGAATTGCACTATCCAACTCTCATTAGGCGTGACCCCCTGCCAGTGGGACCAGCTAACCACTGACTAACCTCTGCTACATAGGACTAATCAAAAGGGTCACTTTTACATCTGGGTCCAAGCAGGCTATTAGTAATCGTCTAGTGCTTAAATAACAGCAGATGGAGGACCACATCAGTAAAAAGGTCTTTTTGACGAGAGCAGAATGTGTATTTGTTGGCTAGTAGCTATTAAAAGACCAATTACTGAGGTTTAAAGAGCACTCACTTAAATTGTGCCACATTGAATCAAAGGGACGGCAATAATTTCAGTTAGACAGCAAACACTGCAGTCGATCCAAACGGCGCACGTCAAGGTATACACAAAACGTTAAGCATCAAAACAGTCTAAGCTGTGATTACAATGGCCATCCTGACTTCACTACTCAATTGGGTTGACTATGGAGGAAAGCTACTTAGCTTGAAACTTTCATGAAAACAAAGCTTGGAGAAGTGTGTGTGTGTGTATATATGTATATATATATATATATATACATCTATATATATATATATATATATATATATACACACACACACACACACACATACATATATACACATATATATATATACATATACATACACACACATTTTAAACAGTGCTTTATGCTGACCACAGCATGAGCACTGCATTTAAAATACATTGCAAACAATCATTGTAAACTCCAGCCAAAATAAACTACACTAAAAACCGGGGCAAGTCTGCACAAGTGAAGAGGATATTCTGTCCAAATGTTCAAATTCCATATCAGGAAAGGTAAATTAAAAATAATTTCGGAATAACACATACATTCTTTTCAACTGTTTTTTTTTTCCTGAATCTATTGCCCTTTTCCAGGGCTGTCTTATATACAAATGAACCTCCAAAGATAATGTAGCACACTAGAATTGCTACAATTTTTGTGTCTAGGGTGCTAGCCCTCCTCTGTGTATGCAGGTTTGCCCCCGTCCTCAGGTCGGATTAAAAAAAAGATAAAAGAGGGGATATACACACAGTGAGAGGCAGATTGGGAAGTCCACGTACCCCGATGATCGCATTCAGCTCAGTCATTGTCACCTGTTTGGCCCGCTCAACAGCCTGAGCCACCTGCTGTTGATGCTGCAATAAACACAACAAATAGAATTTATCAGTCATTGAAAATATATCTGTATTTTTTTCATCCGTTCATTATATATTTCTGCAGGCTTAAAAATAAGAATGTTGCGGCATTCAAGACATTTACTGCCTTAGCTGACTCATGTACTTTACTTGAGTAGATGGAGCTTCTGCAAAATAACATATTTTATTCCACAACCTTTGCACAGCAAAAAGGGCATTCGTCACGGTTTGCCTGACACATGAATCGTGACGAATTGGCCAGTGAAGTCCAAAGGGAATAAGGGGTAGAAGATGGATGGATGGATGTTTACTTCAGCCGCCAGACGGCAACAGTGTTGAATATCTTAAAATGTGTTTTGTAGCAATTCAAACTTTGACCACTGCATCAGTTGATATGTTGAGTGGCGCGTTTCAATGATTTTCAGCAGACTGCATCGCAAAACGATTAACCCCCTCACCTCCCGCTCATGCGATATTCACTCAGGAATGGGGCCATATGAATTGTTTCCCAAAAATATGAAAACGTTCTCCTAAGTGTCTCTACACTGTAAAAAGAAATACCAGGGTTTTACACCAATTAACTGTATATTTTTACACTAAAATTCTAACTGACTGTAAAAATTACAATATCCTAAAATTTCACAGCAATTAACTGTTATTTCACAGTATAATACTGTAATTGTACTTTGTAACAAGACAACAAATTACAGTAAATTCAAACTTATTTGTCTCTAAGAGGGTTCCGTAGACTACGTTCCACACTCTTGTACAATACTTGGTGCTATGCTTGGTAGAAGTTTAACCTTAGACAACGTGTAGTTCCAGACCTGTACTGTAGCTGGGAAAAATAAAATGGCTTGAAAATAGGTCTGTAAAACAAAATCTATGTACATTTTTCACCAAAGAACCACCATTACATGTTATGTAGACCACAAAGAAGCGTTGTAAATATAGAAAAAAAAATCATGATATGACTCCTTTAAAACAATAACTTAAAATTCGTAATTGCCATTATTAATATAAATGTTTAAAAACATATATTTTAAATGTATTCATTCATTGATACAATGTTACATTTTAAAACAAATAATGAAGGACTTTAAAGTGCACCCTGGAAACCAAATTGCTTCAGTTGTCCCATTTTAGTAGTTTGCAAGTGAGACTTACCTCTTGTGACAAAAATGGCATGATCTGAGCGAGGATTGCGTTGAGGCGTTTGGCAATTTCAGTCTGCACGAGAATGGAAACAAAATATCAGAAAGGCAGTCATGGGTACACAGTGAGCACAGACTGCAAACAATAAATCATAGTGTGTATTTGTCTATGTGCAAAACAATCTATGAGTGGTCCAGCTGGATAGACCCTGTACCCCTTAACTAAATTGGGTTTGCCCAAAACAAAATAACGTCCAACGCTCTCTCGCCTCCATTAGACTGAGGCCTTTATTTAATTAAGAGGCTGAAATATGTTAATGCCATCTGGCTGGAGAGAAACTAATGAGGTCCATACTTCATAATTACTGCCCGTATAGTGCTTGGGGCAGACTGAAGCAGGCCTTTTAACTCGCTCTCTCTCTCTCTATCAGCGGCATCTTTGGTATTGACCACAGATTATTAGCTGGGAAAGCAAGACGATGCTGCAGGGTTTCATGCAGCTGGAATACTTTATAAAACTGCTTCTGGACAAACGGGCTGCAGTGCCAGCCTAAAGCACTTGGAGGTCCCAAGATATTCCTCTCAAGCCCATTTAAATTTTTTAATCTTCACTTTCCATAGAGAGGAGGAGGGGATGAAGAGGAGCTGAAAAGCTCTAAAAAGAGGGATAGCAAGAAACTGTGATGTGAAATGCTGTGATTTGACACTAAGGCAATGTGGTTTGACGGAACTGGGGGAGGTGAACTAATTGATTCTAAGAGATTAAGTGTGGAATCCCAGCAGGTGTGTGCGCCGCATTCCACTCATGTTCAACTTTAAACGTGATTAACTGTGAAAATGGGTGTGAGTGGAAAGGAGGTGCCACTTCAAAACATGTTGTGTCACTCAAGACGGGAACGGCGGAAGAGGAGGGGCAGCAGGGCAAAGAATTATCTCTGTTGTCTGCCTGACCTATAAGGCTCACTGTTGTCTCTCTTCATCCAGCCTCCCTCCTTCTGCCAACGCTTGCTCACAGCCCTCCCAGCTAATCTTTACTACACATTACACCCCCAACCCACCCTTCCCCTGCTTCCTCACTTATCCCTCTCCTCGCCTCTTCTGTTGCTGGGACAACGCTATCTGGCAGGGATGATCGTTATGTAAATTAGGCCGGGGTCCTGACCAGAACAGCCTGTAAAATCATATTAGGTGCAGCAGAGAGGCAGGTCATTAAATTGAATTTTCAGCCTGTCGATGTGATCGGCACAGGAAATTAATGAGGGATAACAGGGAGTGGGTAAGTGAGAAAGGAGGCTGAAAAAAGAAGACGTGCATGAGAGGGGGCTCTTTGGAGACTCATAAACCATCGTCATTAGCGGGGGCTGCATACAATGACACACAATAGCATGAGTGTTTCACCATCATACCGCTTCCTTGGAAAATGGCTACAAGAGAAATAACATAGGGCACAGCAAACAGCCGCATGCTGACATAATGCACTATCAGAGAAACACCAAGGCAAACACAATGGACATTCATGAGAACCAGCATCTATTTGTTGGCCACAACAAAGCGACCATATGGTTCTAAAAGTGCCTTGTGCTGAAATACGACTGCAATGATTCTTCAATTAAATCGATTAATTGCATCACAAAAAAACTTTGATTTGTATTTTGTTGCTTCAACAATTTCTTTAAATAGGCTAATTAATTCAGAACGTTAAAAATCCAGACCATGTGGAGTACCCTGAAGTTAAAATATGTGGACATTGTTTCTGCAAAAGACCGCACTAGAGTTATGCGCCTACTGTACTGGTGCTGCGAGTCGTGCTGTGGGTGCGTACCTTCACTTCTGTGGTCTGTTTTATGTAGGACTGGGCTGAAACCATGTCAATACATATCGCTACCTATCATGAATTGATTAACATGGACCCCGACTTAAACAAGTTGAAAAACGTATTCGGGTGTTACCATTTAGTGGTCAAGTGTACGGAATATGTACTGTACTGTCCAATCTACTAATAAAAGTTTTAATCAATCAATCAATCAATCGCGATAGACACATAATATCAATATACAATGAGTTTGAAAAAACATTCGATATAAATTTATATTTTTTTGGTTGGAAGAAAACAGAATTTATGAAGCAAGATTACATGTTTTTATAATCATTTAGTTATGTTTCAATGTGCATTTATAAGAAGACAGAAGAAAGGTGATTAGAAAAAAATATTTTAATTAAAGTTAAATTCAAGCACAGACATAAAATTACTCCATTAATCAAACAAATTAATCAATAGATTATTGGAATATTAAAATAATCAATAGCTGCAGCCCTACTAAAAAGTATTAAAAAATCTATTTGCCATATACTGAAAGATATACGTTTCAGACAGCGCCTTCTTCTATCAGGATCCACAGCATTAGGTGTTTGAAGAGCCAAGCTGTATTCTGTTAAACATTCCTAAATCATTGGCCTTATTCAAATTAATTCTGAGGCTAAAACAAAAATTTAATGACAATAACGCCAAGTCACAAACATGCTAGCTTTTCAGCTGCTCAATACTGCCATTATATTATTTTACACTCCTAAATGAGCAGCTTCCTTTTCAAATGTAATCACTTTCCAGGCCTATAATTTGAGTTCTGAAGCGTGAATGGCCATGTTTAATTATCACAACAGCCATTTTGAAGGTGAAAACTACTGATAACATCACCCTGACACGGCGCTTTTGTGCAGCATTACTCCTACTTTAAATGGGACAACTTTTAATGGGGCTTTTAGCAGCACAGACAGGCACTGGAAGTTTGTCCCTTCAAACCATTGAAAACAGAAGCCTTCAGGCTGACAGTTTTTTCAATGCAGCTCCACAATTACAGGTACTCAGGGTTGTTTAGCAGCAGCACAGCATGGAGAGGCTCTCTCTCTATCCATTGCATCCTTCTGTCAATGGTGCGTTGAAAGCCATTTGGCTGTTTGTCGCTGCAGGCATTAGCCCTCAAGTGGAAAGCAGAGTCTCTGACGAGTATTCAATTGCCGTGGAAAACAAGTGGCATACGATGCAGGGGGTTGTTTGGGAATTATCTTCTCAGACAGAGCACAGAAAGAAAGAGGCACTTGGAGCTGTTGTATGTAGTCCATTACAAATGCATGAAAAAAAAAGCATTTTCAGTACATACTATACACACCAAACTTGAGTGGCATCCTTGCAGAGGAGCAAAAGAAAGGTGTCTTTATCAAACATACTGTTTTGTTGGCGCTGTAATCATCCTATAGAAGACGTTTTATGCTCTCGCTACTCTGTCAATCTAGTTTAGTTTATTTTTTTTGTACATAAGGGAGATATTCAAAAGGGCCGCAAAGGAGAAGTGTCATACATACACACACACATATGTATGTATATACATATACATATGTATATACATATATATACATATATATGTATATATATACATATATATGTGTATATATATATATATACACATATATATATATATATATATATACATACACATATATATATATATATATATATATATACATATATATATATATATATATATATATATATACTTATTTTCCACCATAATTTACAAATAAATAATACATTCTTTAAAATTCCTACAATGTTAATTCCTATATTTTTTTTCCACATTCTGTCTCTCACAGATGAAGTGTACCTATGATGAAAATTACAGACCTCTGTCATCACTTTAAGTGGGAGAACTTGCACAATCGGTGGCTGACTAAATACTTTTTTGCCCCACTGTATATACATATACATACATACATATATACACATATATATATATATATATATATACACATTATATATATATATATATATATATATATATATATATATATATATAAATATAATCACACACATACTATATTATATATATATATATATATATATATACATATAATCACACACATACTATATTATATATATATATATATATATATATACATACATATATATATACACAAAAAAAAAAAAAAATATATATATATATATATATATATATACATACATACATACATATATATATATATATATATATATATATATATATAATTTTTTATTTAAGTGGATCACATGTGAGCAACATCAGACACGCACCTGTCCCTAACCCAGTCCTTTTTGCCAGAGGGACGCGTGTCACCTCGCGGCAGATGCTTTTTTTGCCGTACCAAAATATGATGAAGCGTACAGTATGTAGCACTGAGCTTTACTGTAACCATGTTGGGAGATAAGGAAGGACCGGTGTGTTGTTTCCTTTAATGTTAACAAGCTTACAATGTTATGCAGAGGTATAGTGTCAACAATTTTATAGACAAATTATACTATTTATCGTCATGGTGGAGAGTGGGGGGCATAACAAAAAATATTTCAGAAGCACTCCCCTAACCAGACATAATTCAAATCAGATGAGAGCAGTCGTTTCCACGAAATTAGTTTTAAACAGAGATGATTTGGCCGCCTTACAATGAAAATAACAAAAAAAAAAAAAATTTTATGAGCTACTGGTATTGTAAATCTGGGTGGGAGTCCTGTTTAAGAAATAATTTCAGAGATCACATTTAGTTGCACTATTAGATGTAAGCATGGGATGAAGTGTACATTCCTGTAACTTTGTCTGTAAAATATATATATATTTTTATTAGCATTTCTGTGATCTAGTAACAGCATTTCATGATTCTTTTCCATAAATTAGCATTCTTAATAAATGACAGTAAAACAAGCACACATCTGTTTGACAAGTGACAGTGTAACGACCTGGAATTCACACTGTGTGTGGTGTTGGAGTATTCTGATTTTTTGTGTGGCCATAAACTTAGCATCAGGGGCTAAGTGCAATTAATGCGTGTGTTGGTGCAGGTGAGAAAAAGTGAGCGGCTGCTTTTGATATGCTGTTGACAGATGACAAAGAATTAGTTTTGGCCTGGTTTGTACGGCAGACAATGACCACTTTGCTAGGTATAATCTTTTTACGAACGTTTTTGGTGTGGTTACAGCCAAATATAAACAGTTTTGCTCAAAGTGTTCAATGGAATTTCTGTCCTCATTAAAGCACAGACATTACAATAATTGATCAGTTTTTTACGATCATTGTTATCTGTTGTGGCCACTTGTTGTTACTTGTCAGTCACAGTTGCATTGCAAATTCATACAGAATACATGTGTTTGTTTACAGTTCAGATAGAATTTGATTTAGTGTGATTTGCTGTGTGCAGGAAGCAGGTGGAAACCTTACATTAGTGGTAACATTGTAGTCCAGGTGGAAATTTGGAGAAATTTGTGAGAATGGTGACCCTGGGAGATTTTCAGGAGGGACTCTCCCGGGAAAATCGGGAGGGGGCAGGTATGCTCTAATAGCCACGGTCGCTGATTAAGTGTAAAACCCACTAAAAAAGTAAGGACAGGAACATTATTATACAACTTGGATTGTACATAGGACTTGGCTGATAGAACAATATCAATATATCTCGCTGATTCTTTGCATGAAGCGAGTAGAGAAATAAAAAATTAATGCTGCAGACAGGGCTGGGCGATATAGCCAAAAACTATAACACAATAAACCTTTTTTACATTGATTGATATCAATAACTGATACTTTTTATGACTTTACTGCAAATAAATACAGTAAAACACTTTCCAATTTACCAAGGGTGCTATTTATCAGTGGAGATGGTGTCTGGTAGCCAGGTACGATGAACTCAAAAATAAGATACACTTTATTACTAAATAAAACTAAGTAGATTCGAAGGTAGTTGTAGATTTGAGACACTAGATAGTAGTAGTAGTAGTAGTAGTGTGTAAGCTATTGACTACTACACAGTATGTTGGGAAGCGAAAGACACATTTCTATTTTTGAGTTGATAGATCAAGGTATCAGTTTCTCTTCTCAATCCATGCAGAGTATCCACAGCGAGACAGTAAGACGGGTGGCGAAGGTGTCTGGTTGTGTCCTGTAGTAATAAGAATAAAGCAACCAAATTGTCACAAATTGGCGGCTTTGTCATTCCGACACGAAAGTGAAACTTAGCAGACCTATTGTGGGGTAAAGTTAAGGGAATTACCCCGACGAAAACATCAGCCCTGGAGGGAAAGTTCCCCCTCCTCTGCGCTCCTCGACTACGGTCTGGGACTGGCTGCTGAACAGCAGGAAAAGTGTAGTTGATACTGTTACGTCATTGGATGTTAGCATGTCCCTTCCATTACTCAGTGACCCTTCCTGTTTCCTGGGTTCCCAAAGCGAGAGTGACTTCATTAAAAAAAATCTTGCTTCATAATTTCTTGTTTTTTCCAACCCAAAAATATAACTATATATCGAATATGTTATCGAACACATTATATATTGATATCGAATTACCGGCTCAGCCCTAGCTGCAGAGAGCGAGAGAATTGTCAATAAAACTTTTAAAAACTTTTTTTAATTTTTTTTTTTTTTAAACGTAACCGTGGTCCTTCACCGCCCTAATCTTTTCTTTTCAACCCACGTCCGTTCCCTAGTCAGATGTACGGAAACAACAACAGGTATGGACTAAAGCGCAGGACTATATAACTAAAATAAATAACAAAATATAACAACTGTACTACTTTGAAAAAAAATATTTGGTCCAGTAATATTTAAATAACAATTACTGCATAACATAAATTTGTTTTCATATTTAAATAAGAATAACATACCAAAATAAATGTTACACCGACACCATAACTTCCTGGCAGTAAACCTGGAGAGAAGAGTTATTTCAATGTTTCTTTGCATTTACATTTTTTACTCTTTGCACAATGTTGTTACACTTTAATAAGCATTTCTTACATATTCTTTATGTTCGCACCTTATTTGAAATAAGTTATAGTTAAGTGTTTTTGTGATTTTAGAATTGTTTACATTGATTGATCGAGTTTTTTCCATGCTCGTATTGACATTTACTTTCCTTTCTGCCTTAATAACTAAGGAAATTATCAGAGGACAGTTAAAATTAAAATAAAATTGTTAACATTTATATTGACTATATTTTTCTCCTGGTCCATATTTTCCATAGATCATAAAAATATATATTTTGAACAACCAATATGAAAAACATATATTGTGATAGTTTTCAGCCATAATGCCCAGCCTTAAAGACCTACTGAAACCCACTACTACCCACCACACAGTCTGATAGTTTATATATCAATGATGAAATATTAACATTGCAACACATGCCAATACGGCCTTTTTAGTTTGCTAAATTGCAAATTTAAATTTCCCGGGAGTTTCGTCTCGAAAACATTGTGTAATGATGACATGTACGCAAGACGTCCCAGGTTTTTAGGAGGTATGAGCGCTATGCACACACACAGCTAAATGTCGTCTGCTTTAATGGCATAATTACACAGTATTTTGGAGAACTGTGTTGCTGAATCTTTTGCAATTTGTTCAATCTATATTGGAGAAGTCAAATTAGCAAGATGGAGTTGGGAAGCTTTAGCCATTAGCCACACAAACACACGATGATTCCTTGTTCAAAATTCACGGAGTTGAAACTTTCCTATGGATCACAGCGGACATGGATCCCGACCACTTGTCAACTAGCAGGTTTCGGTGAGAAAATGGTGGTTAAAAAGTCGCTTCTTACTGGCGATCAGCTGAGCTTGCGCCTCCCGTACAGCTGCCGTCGACTTCCCCGAGACACTGCACGTCAACACCCGGCCGTGGACGTACACTTCCGACTATCAGGTACTGTTAAACTCACTAAAACACTACCAACACAATAGAAAGATAAGCGATTTTCCAGAATTATCCTAGTAAATGTCTCTAAAAACATATGAACCCGTCTCAATGCATTTTTTTTTCTAGTCCGTCGCTATCAATAACCTCAAACACGAATCTTTCATCCTAGCTCAAATTAATGGGGAAATTGTCGTTTTCTCGGTCCGAATAGCACTTTTTGTTGGAGGCTCGCATTATAAACAATGTGAATATGTGAGGAGCCCTCAACGGGTGACGTCATCGCCTGCGACTTCTGGTAGAGGCAGGGCTTTTCTCCAGTTGCGAACTTTACGGTGGATGTTCTCTACTAAATCCTTTCAGCAAAAATATGGCAATATCGCGAAATGATAAAGTATGACACATAGAATGGGCCTGCTATCCCCGTTTAAAAAAGAAAATCTAATTTCAGTAGGCCTTTAAGTGTACAGTTTGTACACAATACTTTTCTTCCCCTAGTTCCTCCAAAATAAAGCATGTCTTACAGAGAACCCTAGTAACCCCATCAACCTCCCTTGAGAGGCAGTCTGTGTGTTCGCGAAGTAAGTTTGTTTTGGCTTACTGCTAGGTCGGCCATCATCACCTTGGCAAACAATTCCAGGAATCCTGGATAAATTATTCATTTGCATAAGCCCACTTTCTGCAACTCTCTGCTTCTCCTCTCACGCTTTTCCACTGTCCAGGAAGTCAGTTTTGATAAAGGGAAAAAAGGCCCTGAAGAGTTTTTAACAAGTCCTGGCATGACACACACAGCAAGACCACCTAGTGTGCAACATAAGCCACATAAAACTAGCAACAAAACTGTCATCTAAATGTATGCTAAGAATGCAAAAGAGATTTAAAAAAAGAACATCGGTCATGGAAAAGGAGAGCAACCCACACCTCTAAAGTCAGTAGGGCAGGGTGCTGAGACTACCTAATGAGCTTCACTAATTAAAATCACTTATTGACAGCAAACGAGGGTGATTACCATCAGCGTGCAGTCTCTGCCATCATAGCAGACACCGTCAAAACAAATTATTCCCCACCCTGCAGCCTCGCAAGCATCTACTCAGCTCTGCAGCATTACTGAAGCATCAGAATATGCGATTATACGTGTGTGTTTGTAATGATATGGGTGGCATTACCATATAAGGGCTACAAGCATTTGTACATATGCAAAGAAGAGTGCATGAACTTATTACTCTGCTTCTCTAGCCTGCGTTGTAGTGATAACAACAAAGTGACTTTATGTCTTTTTGCACGGTGCAATACATCTTCCAGCACAGCAAAGTAATATGGATGCCTACATCCAATAATCTAAGGCCAGAGGCTGTCCATTTACCTCTCGCTGATGTCATCACAAACACCCGCTCATCAAGGCTGGGATAAGGGAGGTGGTGGGAATCATGCATTATTCAGAGTGCTCCGTTGACACCAGAGGGCTTATTGATAAAATAAAAGGACACACATACACACACGCACACACACACACAGGGGCCAGTCGATTAACCCATTTAGCCTGAGGCCTCTCACTCCTTTCCTGTATCCTTCCCCACTTAAACCCACTTGTTTTGTCCACCGCCACCAGCATGCAGACAGAACAACCACCCCTACATCCCTTGCTGGTGATAAGTGCCTAACAGAAAACACTCAATGTGGGAAGGAGAGGGCATTGAGCCGGTTTATAAAACAAAAAACTTTGTGCGCACAGATACACACAGCACATACCCACAACAATGTCTATGCCTGATTAATTGTGCAGTAGGCTGCTGTTCCAGCTGGGTTACCCTTCCACTGATGCCATTAACCTTCCAGATCCAAGCGCCGTCTCCACACCTCTTCCGTTGCGCTCTTTCTGACAGCCGTCAAATTGTCATTCATCATATTGCACAGCTAATGATACGAGGGCCATCATTCACTTCACATCAATGGTGAAGTGGGGCAGCCAGGAGAGGGACGCAACGTAAGCGTACGGGAAGGACGTGAACATTAGAAGGAAAAGGCGACGCAAAACAGAATGTAACAATCCGAGAAATTTGAAATAAATAAGAAAAAAACTGTTGGCCGTTTTTCCCCTTTAAACCATGATGATTAAATATAATTTAGTTACAGTTTTAGGCCAGAATTTCCAGATATTGTCATGTGGATCAAAATATTCTTATCACCCATCAAACCATACAAATAGACTTTCATTATAAATGTTCTCACTTTCCTCGTTCAGATACAACACCTGAATACAAACTATACCCACACACACACACACACACACACACACACACACACACACACACACACACACACACACACACACACACACACACACACACACACACACTCACCAGCCGCAACATTAGAAAGATCTGAGCACAATTTAATGAGATCTCATGCAAACTCCCAGCTATATAATATATTCTGCCATTACTGAAAGTGTCAGTTATTGGGTTATCAAAGTCAGTTTGCAATCAAATGTGAGCATTTAAAGACCGATTCCATTTCCTCATTACTTCCATTCTACTGAAGTGAGTCCTTGGCTGGTGTATGAAAGTGCAGATCCCTTTGTCCTTCTCATTTTTAGCAGTAGTTTCCTACAGCAGGATGCCCGGTCGGGTTGGCAGCTAAACTAATGAGCTTTTTGTGCAATTGGCACAAGGGAGGAAGACTTCCCCTGTGAAACGTGCACGCACATACACACAACAGAAAATACAGAGCCCACATTAAAACACAGTCTCGGACAGTTTGCCAAATACTTCACTTTAATCTTATCAAACCACCCTCATCAGGCGGTGCACCATTCATGTTGTTGTTTAGCCTGTCAGAATGTTCACTCCAGGAAGCCAGTATTTTAGCCTCCTAAAGGCATCTCTAGATGAGGGTACAAAACTAAGGTCATGTGTGTGTGCATGTGTGTGTATATCTTCCTCAAAGACTGGGAGAAAAAAAGACTGTTCTAGCTAAACACAGACAAGGGCCAGATATGGCTACATACCTGTTTGTGCATTTCAATGTTGAGCCCGTAGGACATCTCATAGTACTGCAGGTGGAAAACAAGACATAATACATAATTAGTGCATACCAATGGTCACAAGATATGAACCAAATCACTGTATAAATACTAATTATGTTGAATTGGGAACATTGCAAGTCTGGCACATTTACACAAAGATAGAAATATTGACGATATGGTGCTTATGAATACTATGAATAGTCACATTCACATAAGTTTGCTACATTCCCTTCATGCTTTGAAACATTTCAGTAGTAAATAATTTTCTGTTTAAGTGGTTTCCACTCACACAGATCTATGATACAAACCTAAAATTACATAAATATGGGATCAAAGATGTATCACATTCTGTGATGAGTTTAACATGAGAATGGGAGAAATGATCAGATACGCTGATTATTTTGTAAGTTTACCCCTTTTCAAAGACTTGAACAGTCACGTATTCTTAGTGTAGGTTTAATTTAACATAGAAAAAGAATATCAACAAATACAAATGTGAAACTATTAAAAAGTTATCAGTTTATTTGAATTTGAGAGACTGAATTAGACTTTGATCCCCTAACAAATCAGCAAAAATTCTGGCCCCCACAGACTGTGCATTGTATGTGCCCATGAAGCACAAAAAAATAGTCATTTCCTTGGTTAAAAGAGACTACTATTAGCACGATCATTAGAAAATGGAAGGTATACAAAATAACAGTCAATCGCCCTCGCTCTGCAGCTCCATTCAAGATTTTAACTCATTGGGGTAAGTATGATTCTGAGAAAGGTGAAGGATCAAGAATTACAAGGGTGGAGATGGTTTAAGAGCTCAACAAAGTCAAGAAAAAAAACAAGAAAAAGATTGGTAACAGATTTCCCTGTAATGGATTCAGTGCCCACAAGGTCACATTGCTCAAGGAGACACATGCACAGGCCCGTCTGAAGTTTGACAATCAACACCTGTATGACTGAAAACTTTGAAGAATGTGATGTGGCCACATAAAACCATAATTGAGCTTTATGGCATCATCTTAACTCACTGTGTAAGGTGGCAGAGGGCTTGTTGAGAGAACAGATAGTTGTTCAATGCTGATGCTGTATTGACGTAGTTACGGTTACAGTTCATTCCACATTGATCGACCGCCTCATTGTCATCCTAAAAACATTTCGGTGGACATTAAAATATCATATTCATAAAATGCTCATATTTGTGTATTGTGTATATCTTTGCTGAGACTCAATTTGGGCTATTGTTCGATTTAATTTGACTAACTTGTCATTACTTTTGAGGCAGGACCAAACCAAAAGTGATAAAAACCCTAAAAAAATGTATCCGAACAGTCGGAAATCTGTGGTCCGTATCATGGTGGAAGAGCCAGCAGGTAGTTACATTTGGCATACTGTCAAACATGGAGGTGTAAACATTAAGTTTTGAGGCCGTTTCTCTGCCAAGGGGACAGAAAGACGATAACTCGAACACAAAAGATGGGTGGTAGATGGGTCTTCAGGCGTGACAATGACCCGAAACAGAAACGCCGAGGCAACAAGGGAGTGTCTCTTGACGAAGCAAATTAAGATTCTGCTGTAGCCTCAACAGCCACTGGTCCTTAATCTCACAGAAAATCTGTGGAGGGATCCAAAACTAAGTTATCAAGCAACAACTTCCAAAGTTTCAGCACAAGTAACATCCGATCACTGTGCTTGCCAACAAGGTTTTCTCCAAGTACTAAGGAATGTTTTACCTAAAGATCAAGTACTTATTTCACTCAATAACAAATGTTTGTACAGTTTCCTTTTACTGGTTATTTGTTTTATATTGTATTCCACCATAAAAATTGACTGTTCATGTCTTTATAGGGGGGTAGCCCACATGAAGTAAAGATACCTATTATAGTAGTTATTTCCATTGTATTGTATTGGAAGCTATATTAAAGGACATGGTGTCTAGTACATAAAATAAATACACTTCAAAGCCTGATTTACGCGTTTCAAAGGTTTCTGATGATTAATAGCTTGGCTTATAACTTAACATATGCAGTACAGTTGGACTGCAATAAATCAATTAGATTATCCCGAATACATCTTAAGACAGACCAGTGACCTTTATTATATTACGGTCTGATGAAAAACACACCAAGTGCCTCTTATATCTCAGAACCCCCTGGGAGTCAGAAGTGTCCGGTTGGGATAGTTAAAGGAGGAAAAAAATATGAGAAAGCCTTTGATTCATGCACAAAGCCAGCAGAGCGGTCATTAACCCCCAGTGGGTCATGCTGGGTGTGTTGAGAAGGGTCACACCAGGTCAGAAAGAGGACCCCGGGGCCTCAGAGGGGGGTGGTCACACCCCACAATCAATAGTTGGACATTTGACCCCTGATCGGGTTTCAGCTGCACCCCCGGCCTGCCGCTTCTTATCCGATGAATACACAGACGTGGTGAGTCAACAACACCATAGCAGGCACGAACACTAACATGGCGTCTGCAAAACATCACAGCTATGCAACACCTGTGACTGCTTACCTGAGGCTAAAGGGAGGGCATGCCACAATAAATTCAAATGACACTTTTACAATGATTGCCCTTACCATGACGTAGTGGCGCTGCATCTCGGTCTTTTCATTGGCCAATTTGTCGTACTCCACTTTAAGACTTTTAAAAGAAGGAGAAAGAAATAGTTAATTATGTGCTCCATCTGTGGCAATCAAAAAGAATATTTTGTCTGGCATTGCCATGTAAATAAAAGGTATTATGTTTAATTAGCAGGCCAAACCTTTGGTTTATGAATACAACGCAAAACAGAGGCCTCTCTCTACTTTCCAACAGGAAGCCAGTGATGTTTACACGTATTAGGTTCACATTACCTGTGATACTGAGCTTGCAGGAACTGAAATTCGTCTTTGATTCTGTCACATGACTCTGCCACTGTGAATTTGAAGCCCGGCTGCCCTGGCTGGTGAGGTGCCTGCAAAGTGTGGAGATGTCATGGGTGAAAATATCTGTTTGTTTAATGACCTCACGCTTCTGCCAAACACTGATGTATGAACCGTCCTTTAGCTTTGTAAGTTGTCCATTCGTTTTTGTACACCCTACTTTTACTACGATTTGGGTTTCATACAGCATAACAAACTGCCCATGTAATATTCAGCCAAATTCAGTTCTCCCCCAAAAATATATGTGTTGGTAACTTAGTTGTTGTGCCTTTTTTTTTCTAATGATTAAATATGGCTGCAAAATAATCCATGATAGGGCAAAAGAAAGAAGCTGTCATAAAGAAGCTACAAAACATTGACTTTAAGAAAGAATTTGAAGCCAAATACAAGAAAAGTTTTATTTGAGAGCCCCTTTTCTCGTCATCGTTTCGTAAAATTGTGCAGTCTTTCGCCATCTTGATTACCTCTCGAGGAACTCCGAAGAAACTTTTATCTTTTTCGCGATCTGAACAGTTCCAACACCCTAAAACAACGCAAGAATTGGGTATTTTTCTTCGAGAAAGGTGAAAAGCCGCTCTGAACGCTTTGAAGCCTCGAATATTTAATGAGCCGGACCTGACATTAAGGTGAATATAAATAATCATGTAAGAAAAAGAGATTTTGCATAATAGGACCCCTTTATGGTTAGGTTTGAAACAAATTAGAGCAGAAAAGCGCCCACATGGGTCTTCCCTTCCCGCTATACGCCAACAATAGTCTTCAATAAAAGGTAAAGGACATGTTAGAGTCCATTGCGCATTGTTTTATGCACATTAAAATATTTGTGGTTGTCTGGAACAAATTCATCCCAGTAGACAAGAGACATTCAGTGCGTGTCCATGCACTAAATTAGTCAGGTTTTCTCGAAAAAACTCTCCCGCCAGGCTTTCTTTGCTCCGGACCTGCATCTGGCCCGGTACATTCTTGGTAATAGCGTCACGTTCGTAGTGCATTATAAAATTATTTATTGATGCTGTCTGCTACTTAACATCTTCATAGCAATTAGAGACGTAGAATTTCTAATCCATGCCAATATTACAGCCGACATCAGGTACAAACGAGCTAAACTGTTGATTTGTAAGGAACCGCAGATGCCTGGTGTGACATCATAGGTCAACCGGAAAAGCAATACATTTATCTGCACCGAAAGGAAAAGGAATAAGCGGTAGAAAATGGATGGATGAAAGGAAATAAGCGCCCCCCAGTGTACGGAGAGCCCATGATGTATAACCAAAAGTGGCTTTAGAGAGTGTGCATGGACACTGGGACTTCACAATAGGTGTGACAGTACAAAAAAATTTACTATTTGAGAAATCCGACCAATTTAGTGCATGGACACGTACCGAGTAAAACAACGTTCAGAACTTGTTGAATTAGGTCCTGACGTTGAGCAACTCAAACTTAATGTTGGAACAACATGCTTTTTAATGTTTAGTCAATGTCAGGTTGTAACGTTGATTTGACCATTGAATTTTGGTCATTTCCCAACCAATAACGTGGATTCAACGTTAGACAACATTGCCTCAACTTACAAATACAACAATTTTGCAACATTGTTTTGAAGTCAGCTTTAAATGACACGTATCAATCAATGTAATCACTGTATCAATATCTTGTGTCTGCAGAGATTGGATTTGCATTATTTCTAAAGAGAAAAATGCTTCGGTTTTTGTACAATTCGGTCTTTGGCAGACCTTTCGGAACCAATTACCACCGCTGTGTCAATTACTCACAAAAACCTGAGGTACCACAGTATTTATGAAACAATTAGGTTCCTATACGTGTTAATGCTCTATACCAAAACCTCACATCTCGTCTCTCCACACTAGGGTTGTACGATATACCGGTATTAGTATAGTACTGCGATCCTAATGAAACATATTCAGTACTAGACCGCCTCTGAAATGTACCATTGAGCCACCCCCCGCGCGTACCAGTCATGTCATTGCTGGTTTACGAGCAGATGAGCACGTTCGGCAGCGCACAATTACAGAATACTTACAAACAGACAATGTGTGTAGACATAAAAGGGTAAACGGACGCATTTTGGCTTAAAAACTAAAGATAAAGGTGAAGCTATAACACTGAAACACCCACCAAAGGAAGGGCTTTAAGACATGGCTAGCTAGCGAGCGGCTAAACTCCAGCCCCAGTTGGCAGTGTTTTACCTACTTCTAAATCACTAATCCTCACCTCCATGGCGACAAAGAAAGTAAGTTTCTTCCAAGTATCATCCCTGCAGGACAAGGAATAGCTAAACATGCTTCACTACACACACCGTAGTTCACCGACGTCAAAATGTAAACAAACGCCATTGGTGGATCTACACCTGACATCCACTGTAATGATACCAAAGCACAGTCACGTATCTACTCGATACTACTATGATTACATCGATATTTGTTGGCATCACAACAACTTCTTTCGTTTTTTTTAATGGATTTTATATTTATAAACTCAGAAAATATGTCCAAGGACACATGAGGACTTTGAATATGACCAATGTATGATCCTGTAACGACTTGGTATTGGATTGATACCCAAATTTGTGGAATCATCCAAAATTAATGTAAGGCATCCAAACAATAAATGATTATTACATTTTAACAGAAAGATGGATAAAACATGTTAAAAGAGAAAGTAAGCAGATATTAACAGTAAATGACCAAGTAGATTAATAATTAATTTTCTTCGCTTGCCCTTAATAATTTTGACAAAATAATAGAACGAAAAATGACACAGTATGTTACTGCATATGTCAGCAGACTAAATTAGGAGCCTTTGTTTGCTTACTTACTAATAAAAGACAAGTTTTCTTGTTTGTTCACTATTTTATTTAAGGACAAACTTGCAATAAAAAACATATGTTTAATGTACCGGGAGATTTTTTGTTAAAATAAAGTCAATATTGCAATTTTTTGTGGTCCCCTTTATTTAGAAAACTACGGAGGGATGTTTTGGGAGATCTCGCAATACTTTTTCGAGATCTCGCCAAAGGTTTTTTTCCCTATGTCAGTGAACCGGAAGTAAAACAGACACAGCGATGGTGAACCGGAAGTGACACAGACACCGCAATAGAGGAACGGGAGCATGCGGGAGCCTACCCATCATCTGTGCTCTGTTGTGGGACCATAAAACTATTTGGTGTCTTTATATGTTTAGCCAATACTGAAATAAAAACAAATAAATTTCTCCCACGGATCATGGGTAGGCTCCTCCATCGCTTTGTATGTTTCACTTCCGGTTCACCACCGCTGTGTCTGTTTTACTTCCGGTTTAGAGAGATCTCGCAAACATTATTTTTCCCTCCATGTCCCTTTTGGGCAGGGGTAGGTAACCTATGGCTCTAGAGCCAGATGTGGCTATTTTGATGACTGCACCAGGCTCTCAGATAAATCTTAGCTGACATTGCTTAACACGTAAAGTAATGAATAATTCCGCTGGTAATCACAGTGTCAAAAATAACGTTCAAAATATAAAACATTCTCATGCATTTTAATCCATCCATCCGGTTTTTACCGCACCTGTTCAAGAAGTCGCATTAATGGTAAGAAGTATTTTACTTATTGTTGGTTAGCTTCAATGTAACAATGTTATTGAAAAGAATAAGAGAATAATGTCGGTCTTACTTAAAAATGCACGCCTTTAGTTGTACTCAGTCTTAAAAATATATATATATTGCTCTCAAGGAAATAGTTTTTTAAATATTTGGCTTGTATGGCTCTCTCAGCCGAAAAGGTTCCCGAACCCTGCTGTAGGGGCTCCGTAGAAAAGTATCAAAATAATTTTGGTACCGGTACCAATATATTGGTATAGGTCGGGGGTCGGTAACCCGCGGCTCTTGAGCTGCATGCGGCCCTAGTGGCTCTCTGGTGCTTTTTCAAAAATGTATGAAAAATGTAAATAAATGAGGGTAAAAAATACATTTTTTTGTTTTAATATGGTTTCTGCAGGAGGACAAACATGACACAAACCTCCCAAATTGTTATAAAGCACACTGTTTCTATTAAACATACTTCACTGGTTAGAGTATTTGGCGAGCACCATTCTGTCCTACTAACTTTGGTGGTCCTTGAACTCACCATAGTTTGTTTACATGTACAACTTTCTCCGACTTTCTAGGATGTGTTTTATGCCACTTCTTTTTCTGTCTCATTTTGTCCACCAAACTTTTAACGTTGTGCGTGAATGCACAAAGGTGAGTTTTGTTGATGTTATTGGCTTATGTGGAGTGCTAATCAGAAATATTTGGTCCCTGCATGACTGAAAGCTAATCGATGCTAACATGCTATTTAGGTTAGCTATATGTACATATTGCATCATTATGCCTCATTTGTGGGTATATTTGAGTTCATTTAGTTTCCTTTAAGTCCTCTTAATTCAATTTATATATCATGACATACTATCCGAATGTATGTACTACCAGTCTGTGGTTGCCAGTGTTCTGTTCTACATGGTAGTGTGCTGAGGGGGACAGCTCCAGACTGGAGAAACTGATCAGGCGGGCCGGTTCTACAATCGGAATGAAACTGGACTCACTGGTGAGGGTGGCAAATAGGAGGACTGTGGACAAACTAGTGAGCATCCTGGATGATGCCAGTCACCCTCTGCATTAGCTAGAGGAGCCTGTTCAGTGCTAGACTGGTTCATCCCAAGTGCAGGACTAATAGACTCAAAAACTCCTTTGTCCCACACGCTATTAGACTGTACAACTCCTCTCTGGGGTGGGAGGTGGGGGGTACTAGGATGACAGGGGATGCAAAACAATAAAAGTGCAATGTGTTTTCATAACATGGTCACTACTGCCTAGTTTCTGTTGTTATATTCTTACTTTACTGTTATATTTTTATTCCCATTGTTGCTTTTTATTTTTATTCGTATTGTAATATTTCTCTATTGTGTTTCCATTTAAACCCCCATTATTTACGTTTTACTTTTTTTAAATTGATCTGAACTCTGTACACTGCTGCTGGAATTTTAATTTTCCTGAAGGAATTAATAAAGTACTATCTATCTATCCATCTATCTGACTGTAATACGGCTTTTAATTTTTTGCGGCTCCAGACAGATTTGTTTTTGTATTTTTGGTCCAATATGGCTCGTTCAACATTTTGGGTTGCCGATCCCTAATATAGGGACAGCACTACTTCACCCTTAAAGGCCTACTGAAACCCACTACTACCGACCACGCAGTCTGATAGTTTATATATTAATGATGAAATATTAACATTGCAACACATGCCAATACGGCTGGTTTAGTTTACTAAATTACAATTTTAAATTTCTTGCGGAGTTTCTTGTTGGAAACGTCGCGTATGATGACGCGTGCTTGTGACGTCTCGGGTTGTAGCGGACATATTAGCCCAGCACCACACACGGCTAAAAGTCGTCTCTTTTCATCGCATAATTACACAGTAATTGGACATCTGTGTTGCTGAATCTTTTGCAATTTGTTAAAATAATAATGGAGACTATAACGAATGCTGCTGTTGGTGGAAAGCGGTGGATTGCAGCTGCCTTTAGCACCGAAACACAGCCAGTGTTTCTTTTTTTGTTGTGAAGCTTTAACACAGCGCGGTCAAGCGAACACGTTTCTTTATGTCAACCAGCAAGTTTTTGGATGGGAAATTTGTGATATTAAGTCGGCTTTTACCGGAGACTTCAGTGGATTATGGGACCTCCTCCTGCAGCTCAAAAAGGCAGCTGTGATCTTGGCTCATCGGCTTCTCTCAGAGACACTGGCGTTCAGGTATGACTTTACAATCTCACTAAAACACTATTAAAACAATAAGCAGATAAGGGATCTTCCAGAATTATCCTAGTAAATGTGTCTAATTACATCTGAAACGCCGCCTGCCGCCGCCTTTTCTTTTTTCTAGTACTTCACTCTAAACGTCCTCATCCACAAATCTTTCATCCTCGCTCAAATTAATGGGGAAATTGACGCTTTCACGGTCCGATTAGCTCTAGCTACTGCTAGCCATGATTGTAAAGAATGTGAAGATGTGAGCCCTACAACCAGTGACGTCACGCGCGCATCGTCTGCTACTGCTAAGGCAAGGCTTTTTTATTAGCGACCAAAATTTGCGAACTTTATCGTCAATGTTCTCTACTAAATCCCTTCAGCAAAAATATGGCAATATCGTGAAATGATCAAGTATTACACATAGAATGGACCTGCTATACCAGTTTAAATAAGAAAATCTCATTTTAGTAGGCCTTTAAGGAAGCCAGTTTACAAATCAAACAACTACTTACCGGATGACGGCCTTGTGGATACATATCGGGTCCTTCACGCCGGGGAAACGTGTTATTTTTTCCCCTGTGTTTTCCTTAAAGTAATCCAGCTAGGTGTAGTAAATCAGCACCGCCGCCACCACCCCCTTCCCAGGGTCGCACAGGATGGCGGAGGACAAAGCACCGTTAGCGGATGCGGCGAGGCGCTCAATCCACGGACATCGGAGCTTCTCCTTCTCCTTACACACCTAAAAACACAAACACGCACCAGTGAGAAGATGGTCGTAAAAATGGGATCCACTCATTTCCATTGTTGTGAGTTTCTGCAAAAACAACAACTCCGGTGTGTATAAGTTGACGGTTCGGATCACACCCTCAGCAAACACGGTGCTTGTTTCCTCGTAAACGGAACGAGTTGTGAGCCGCCGGATGTGCAAAGAACACACACGGTGCGTTGTTCTGGTGGTCCAATTCCAAACACTCGGAACAAAGTCGGCTGTCATTACACACGCACAGGCATAAACACGCACGGGCGTGCGCCTACACGCGTGCGCGCACACACACACATACACACAAACGCCACCCTTGTTAGCGGCTGTGTTCATGTCGCTCGCGTTACCTTTGTCTCCGCGGATTTCCCCGCCTTCTCCCTCTCGCCCGGGTTAAATTGTAACATCCACAGCAGTAGTATCCTTCACTTGTAAAAAGTCGCCATCGAAAAGTGGAGGAAAATATCCAACGTCGTCTTTCCCCCTTTTCTGGACTCCGGAGGCGGCGGAACCTCCACCCCCCCCGACGATATATAACCTTTTTTAAGATTAAATCCAACAGTAGCCAAAAAATGTCTTCCGCTTGTATGAACGTTGTGAAATAGCAGTGGTTGATAAATAGAAATAAAAAAAATAAAAAAAAATGTCGCTCGTTGTGAAATATGGCAGGTTCTTCCGTCGCGTCCTGAACCACACGCGCACACAGACTGAGCACTGACACGCGGACGCCACAGCCTCGAATGGGGTGCCTCGGCCAATCAAAACGCGCCGTTCCCACGTGGGGTAAACGAACGTCTGATTGGTGGATGAAGACGTGACGTCACGCGCTCGCCATTTTGGATCCCGAGTGACAGTCGGGCGCGTTCAACAACTTGTTCGAAACGCGAAGGCGGTAATTTACATCCGTGTTGAATTTGCGCTTCTCTCTCTTTCTGACTGTACGTAAAATAATCATATTTTTTGTTTTTAACTCGAGTGAGACTCAACAAAAAACACACCAGTAGTTTTAATAAAACGAAGCCCCTTATTCCATATCCACAATTGGTCGACCTATTTCGAAAACCTCAAGCTTTCTCTGCCAGCCAATCAGTAAGCTACTACACGTCCGTGCTTGAGCGCCTCAGCCTATCACGTCTTCGCTTTCAATGCACAACCCCACGTGGGTTTGACCGCACCCCCTAGCCATAGACTTCAGCCAATGGGGTTCCGGCTTTTTTTTCTTTGCGGCTTGTGATTGGTCCAGAGTAGGAGAAGCTGTCAGTCAGGACCCAGGGACGTCAATTAAACCCACGTTGGGTACGGCGCTGACAAATGCCGGCGCTCCTCTCTCCCTGCTGCCTGCGAATAGAGGCTGGAATGGCTGCTTAATTAGCTTCGAATGGCTTTTCCTTTCAGCTCAAACAATCTGTCACTACCATGTGGTAAAAAGAGCTTTGCATAAAACAAAAGCAAGGGGGAAAAGAAGCCAGTAGGGGCTAAATATCAGTTTGATTCCCCCTTCACTCCATCACCCCCCATAAAAACGAGTGGTGTAAAACATCTTTTTACCTGACTGTAAGGTTGGCCTGTGTCCTCACTTTCATCCTAAACGTTGTATTTATTGACATACTATGTGGATTTTTGTGCTAGATTGTAGCTGAGATAGGCGCCAGCTCCCCCCCCCCATCCATCCATCCATCCATTTCTTACCGCTTATTCCCTTTTGGGGTGATACAGAGTACTGATGGTTGTGATATAAACAATTGTAACACTCTTAGTAATATGCGCCATGCTGTGAAGCCAAACCAAACAAGATTGACAAACACATTTCGGGAGAACATCCTCACAGTAACAACATAAACGCAACACAACAAATACCCAGAATCTTTTGTATCCGTGATACATCCCAAATATATTTTACACCCCCGCGCCCCCAACCTCGCCCACCTTACCGACGCATGGGAGGTGGGTGGATACAGAGGATTCTGGGTATTTGTTGTGTTGCGTTTATGTTGTGTTACTACCGTTTATTCCCCAAAAGGGAATAAACGGTAGAAAATGGATGGATGGATGTTGTTATACATTCCGGCCCTGCGATGAAGTGGCGACTTGTCCAGGGTGTACGCCGCCCTCCGCCCGATTGTTGCTGAGATAGGCACCAGCGACCCCCAAAGGGGAATAAGCGGTAGAAAATGGATGGATGGATTACACATTCCATAGGGCCCAAGCACCCACGGATGCCGAGCACCTACGTGGGATTGATGACAACTTTCAATCTTCAAAATAATTTCAGAAAAATCAATGTTGTTGTTATTAATTTTGTGGTGAGTTTGGTCCGTTTTACATTTAAAAAAAAGTCCTAAATCATTTATTGTAAAATTAAATCATTTATTGTAAAATTAAAGGCCCACTACTACCGACCACGCAGTCTGATAGTTTATATATCAATGATGAAATATTAACATTGCAACACATGTCAATACGGCCGATTTAGTTGACTAAATTACAAATGTAAACTTCCCGCGGCGTTTCTTGTTGAAAACGTCGCCGGTGTTTCATTGTTTGTGACGTCTCGGGTTGTAGCAGACTTAGTAGCCCTGCACCAAAGTCGTCTCTTTTCATCGCATAATTACACAGTCATTTCGACATCTGTGTTGCTGAATCTTTTGCAACTTGTTCAATGGGGACTATAAAAAGAATGCTGTTGGTGGAAAGCGGTGGATTGCAGCTGCCTTTAGCAACCGAAACACAGCCGGTGTTTTATTTGTTTGTTGTGAAGCTTTAACACAAAGCGGTCAAGCGAACATGTTTCTCTACGTCAACCAGCAAGTTTTTGGATGGGAAAATTTTGATGTTAAGTCGGCTCTTACCGGAGACATCAGTGGATTATACCTCCTCCTACTGCAGCTCGAGAAGGCAGCTGTGATCTTGGCTCCTCGGCTTCTCTCAGAGACACTGGCGTTCACCGCAGCCATCCGACTTTCAGGTATGACTTTACAATCTCACTAAAACACTATTAAAACATTAAGCAGATAAAGGATCTTCCAGAATTATCCTAGTAAATGTGTATAATTACATCTGAAACGGTCCCACTGCCGCCGCCTGGAGCCGCCGCCTTTTTTTTTTTTTGTGCTTTACTGTAACTTTCCTCATCCACAAATCTTTCATCTTTGCTCAAATTAATGGTCCGAATAGCTCTTGCTACTGAAGGCTATGATTGTAAACAATGTGAGGATGTGAGGAGCCCTACAACCCGTGACGTCACGCGCACATCGTCTGCTACTTCCGGTACAGGCAAGGCTTTTTTATTAGCGACTAAAAGTTGCAAACTTTATCGTCAATGTTCTCTACTTAATCTTTTCAGCAAAACGGTGGCAATATAGCGAAATGATCAAGTATGACACATAGAATGGACCTGCTATCCCCCGTTTAAATAAGAACATCTCATTTCAGTAGGCCTTTAAAAAAGCATAACCAAGATTTAGTGGTGCCGAAAAAGGAGTTACTGATATATTGGGCATGGCTACAAACTAATGAATGTAGGGCATACTTAGTCAATAGCCATTCATGTCACACTAAAGGTGGCAGTATGAACAGCGCCAACACTGTCATAAACATGTGCCATTTAGTGAGACCACACTAAACAACAACGGCAAACACATTTTGGAAGAATATTTGCACCGCAACAAAACATAAACACTACAGAACAAATTCTCAAAATTCCCTGCAGCACCAACTCTTCCGGGACGCCACAATATAAACAAACGCCTTTGGTGGATCTACGCCTAACATCCACTGTAATGATACAAAGTACAATAATGTATTTAGTCAATACTACTATGATCACCTCCAAGTCCGAGTCCATGGTTCTCGCCGTAAAAGGGTGGAGTGCCATCTCTAGGTTGGGGAGGAGACCCTGCCCCAAGTGGAGGAGTTCAAGTACCTCGGAGTCTTGTTCACGAGTGAGGGAAGAGTGGATCGGGAGATCGACAGGCGGATCGGTGCGGCGCCTCCAGTAATGCGGACACTGTATCGATCCGTTGTGGTGAAGAAGGAGCTGAGCCGGAAGGCAAAGCTCTCAATTTACCGGTCGATCTACGTTCCCATCCTCACTTATGGTCATGAGCTTTGGGTCATGACCGAAAGGACAAGATCACGGGTACAAGCGGCCGAAATGAGTTTCCTCCGCCGGGTGGCGGGGCTCTCCCCTAGAGATAGGGTGAGAACCTCTGCCAACCGGGGGGAACTCAAAGTAAAGCCACTGCTCCTCCACATCAAGAAGAGGTGGTTCGGGCATCTGGTCAGGATGCCACCAGAACGCCTCCCTAGGGAGGTGTTTAGGGCACGTCCAACCGGTAGAAGGCCACGGGAAGACCCAGGATACATTGGAAAGACTATGTCTCCCGGCTGGCCTGGGAATGCCTCGGGATCCCCCGGGAAGAGCTAGACGAAGTGGCCGGGGAGAGGAAAGTCTGGGCTTCCCTGCTTAGGCTGCTGCCCCCGCGACCCGACCTCGGCTAAGCGGAAGAAGATGGATGGATGGATGGATGGATGGATAGCACAATAGTCCAAGATGCAGATTGGACGATTGCATCCCCCGCGACCCCGAAAGGGACAAGCGGTAAAAAATGGTTGGATGGATGGATATGAATGGGTTTGTGTAGGAAATGTTTGAAGGGGGCGCTACAGAAAATAATTGAGAAGCATTGCGTTAGTTGCATTGTTACTGTAGCCACCTGACAAATGCTGTATATTAAAAATTAAAAAACATTAAAAAAAAAGTCATATGAGTTCTTGTCTCACATTGGCATTGTAAATAAGTGGCAAAGTCCCCCACCAAAAAAGTGCAGTTCCCCTTTTTAAGTATGCAGCCAAACAACTTGTTTTGTGTTGTGAGAAGCAAAAATGTGTTCGCAAAAGCTTATGTATTGTTCGTAACATTTACAATTCAGTTCTCGTCATCTTTGGAGGACCGGATCCAAAAATAAGAGCTTTTGAATTTCCAACATATTTCCAGCATATGCCCCCCAGTGCATATCCTTGCATCACAGGGAGAGATACATTTGTTGCTTAGCAACAACTACAGTTTGCTGCATGCTACATTATTTTCCAAACGCGATATACTTTATGACTTTTAATGATGGTTCAGTCGCAGTTGAACGAAGGCACCAATATGGAGGTTGTTTGTTTTTTGGGTGTGAATTCATCTGAAAGAAAATTACATTTGAGGATAATTAGGCAGCCACTACTGCCTCTTTTTTAATCCTTCTCATCATTAGTCATTTACAGCAATTTACTGTTTAGCTGGAATATAAGATCATGTCTGCTGTGGGGCAGTAGAAATTTCAAGAGTCCAGAATATCGAACACATTTTTATTATTAGCTATAAGATATCCTTCTCAGCACAAAACATATAATCCATCCATCATCTTCCGCTTATCCGAGGTCGGGTCGCGGGGGCAGCAGCCTAAGCGGGGAAGCCCAGACTTCCCTCTCCCCAGCCACTTCGTCTAGCTCTTCCCGGGGGATCCCGAGGCGTTCCCAGGCCAGCCGGGAGACATAGTCTTCCCAACGTGTCCTGGGTCTTCCCCGTGGCCTCCTACCAGCTGGACGTGCCCTAAACACCTCCCTAGGGAGGCGTTCGGGTGGCATCCTGACCAGATGCCCGAACCACCTCATCTGGCTCCTCTCGATGTGACATACCAAATCAAACCAATTTACACAGAATTATAAGGATGGGTACAGATTCTAGTACTTTTATAGGCACGGACCAAAGTTTTGTCAGTGTACTACTGGGTACTACCATATTTTGATACATTTGTTGCGTTAGGTTGCAGACTCGGCAGGCTCAAACACTTGGCGGGAAAACAAGCACTGCAGTCAGAGAGAACCCAGTCGGACTGCCTTAATGATAAAGTTAAAGTACCACTGATAGTGACACACACTAGGTGTGGTTAAATTACCCTCTGCATTTTACCCATCAGCTTCTTCCACCCCTGGGAGGTGAGGGGAGCAGTGAGCAGCAACGGTGGCCGCGCTCAGGAATCATTTTGGTGATTTAAACCCCAATTCCAACCCTTGATGCTGAGTGCCAAGCAGGGAGATAATGGGTCCCAATTTTAAAGTCTTTGTTATGACTCACGACTAACTGATCTCAGGGCGGACACTCTAACCACAAGGCCACTGAGCAGATAGTAAGTAATGTTACAATTTTCCATGCCAGAAAACACTCAAATGCACAGTAGGACTCCACTTTTCAAAACGCGCTAGCCCAATGCTAATTTAAATTAGATTTGCCATACTGATTAGCATTAAAGATCTTACATGGCGATTTCAACACTTCAAAAAACAGCTGGTGTGTAATAAGTACACAGCTGTCCTTACAGTTTTAACATGTTTTAGGGCGCAACAAATGACTAGACTCAGCTTACAGGCAAAGACTACTCCCTGAGTAGACAACAACACGGTGCTGCCATCTCATGTCTTGGAATTGTAACTGTGTGCAAAGTCTACTATATAATACTTGCAAATGAGACTCAGAATACAGTGAGAAATCAATATATAACAACAGGACAACACAGTAATCACTATCAGCTCACCGGTAAATGTTACATTTTAAAAATATACTTAAATTTTTTAAGTAAATTGCCATTTATTAACACATGGACACACACAGAAGTACCAGGAATTAGTATCGTTGAGCACCGATTTCGATTCCCCGCTACCGGGTACACATTTAATCTGAACATGTAATTAAAATGTATATAACCCAAACAGCTAAATCAGTGGTTCTTAACCTTGTTGGAGGTACCGAACCCCACCAGTTTCGTATACACATTATTTAGTGAAAAATAAAATGTTGTTTTTTTTCAAATTCAAGACAAAGTTGTATGTTTTTGGTAACACTTTAGTATGGTTAACATATCATAAGTAACAAAGACTTAATTTAAAGTTATTTGGACACTAGGGGAACATATTCAAAGTAATAAAGACTTAATTTAGAGTTATTTGGCTAGTGTTAGGGTCAGGGTTAGAGGGTTAGGGTTATAACAAGGCCATGCTGAATAAGGCATTAATTAGTACCTAATGACTAGTTAAGAGCCAAAATGTTACTAATTTGCATCTTAATAAGAAACTAATTAATGGTGAATATTAGGGGTGTGGGAAAAAATCGATTCGAATATGAATCGAATCGTTTACGTTGTGCAATTCAGAATCGATTCTCATTTTTAAAAAATCGATTTATATTTTGTTTTTAATTATTATTATTATTATTATTTTTTTTTAATCAATCCAACAAACCACTACACAGCAATACCATAACAATGCAATCCAATTCCAAAACCAGACCTGACCCAGCAACACTCAGAACTGCAATAAACAGAGCAATTGAGAGGAGACAAACACGACAGAGAACAAACCAAAAGTAATGAAACAAAAATGAATATTATCAACAACAGTATTAATATTAATTATAATTTCGGCATAGCAGTGATTAAAAATCCCTCATTGACATTATCATTAGACATTTATAAAAATAAAAATAAAAACAATAGTGTCACAGTGGCTTACACTTGCATCGCATCTCATAAGCTTGACAACACACTGTGTCCAATGTTTTCACAAAGATAAAATAAGTCATATTTTTGGTTTGTTTCATAGTTAAAACAAATTTACATTATTGCAATCAGTTAATAAAACATTGTCCTTTACAATTATAAAAGCTTTTTTTTTAAAAAAATCTACTACTCTGCTAGCCTGTCAGCAGACTGGGGTAGATCCTGCTGAAATCCTATGTATTGAATGAATACAGAATCGTTTTCAATTGGAAAAATATCGTTTTTGAATCGAGAATTGAATCGAATCGAAAAAAAAATCGATATATTATCGAATCGTGACCCCAAGAATCGATATTGTATCGAATCGTGGGACACCCAAAGATTCACAGCCCTAGTGAATATGTTCCCTATACTAAAGTGTTACCATATTTTTTTTTACTGGTGCACAAAATGAACCGTGCACGAGCATCACCTTGTTCAAACAACAAAACTAAGACAGTGCATAAACTCACAACAAATTACACACCTGCAAATCAATCAGCTGTTGCTGTATCCGTAATATGCCAACAGGGAGAAGTTTGTATTTACACGAAGAGTCCGGTGTGTTTTGACCTCGGCCGGACCCCTGAGATCGACTCACCAAACCCTTAGGGTTCGATCGAACCCTGGTTAAGAAACACTGAGCTAAATGCTTCACCAACAAAATACTAGATTCATCTTACAGACAAAGATTACTCCCTGACTAGACAACAACGTAGCCTAAACAGCACTGCCAACTAATGTCTTGGAATTACAACTGCGGTATAGCTCGGTTGGTAGAGCGGCCGTGCCAGCAACTTGAGGGTTGCAGGTTCAATCCCCGCTTCCGCCATCCTAGTCACTGCCGTTGTGTCTTTGGGCAAGACACTTTAACCACCTGCTCCCAGTGCCACTCACACTTGGTTTAAATGTAAAAATTAGATTTTGGGTTTCACTATGTAAAGTGCTTTGAGTCACTAGAAAAAAAGCGCTATATAAATACAATTCACTTCACTTCATATGTCACATTTCTCAACCGATTCGACCCATTCCAACACCCACACACTCCACTCACCCTGGACATTCAAGCATTTCAGTTCCACTCATGCATATCGTCGACCCATAGGGCATCCACACGCAATTCCTGCTGGAACTGCAAATTCCAGTTATCTTTGTAGGTTGTATTTCTTGTTTAGTATTCAGTGAGATGAGGTCCTGAAACTATCAACGTGGTGTTCAGTGAATAATTTGGCACTGAACACCACAAAAACCAAGGAACTCATCTTTGACTTCAGGAAAAACATTGCAGACCCATGCCCCCCTCTACATCAATGGCGAGGAGCTGGAGAGAGTCAGCTCCTTCAAGTTCCTCGGCACCCCCATATCTGCTGACCTGTCCTGGACCCAAAATACAACTGCGGTCATCCGGAAGGCCCAGCGAAGACTCCACTTCCTCAGGGTGCTGAGGAACAACAGACTGGAGAGGCAGCTGATGGTGACCTTCTACCGCTCGGCTGTCGAGAGCCTGCTGAGGTACTGCATAACAGTGTGGTACGCCAGCTGCACTGAAGCAGACAAACAGGCGATTCAGAGGGTCATAAAGTCTGCACAAAAAATCATCGGCTGTCCCCTGCCCTCCCTGAAGGATTTACACAACTCCCGTTGCCTCAGCAGAGCAAAAAACATTACCAAAGACAGCACACACCCTGGCTTCCACCTGTTCGACTTGCTACCATCAGGCAGGCGCTACAGGTGCATCAGAGCCGGAACAAACAGGCTCAGAGACAGCTTCTTTCCCAAAGCTGTCACCATGTTGAACTCTAACTTATAATAATAACAATTCACCCCTATACAATATCATGCCCTAATACCCTACTGTGCAATACTACCCTTCGAGTGCAATACGTCCAACACTGATTGTTATTCATTACTTCGGTACTCTTGTCTTGTTCTGTATATTGTACAGTATTTTGTATTTTGTACTTCTATAGTGTTTTGTATATTGTACAGGATTGCTTATTATTTTTATTGGATACTAGCCTGTTTATTTCAATTGTTAGTTTTTCCTGTTTACCTCTTATGTCATTAATTTCACCCCATATTTGTTCCCACTACCGCACCTTAAGTTGGAGTCTTTAATCTTGTTATATGCAAATATAATGACAATTCTATTCTATTCTAGTGCTACTGGCTGGATCTATTTAGCACACAGCTTCTAAGACTTGTAGCTCATCCATTCGTATATTCAGGATAAATGATATAAAGTAATTTGTTGTCTTTCATGAAGTCTGCCATGTTGTTGTTGAGGAAGTAGCAAAAGTCGTGATGTGCCTGTGAAAATAATAGAATAGAATAGAATAGAGTTTTATTGTCATTATTGCAATGAACAGGTTCAAAGAACAACGAAATTGGAGCAGCTCCTCCTAAGGTGCATATACAATATGGAGCCACTGTATGCTCAAAATGAGCAAAATACGGAAATATTTCACGTTTTTATGAATATGCTTGTTACCACATTACAAATATACTTGTAGGTAAATCAGGCCTGGGCAATTATTTTGACTCGGGGGCCACATTTAGAGAAAAAAATGTGCCTGGGGGCCGGTATATATATTTTTAGGAACACTAATACAAAACCTTCACAATAATGTGTGATTGAATGCTAAAAACATTATGACAGACCACTTAAAAAAAACATAATGGAATCTTACATTTTTCTATAAAGGCTAAAACACTGAAAAATGACAACATAAGAATGTCACACCCCCTTTCGATCGACATATTTTACAATCAAGTGAAATGCCACAAAAATGCAACAAACAGTGAAATATGAACATGAAGGGTACCAAATAAATCCACCTACAATCTGATGTATCTGATATATCACTAAGCTTTCGAACTGTGTTGTGAAACTCTCCTTCCGCGTCTGTGGAAACGCTTCCCACCCACACTGTTTGGTGCCTCGTCTGAGCTGCTTATAGCTATAACTAATTAGAGGACAATAGTAACTAATTAGATTACCATAGTAACTAGTGCAGGGGCGCTCACACTTTTTCTGCAGGCGAGCTACTTTTCAATTGACCAAGTCGAGGAGATCTACCTCATTCCTATTTATAATTTATATTTATTTATTTATGAAAGAGACATTTTTGTTAACAAGTTAATGGTGTTTAATGATAATACAAGCATGTTTAACACACATAGATTCTTTTCTTTCATGAAGACAAGAATATAAGTTGGTGTATTTGATTCTGATGACTTGCATTGATTGGAATTAGACAGTGGTGTTTATAACGTCCGCATTTTCAAATGGAGGAAAAAAAAAGTCCTCCTTTCTGTCCAATACCACATGAAAGTGGTTGGATTTGACATCTCATTTGTCCAACTTGCATACTCGTTTTTAAACACTTTGTTATGAGAGTAGCATATGTGTGTGGCCCTTTAATGTCTGGCAGCAGGTGAGTGACGTCAGTGAGTGTGCGGGTGGGCAAGCAAGTGAGAAAGCGGTCGCTGAGGGCGGGGGAGAAATACATTGGCATCAAACTCCGTAGCTTGCTAGCTTGTGCACGCTAGCTTTCTGAGACTCTTATTTTGTTAGCACAGGCAGGATGAAACAGGTCTTTTATGGTGAAGACAGGAACTGTGCAGTCCGTCTTTAGAGTTTTGACAGTAGGTACGGAGTCTCTAGAAATAAAATGTGTTTCTCTGCGTCCGCCCTGTTAGTGATTTATTTCTTAAATATGAGCTTGCAGCAGCCAGCGTCATCTCACAAGATCCTCGGGTGCCGAGAATGTCAAACAACTGACGAAAGTGAAGTCTTGGTATAATTGATGATTGCTCATTTTTATGTCTATTTTTTAATGCCTGGGTTGAGATCGACTGACACACCCTCCGAGATCGACCAGTCGATCGCGATCGACGTAATGGGCACCCCTGAACTAGTGTATCATCCATAAGCGCAGATTACAAATATTGAAATACTTTGTATAGTTCAAGACTTACGATCATTTGAAAACGTTACTGCACCCCATCATGGCAGTTACACTTTCCATCTTAAAGGCCTACTGAAACCCACTACTACCGACCACGCAGTCTGATAGTTTATATATCAATGATGAAATATTAACATTGCAACGCATGCCAATACGGCCTTTTTAGTTGACTAAATTGCAATTTTAAATTTCCCGGGAGTTTCTTGTTGAAAACGTCGTGTAATGATGACGTGTATGCAAGACGTCACGGGCTGTTAGGAATATGAGCGCTGCACACACACACAGCTACAAGTTGTCTGCTTTAACGGCATAATTATACAGTATTTTGGACATCTGTGTTGCTGAATCTTTTGCAATTTGTTCAATTAATATTGAAGAAGTCACAGTAGAAAGATGGAGTTGTGAAGCTTTAGCCTTTAGCCACACAAACACACGGTGATTCCCTTTTTAAAATTCCTGGAGGTGAAACTTTCCTATGGATCAGAGCGCGGTCAAGGCAACATGGATCCCTACCGAATGTCAACCGACAGGTTTCGGTGAAGAAAATTGTGGTTAAAAAGTCAGTTCTTACTGGAGAAAAGCTGAGCTTGTGCCGTCCATAGCTGCCGTCGACTCCCCTGAGACACTGCGGGTCAAGACACCCGTGGCGATACACTTCCGACTATCAGGTACTATTTAACTCACTAAAACACAAGCAACACAAGAAAAAGATAAGGGATTTCCCAGAATTAACCTATTAAATGTGTCTAAAAACATCGGAATCCGTCCCAATGCAATCGCGTTTTTCATCCTCGCTCAATTTAATGGGGAAATTGTCGTTTTCTCGGTCCGATTAGCACTTTTTGTTGGAGGCTCCCATTCAAATCAATGGGAATATGTGAGGAGCCCCCACACGTGTGACGCCATCGTCTGCGACTTCCGGTAGAGGCAGGGCTTTTCTCTTAACACCGAAAGTTGCAAACTTTATTGTGGATATTCTGTACTAAATCCTTTCAGCAGAAATATGGCAAAATCGCAAAATGATCAAGTATGACACATAGAATGGACCTGATATCCCCGTTTGAATAAGAAAATCTCATTTCAGTGGGCCTTTAAAGATCTAAAAAATTATTTGGGAAAGTCCGACGGCCTTGATTGAAAAGCTTAACGCATGTGGCCCCTGGGCCTTAATTTGCCCAGATCTGATGTAAGTTGTTGTTTGAGTTTTTTGGGTGTTTAAAAAAAAACAAACAAAAAAAACGCTTTATAGACGGACTAGAGCAAATCCCATTACTTCCATTATTAGTTGCAATTTTATATATTTTATTAACTAGTTAAAATGCACAAAAAAGAAAAAAAATATATGTCTGATTGTCTCACTTAGAGGATTGTAAAAGATAATCAGAATTCCCAAAAAATTGCAGTTCCCTTAAGTAGTACATACCACAAAACTCAGATCATCCGTTAAAAAGTCAAAACTAGTCCTAATCCAGGGTGTGCCCTCCCTTTCATCCTAATTCAGATGGGATATATGTTGGATGGAATCAGATACTGTACATAGAGTTCATGGGACAGCGACAATATTTTCTTCATGCTTCCTGTACTTTTACTAATGTAATTTCATCCGAATAGTATTGTCTCTAATTGAAATGGGAATGGTCGGCAATAAGATAATAAGCTCCAGGGTGTCAATCAATTCAGACATTTCCTTCACAGTGGCATAGTTGCCCGAGCATGTCTAAGGGGTGTTCTGGGGATGGCACGCGCCAATTGTCATGTCCTGGTGATCATGTTTAGTTTGGCTATTGTTCTGTTTGGTTTTCGGATTTTGTCAGTTCTTGTTTTTTCACTCAACTGTAGTTACTGACAGTGGTTTTATGAAGGGTTCCTGAGCCCATATGGTGATATCCTTTACACACTGATGTCGGTTTTTGATGCAGTACCGCCTGAGGGATCAAAAGTCCGTAATATCATCGCTTACATGGAGTGATTTCTCCAGATTCTCTGAACTTTTTGATGAATTTACGGACCGTAGATGGTAAAATCCCTAAATTCCTTGCAATAGCTCGTGGAGAAATGTTGTTCTAAAACTGTTCGACAATTTGCTTATAAATTGGTGTCCCTCGACCCATCCTTGTTAATGAATAACTTAACATTTCATGGAAGCTGCTTTTATACCCGATCATGGCACCCAACTGTTCCCAATTAGCCTGCACACCTGTGGGATGTTCCATATAAGTGTTCGATGAGCATTCCTCAACTTTATCAGTATTTATTGCCACCTTTCCCAACTTCTTTGTCACGTGTTGCTGGCATCAAATTCTAAAGTTAATGATTATTTGCACAAAAAATAAAATGTTTATCAGTTTAAACATCAAATATGTTGTCTTTGTAGCACGTTCAACTGAATATGGGTTGAAAAGGATTTGCAAATCATTGTATTCCGTTTATATTTACATTTAACACAATCTCCCAACTCATATGGAAACGGGGTTTGTACATCTTGTGAGAAGATGTCGCCCAACCCCGGAAGATCAAATGGGTTCTGCAAATAGTGAGTTCAGATATTTTGTTTGTTTATTTTTTCATGCTTAATATAATTTTTACAATTTTAATTTTGACAGTACCACATAAGATATGTTTTAATTGCTGGTACTATATTGATTTTTAAATGTGCCAGAAAAAAACCCGTTTTGTACAATGTTGGTAGTGATTCAATGCCCAGTACTCCGTAAATGTGTTTCTGTATAGTATTTCCCCAGCAATGGTCATGTGGTGACATAAATGATGGTATTTGCTGGTATTTGCCGGTGTAGACTGACCGTTACGTGGGGGCCACCCCTGCAAAACAATGTGCCACCCTTGAAAAGTCTGGACACGCATGGTCGTTAATATATCTGCCTCAAAGTCTGGATATCCGTATTCGAGTCTTCGGTGGAATATTTCTGTGTGGAGTTTGCATGTTGTCCTTGTCAGCTTATTTTAGAGGGTTGCGGAGAGGGTGGATATGTCCTTTGCACTATTTCAAAATTAGAATGCCCCTCTAGTCTCCACTGTGACTATAAATAGTTTTGTCTATAAAATTGTTATAAGTGCACCTCTGCATATTGTATCCTTATTAACATGAAATAAAACAACACACTGGTCTTTCCTTTCTACCGCCATAGTCACAGCTTTTTTTTTTCTTACACATTCCTGGTTTTCCTGAAGTTCCAGGAATTCCGAAGTACCAATTCTCAATTGAAAGTGTTACTACGTCAACATTTCTCAACCGATTCAAACACCAACCCATTCATATCATCTTGGACTATTGTGCTAAAAAAATCCCAGATTATTTGAAAGTCCCAAATTTATGGGAAATCTTAATGAATAGACATTTTAAAAATTCTATAACACCCAATTTTCACAGATTTTGTAGGTATTTTTTTGACCTTTCAAACATCCAAACTCACTACTCACCCTGGATTGTGAAGGTCAAAACATGTTTTCCATTCCCCCAAATTCTATACAGAACATCATTAAAGGCCTACACTGTAAAAAAATATTCTGTTAAAAAACGGTAATCTACTGGCAGCTACGGCTGCCAAACGAAAACCATAAAATTAAAGTAAAACACTGTAAACCAAATAATGATCAAAAACATTATATTTACAGAAATTTTCGTGAAACGTTTTGCGGAAAAATATCGTAATTTTACAGATTTTTACTAAATAATTAAGATCAACCACCTTTAATAAAGTGACGATGCAAACAGTTCTGCAGAAAAATACCTTTATTCTACAAAGTTTTTCCAAATTATTACGATCAACCAACTTTAATGAAGTGACAATGCTGGCAGTTCCACGGAAAAATACCATTATTTTACAGATTTTTTCTGAATTGCTAAGATCAGGGGTCTCAAACTCATTTTACCTGTGGGCCACTGGATGCAGAAACTACGTGAAACGTGGATTCATCTTCTGTGAATGGCTATCCCGACCTAGCAACATACTTGCCAATCCTTCCGATTTTAACGAGAGACTTCCTGTGACCCTCGCGAAGGATTGTCCCGAAATCGACCGGACAAGTATTTTAAGGGGGTGCCTTGACATCACTGCCTACATTCGCCAAACATGCAGCGTGCTAACTGAAAGGCATGTCGTGCTAGGCTTCGTTGGTCATATAATATCGACTGCAGGACTTACTTGAGCAACAGCCGTACAGATCACACTGACAGTGGCCGTACAAATAAATTTAAGACTGTTACACAAGTTAAGACTGAACCCACATCAAACAAGAATGACAAACACATTTCGGGAGAACATCTTCACCGTAACACAAAATAAACACAAAAGAACAAATACCCAGAATGCCATGCAGCGCTACTTTTCTGGGCTACACCCCTGCCACCACCCCACATCACCGCCCCCCTACGTGTGTCGGTTGAGGAGGGCATGGTTTGGTTGTTGCAGGGGTGTAGCCCAGAAAAGTAGCGCTGCTTGGGATTCTGCGTATTTGTTCTTTTTGTGTTTATTTTGTGTTACGGTGCAGATGTTCTCCCGAAATGTGTTTGTCATTCTTGTTTATTGTGGGTTCAGAATGTGGCGCATATTTGTAACAGTGTTAAATTTGTTCGTACGGCCACCGTCAGTGTGACTTGTATAGCTGTTGGCTGTTGATCAAGTATGTCTTGCAGTCACCGACGTGTGTCATATTACAGAGAAAAATGTTAACTAGTTAGTATGAGCATAAACCTTTATATAACAGGCTGCAAATATTTTTCAACTTGAATATAAAAATACACATACATATTAAAAAAATAAGAATTTTTTGAAAATTACATATAAACTGTTAGATTGTTAGTATGGACATAGACTTTTATACAACAAGCTACATATTAAATGAAAGTTAATTACTGTAATTTTACATGAATTTGAAAGTAATTTAAGAAAACTGAAAATTATATGTATTATTAATTTGGTATTTTTCTGTAAAAAAAAAAAAGAAATATACATAGTTTGTCATTACTGGCATATTACTTAAAATAACAGGCGGTTTGTTTATTTACAGATAATGTCTTCAATTCTACAGTTTTATAACCTATTTAAAAAAAATAGAAAAATTACAGTAGAAATTTAGAGTAATTAACCATAAAAATAGGATTTTTTTTTTTTTTACAGTGTAGGTGGGAAACGGACAGCCCGTCACTGAATTTTATTATATTGAAGAAGAAATTTGACATACTGTATTTGTATTTTGCGCCAACCATTACAAGTTGTCTGAAATACTGTAATGGCGCAAAAGGCAGTTTTGGTCCCATAGACTACACTACCCATAACTGTCCAAAGATAATGTTTGCGGTTTATTGAACTGCAATGATTAACATGATTAACATGGAATGCGGCGACGAGCAGTTAGATGCAGGTGGAGAGACGAGTTGGCCTCCAAATTGCAATATGAATCAGAAGCCCGTAAAAGAATGAACAAATCGAAACAAGAGTAGACTTGTGCTTATTTTGAAGGTGGTTATCTTGTTGAATGAAAAAAAGAAAACAGTTGCATAAAGTCTTTTGCTGTCACCTCTAAAAGTTTCCACACAGTCTGTCAGTCCCTGGCGGCACAATAGTCCTGCACACAACTTTTGTTGCAAAGAATTATGGTTCGATCCTCAGCCGGGGCATTGGAGATATAAACATTAAATTACATCATCTTGAAAAACTGAACAGTAAAGTTAAAGTTAAATTTAAAGTAGCACTGATAGTCACACACACACTAGGTGTGGTGAAATTACTCTCTGCATTTGACCCATCCCCTTGTTCCACTCCCTGGGAGGTGAGGGGAGCAGTGAGCAGCAGCGGTGGCCGCGCTCGAGAATAATTTTGGTGATCTAACCCCCGATTCTGACCCTTGATGCTGAGTGATAAGCAGGAAGGTAACGGGTCCCATTTTCATAGTCTTTGCTATAACTCGGCCGAGGTTTGAACTCACGACCTACCTTGTCCGGACACTCAAACCACGAGGCTCTGTGGCCTTGTGGTTAGAGTGTCCGCACACAGTTTATTGTACTTTGTTATTATATATTATATTATATATATTTGTCCCTGCGATGAGGTGGCGACTTGTCCAGGGTGTACATCGCCTTCCGCCTGATTGTAGCTGAGATAGGCATCCCAAAAGGGATGGATGGATATTATTATATTATGTTATTATATATTATATTATTGTTCTTTGTAGTTATTATTTTCATATATTAAATGTTAAAGCCATGCCCCTTTAAGCCTTGCACCACATACACAAGCCAGTTATGTCCCACCCAGATTTAAATTCAAAATTTCATCCTTGCTCCCTGTGCTTGTGTGAGTTTTCGTCACAACATTTAAGAGTATTATTTTACAGTAAAAAGCTGTAATCAAAAGCCTCTGTAATACCCCAACACATTACTGTAAATTCAAGCAAGGGTTCTGTAGACAACAATGCACACTCTTGTGCAATAGGTGGCTGTTGAACCGAGAAATAAGTACAAAATAACACTGGAAAAATAAAGTTGCATTTTTTGCCACAGTAGATATTATTTGGATTACATATATAATCCATCCCTCCTCTCTGAGCTGCAACCTTATCGTGGTAGAGGAGTTTGTGTGTCCCAATGATCCTAGGAGCTATGTTGTCCGGAGGCATAAAGCCCCCTGGTAGGGTCTCCCAAGGCAAACAGGTTCTAGGTGAGGGATCAGACAAAGAGCAGCTCGAAGACCTATATGAAGAAGAAACATCATGGACCCAGATTTCCCTCGCCCGGACGCGGGTCACCGGGGCCCCCCTCTGGAGCCAGGCCCGGAGGTGGGGCACGATGGCGAGCGCCTGGTGGCCGGGCCTGTTCCCATGGGGCCCGGCCGGGCACAGCCCGAAGAGGCAACGTGGGTCACCCCTCCAATGGGCTCACCACCCATAGCAGGGGCCATAGAGGTCGGGTGCATTGTGAGCTGGGCGACAGCCGAAGGCAGGGCACTTGGCGGTCCGATCCTCGGCTACAGAAGCTAGCTCTTGGGACGTGGAACGTCACGTCACTGGGGGGGAAAGAGCCTGAGCTAGTGCGCGAAGTCGAGAAATTCCGGCTGGATATAGTCGGACTCACTTCGACGCACAGCAAGGGCTCTGGAACCACTTCTCTTGAGAGGGATTGGACCCTCTTCCACTCTGGCGTTGCCGGCAGTGAGAGGCGACGGGCTGGGGTGGCAATTCTTGTTTCCCCCCGGCTCAAAGCCTGTACGTTGGAGTTTAACCCAGTGGACGAAAGGGTAGCCTCCCTCCGCTTTCGGGTGGGGTGACGGGTCCTGACTGTTGTTTGTGCTTATTCACCAAACAGCAGTTCAGAGTACCCACCCTTTTTGGGAACGCTCGAGGGAGTACTGGAAAGTGCTCCCCCGGGTGATTCCCTTGTCCTACTGGGAGACTTCAACGCTCACGTTGGCAACGACAGTGAAACCTGGAGAGGCGTGATTGGGAAGAATGGCCGCCCGGATCTGAACCCGAGTGGTGTTTTGTTATTGGACTTTTGTGCTCGTCACAGTTTGTCCATAACAAACACCATGTTCAAACATAAGGGTGTCCATATGTGCACTTGGCACCAGGACACCCTAGGCCGCAGTTCCATGATCGACTTTGTAGTTGTGTCATCGGATTTGCGGCCTCATGTTATGGACACTCGGGTGAAGAGAGGGGCGGAGCTTTCTACCGATCACCACCTGGTGGTGAGTTGGCTGCGATGGTGGGGGAGGATGCCGGACAGACCTGGGAGGCCCAAACGCATTGTGAGGGTCTGCTGGGAACGTCTGGCAGAGTCTCCTGTCAGACAAAGTTTCAATTCCCACCTCCGGAAGAACTTTGAACATGTCACGAGGGAGGTGCTGGACATTGAGTCCGAGTGGACCATGTTCCGCACCTCTATTGTCGAGGCGGCAGATCGGAGCTGTGGCCGCAAGGTAGTTGGTGCCTGTCGGGGCGGCAATCCTAAAACCCCCTGGTGGACACCAGCGGTGAGGGATGCCGTCAAGCTGAAGAAGGAGTCCTATCGGGTCCTTTTGACTCATAGGACTCCGGAGGCAGTGGACAGGTACCGACAGGCCAAGCGGTGTGCAGCTTCAGCGGTCGCGGAGGCAAAAACTCGGACATGGGAAGAGTTCGGGGAAGCTATGGAAAACGACTTCCGGACGGCTTCGAAGCGATTCTGGACCACCGTCCGCCGCCTCAGGAAGGGGAAGCAGTGCACTATCAACACCGTGTATGGTGCGGATGGTGTTCTGCTGACCTCGACTGCGGATGTTGTGGACAGGTGGAAGGAATACTTCGAAGACCTCCTCAATCCCACCAACACGTCTTCCTATGAGGAAGCAGTGCCTGGGGAATCTGTGGTGGACTCTCCTATTTCTGGGGCTGAGGTCGCTGAGGTGGTTAAAAAGCTCCTCGGTGGCAAGGCCCCAGGGGTGGACGAGATCCGCCCGGAGTTCCTTAAGGCTCTGGATGCTGTGGGGCTGTCTTGGTTGACAAGACTTTGCAGCATCGCGTGGACATCGGGGGCGGTACCTCTGGATTGGCAGACCGGGGTGGTGGTTCCTCTCTTCAAAAAGGGGGACCGGAGGGTGTGTTCCAACTATCGTGGGATCACACTCCTCAGCCTTCCCGGTAAGGTTTATTCAGGTGTACTGGAGAGGAGGCTACGTCGGATAGTCGAACCTCGGATTCAGGAGGAACAGTGTGGTTTTCGTCCTGGTCGTGGAACTGTGGACCAGCTCTATACTCTCGGCAGGGTTCTTGAGGGTGCATGGGAGTTTGCCCAACCAGTCTACATGTGCTTTGTGGACTTGGAGAAGGCATTCGACCGTGTCCCTCGGGAAGTCCTGTGGGGAGTGCTCAGAGAGTATGGGGTATCGGACTGTCTTATTGTGGCGGTCCGTTCCCTGTACGATCAGTGCCAGAGCTTGGTCCGCATTGCCGGCAGTAAGTCGAACACATTTCCAGTGAGGGTTGGACTCCGCCAAGGCTGTCCTTTGTCACCGATTCTGTTCATAACTTTTATGGACAGAATTTCTAGGCGCAGTCAAGGCGTTGAGGGGTTCCGGTTTGGTAACCGCAGGATTAGGTCTCTGCTTTTTGCAGATGATGTGGTCCTGATGGCTTCATCTGACCGGGGTCTTCAGCTCTCGCTGGATCGGTTCGCAGCCGAGTGTGAAGCGACCGGAATGAGAATCAGCACCTCCAAGTCCGAGTCCATGGTTCTCGCCCGGAAAAGGGTGGAGTGCCATCTCCGGGTTGGGGAGGAGACCCTGCCCCAAGTGGAGGAGTTCAAGTACCTAGGAGTCTTGTTCACGAGTGAGGGAAGAGTGGATCGTGAGATCAACAGGCGGATCGGTGCGGCGTCTTCAGTAATGCGGACGTTGTACCGGTCCGTTGTGGTGAAGAAGGAGCTGAGCCGGAAGGCAAAGCTCTCAATTTACCGGTCGATCTACGTTCCCATCCTCACCTATGGTCATGAGCTTTGGGTCATGACCGAAAGGATAAGATCACGGGTACAAGCGGCCGAAATGAGTTTCCTCCGCCGTGTGGCGGGGCTCTCCCTTAGAGATAGGGTGAGAAGCTCTGCCATCCGGGAGGAACTCAAAGTAAAGCCGCTGCTCCTTCACATTGAGAGGAGCCAGATGAGGTGGTTCGGGCATCTGGTCAGGATGCCACCCGAACGCCTCCCTAGGGAGGTGTTTAGGGCACGTCCAACCGGTAGGAGGCCACGGGGAAGACCCAGGACACGTTGGGAAGACTATGTCTCCCGGCTGGCCTGGGAACGCCTCGGGATTCCCCGGGAAGAGCTAGACGAAGTGGCTGGGGAGAGGGAAGTCTGGGTTTCCCTGCTTAGGCTGTTGCCCCCGCGACCCGACCTCGGATAAGCGGAAGATGATGGATGGATGATGGATGGATATAATCCATCCATCCATCTTCTCCCGCTTATCTCGTGGCTTGTGCAGCCCTTTGAGACATTTGTGATATAGGACTATAAAAGTAAACTTTGATTGATTGATTGATTTATTGATTGACTGATCGGAGGACGGGTCACAGAGGTTGCAGCCTTAGCAAAAAGCCGAGATTTCCTTCTCTCGAGCCATTTAGTCCAGCTCACTCTGGGGTATTGCGAGGCGTTCTCAGGCCAACTGGGAGACGCAATCCCTCCAATGTTTCCTGGGTCTTCCCCATGGCCTCCTACCGGTCAGACGCGCCCTAAACATCTCCTTTGATGTGAAGGAGAAGCTGCTTTACTCTGACCCCCCTCCAGAGTGACAAAATCCATCCCATGGAGGTAACTAATTTCTGCTGCTTGGACCTATGACTTAAAGAGGAGCATTATCACCAAACCTATGTAAGTCTCAATATATACCTTGATGGTGCAGAAAAAAGACCATATGTTTTTTTAACCGATTTCCGAACTCTAAATGGGTGAATTTTGGCGGATTAAACGCCTTTCTGTTTATCGCTCTGTGGCGATGACGTCAGAACGTGACGTCTCCGAGGTAATACAGCCGCCATTTTCATTTTCAACACATTGCAAACATTGGGTCCCAGCTCTGTTATTTTCCGTTTTTTCGACTATTTTTTGGAACCTTGGAGACATCATGCCTCGTTGGTGTGTTGTCGGAGGGTGTAACAACACTAACAGGGAGGGATTCAAGTTGCACCACTGGCCCGAAGATGCGAAAGTGTCAGCCGCAGGACCCCAATTGAGTGTGCCAGAGTGTCTCCACATTTTACCGGCGATGACAGACATGGAACAGAGATGTATGGATAACCTGCAGATGCATTTCCAACGATAAAGTCAACAAAATCACAAAGGTGAGTTTTGTTGATGTTGACTTATGTGCTAATCAGACATATTTGGTTGCGGCGTGACTGCCAATTAATCGATGCTAACATGCTACGCTAATCGACGCTAACATGCTATTTACCAGCGGTGCTAAAGCAGACATGGCACAGAGATGTATTGATAACCTGCAGATGCATTTGCAACGATAAAGTCAACGAAATCACAAAGGTGAGTTTTGTTGATGTTGACTGCCAGCTAATCGATGCTAACATGCTACGCTAATCGATGCTAACATGCTATTTACCGGCGGTGCTAAAGCAGACATGGCACAGTGATGTATGGATAACCTGCAGATGCATTTGCAACTATATTACGTTTCCTTCCACCCACATTTAATGCGAAAAAAACACTTAACCAATCGACGGATTTAAGTTGCTCCAGTGTCAAGAGATGCGAAAGTCCTGATCGTTTGGTCCGCACATTTTACCGGCGATGCTAACGCAGCTATTCAGCCATGCTATGGCTATGAATAGCGTCAATAGCTATTCGCTCAATAGCTTCAGTTTCTTCTTCAATACTTTCATACTCCAACCATCTGTTTCAATACATGCATAATCTGTTAAATCGCTTAAACCGCTGAAATCCGAGTCTGAATCCGAGCTAATGTCGCTATATCTTGCTGTGGTATTCGCCATTGTTTGTTTACATTGGCAGCACTGTATGACGTCACAGGGAAATGGATAGTCGCATCGCAAATAGCGAAAATCAAGCACTTTAAAGGTTTTTTTTAGGGATATTCCGGGACCAGTAAAATTTTGAAAAAAAACTTCAAAAAATACAACAAGCCACTGGGAGCTGATTTTTATTGTTTTCAACCCTTTTGAAATTGTGATAATATTCCCCTTTAACATAGCTTGACCAGTAAATTGAGAGCTTTGCTTTACAGCTCAGCTCCATCTTCACCAAAACAGACCAATGCAGGGTTCGCATCGCTGCAGACGCTGTCGCAATCTGCCTTTTGATCTCACGATCCACTCTTCCCTCACTTTTGCAAAAGACCCCAGGGTTCTTTCAACTCCTCCACTTTGGGCAGGATCCTGTCTCCATTGCAGAGATAGATAGATTTTCAGATAGATTTTCTGTGCGAGAAACCCTGGACCTGAAGGTGCCAATTTTTATTCCGGTCGCTTTCAAAGTCAGCTGCAAACCGATCCAGTGAGAGCTGCAGATCCCGGCCAGAGGAAGCTATCAGGACCACATTATCTGTAAATAGCAGAGATCTAATCACCTCTACGCACTGAGTGGGCCGAGAAATTCTGTCCATAAAAGTCACAAACAGAATCGGTGACGAAAGGCAGCCTTGGCGGACTCCAAACCTTACTGTAACTGATCAGACTTACTGCCAGCAATGCCGAGCAAGATTTGACACGATCACATAGGGAGCAGACTGCCACAATCAAGTGGACTGATACCCCATACTCTCTGAGGTCCCCCCTTGGGACTTTACGAAGGATACGGTGGAATTCCTTCTCCAAGGGCGCAACCAGTGCCAAACCAGTCTACATATACAGTACAGGCCAAGAGTTTGGACACACACTCTCATTCAATGTATTTTCTTTATTTGCATGACTATGTCACTGAAGGCATCAAAAATATGAATGAATACATGCGGAGTTATGTACTTAAAAAAAAAGGTAAAATAACTGAAAACATGTTTTGTATTCTAGTTTCTTCAAATTAGCCGCCCTTTGCTCTGATTACTGCTTTGCACACTGTTAGTATTCTCTCTATGAGCTTCAAGAGGTAGTCACTTGAAATGGTTTTCACTTCACAGGTGGGCTTGAAGCTCTTCGAGAGAATGCCAAGAGTGTGCAAAGCAGTAATCAGAGCAAAGGGTAGCTATTTTGAAAAAAATTGAGTATGAAACATGTTTTCAGGTATTTCACCTTTTTTTGTTTATTACATAAATCCACATGTGTTCCTTCATAGTTTTCATGCCTTCAGTGACAATCTACAATGTAAATAGTCATGAAAATGTAACGCTTTGCTGGCATCGTGGCGTAGATTGCGTTCTCTCAATGGGTGTAGCGGAGATGGAACACAGCGTAAGGTAGGAATAATGATTTATTTACACTAAAGAACACTATAAAACAGACTAGGAAACCAAAACACTTGCACGAAGGCACTAACAAACAAAACAAACTGAACTAGCATGGGAGATAGACACAACTAAAGACGCTAGCATGTAAGCTAGGAAACTAAACATACAAGATAGCATAGAAGCTAATCAAGCACAAAATATAGTTACCACAATGCGGGAATGCGACGTCACCTGTCGCGTGTAAAGCAAACTAGAGTCCGAGGACGAAAGGCAAACAAAGGCGGTCTTAAATAGGGACAGAAATCAGGAGGCAGGTGTGCACCGAAAAACAAAGCAGGTGACACAAATGCGTTGCTATGACAACAAAACAGGAAATGCCACCAGGAACTAATGACGTCAAATAACAAAACGAGATACCAAACAGAACCAAAACCAGAATATGCCATGATCCAAGTCCTGGATCATGACAGAAAATAAAGAAAACATATTGAATGAGAAGGTTGTGTGTCCAAACTTTTGGCCTGTACTGCTTACTTAGTATCAAATGATATATCTGCAAGATGTTTTTTCTCATGTACAATTAAATGATGGGCTTCACGGTGGAAGAGGGGTTTGTGCGTCTGCCTCATAAAACGAAGGTCCTGAGTAGTCTGGGGTTCAATCCCGGGCTCGGGATTGAACCCCAGAGTTTTCATGTTCTCCCCGTGAACGCGTGGGTTCCCTCCAGGTACTCCGGCTTCCTCCCACTTCCAAAGACATGGGGATAGGTTGATTGGCAACACTAAATTGGCCCTAGTGTGTGAATGTGAGGGTGAATGTTGTCTGTCTATCTGCGATGAGGTGGCGACTTGTCCAGGGTGTACATTGCCTTCTGCCCGATTTTAGCTGAGTTAGGCACCAGCGCCTCCCGTGACCCTGAAGGGATTAAGCGGTAGAAAATGGATGAATGGCAATTAATTGACAACACCATGCAACGTTCACTTAAGTAAGCTAAGTATAGCAGCACAACATTCTTATTGTGAGGTTATATGAGATTTGCACGCATCACTTCACCGTGAGGTGGAAGTTCACAACAACGACTTGGATGATAGTGGTGAACAGAGGACAGAGAAGGATGAATTATTTGGATTCAGCCACCATGCCCTTAGAATAGAAATGTCCGACATAAGTCTGTGAGTATGAACTGATGAAACCTGCTTAAATGAGAGCTAAAGATAGTCTTCAAAGACAATCTGAATAGTCCGGTCGGGATTGATTTGTCATGATCCACTACTTGGATCATGTCATATTCTGTTTTTGTTCTGTCTTTTCACATCCTGTTTAGTATTTGTCTCCCTTAGTTCCTGGTGGCACTTCATGTTTGTTTCCGTTGCCATAGTCACGTATTAGTGTCACCTGCATCTTGTTTTTCACGCGCAACTGCCTCCTAATTTCTGTCCTTATATAAGCCTGCCTTTTCCGTTACTCACTCTCGCGGTGTAGTTTGCTGTCCGATGCAACAGGTGACGTCGCTATCCCCGATTGTGGTAAAAGTATTTTTGTATTCGTTAGCTTCCACGCTATTCCTCTGTTTGTTTCCCTAGCTCACATGCTAGCGCCTTTAGTTCTTTCTAGCTCCCATGCTAGTTCTGTTGGTTTTGTTTTTAGTGCCTTGCGCAAGTGTTTTTGTTCTTAGTTTGTTCTTTAGTATAATTCAATAATTTCTTACCTTCAGGCTGTGTCCAGTCCGCCTGCACAATTGAGAGAACGCACCCGCATCACCACAATGCCAGCAAAATGTCACATGATCAAATTTCCCCAAAATGCATAAAAATATGTATAGATTGGATAGTATTTTAGAGTGAAGCCCACCATTTAGTAGCATCACGGTCGGTGATGGTGGTAAGCTACCCTGGTAGCAACAGCTGCCCTGAGGTATAGACTGATCAAAATGTACCAAAAGCCTCTACGACTACCACCAAACATTTATACCATACCATACCAACTTTATGGGGTGGCATAGCTAAGTAGGTAGAGCGGCCGGCCAGAAACCTGAAGATTTCAAGTTCGCTTCCCACCTATTGAAATCCAAAATATCGCTGCTGTTGTGTCCTTGGGCAGGACAGTTCACCCTTTGGGAATGTTGAGTCCCACTTCTCTGTGCGTGCTTTGACTTATTATTATTATTATTTATTCACATTTGTACACAAGTGTGGGTGGCACTTGGAGCAACATTGGTGAAATATCTTTCCCTAGACACAGCAGCAGTGAGTGAGATCAAGGTAGCTGGGTTCCGACCAGAGACCCTCCTGTTCCCTGACCTGAAAGAATAAGAATATTCACAGGCAATCACTACAAACCAAATTTTTATCAAAACATCCATCCATCCATTTTCTACCGCTTATTCCCCTTTGGGGTCGCGGGGGGCGCTGGCGCCTATCTCAGCTACAATCGGGCGGAAGGCGGGGTACACCCTGGACAAGTCGCCACCTCATCACAGGGCCAACACAGATAGACAGACAACCTTCACACTCACATTCACACACTAGGGCCAATTTAGTGTTGCCAATTAACCTATCCCCAGGTGCATGTCTTTGGAAGTGGGAGGAAGCCGGAGTACCCGGAGGGAACCCACGCATTCACGGGGAGAACATGCAAACTCCTCACAGAAAGATCCCGTGCCTGGATTTGAACCCAGGACTGCAGGAGCTTCGTATTGTGAGGCAGACGCACTAACCCCTCTGCCACCGTGAAGCCCTTATCAAAACATTATCGAGGATCATTTCTTGCAGTTCCCATATCCATTTTACAGAAATACCAACTACCCTTTGAAGAATCAAGAATAAAAGTCTGTCCATCTTTTTTTGGATGACCATCTGCCATAGAGTGCTAACAAAATAGGAATGAGAAGAAACAAGTACACACCCTGCAAGTGACAATAGTACCAAACCAAACTGTATCCCAAGGTTGGAAATGTGGCTTTGCCAGGTTGTGGAGGCACCAGTTTTAGTAGGGAGGCCCAGACTTTCAGGTCTCCTGCATTTCTTCCAGTTCCACCCAGTAGCTGAGACACATATTCCCTCTCCCGTTTCCCAGACCTACTGTTCCCCCACGCCTCACCAGGAGACTTCCAGGAAGTATCTGGACTAGATCAAGCCACCTCAACTCGCCCCACTCATCGGTGAGGACCAGAGGCTCTATCCTGAGCTCTTCCTGAACAAAATAGCTCCTTACCTAACACTTAGTCCAGCCACCCTACAGGGGAAACTAATTCTACCCAAAGCTTATGACCATAGGTAAGGGTACAAACATACTGTAGATCAGGGGTAGGGAACCTATGGCTCGCGAGCCAGATGTGGCTCTTTTGATGACTGCATCTGGCTCTCGGATAAATCTTAGCTGACATTGCTTAATATGATAAGTAATGAATGATTCCACTTGTAATCACAGTGTTAAAAATAATGTTCAAAATATAAAACATTTTCATGCATTTTTAATCCATCTATCTGTTTTCTACCGCACCCGTTCAAGAATTTGCGTTAATGGTAAGAAATTATTTATTTATTCTTTGTTAGTGTGGGGCTTGCCCTCCTGGGGTTTGTCAGACCACCTAGGACCAACATGAGAAAATATAGTTTTATTTTTCAATAAGTCTCTCAGTTGCTTTCCAGCAATTGTATTTTTCTCTTTCGTTTACGCTCGCGCTCTGGCTCCAGCCCCAACCCCGTCTCTCCTCCTGGCTGCTGCTTATAACAGAGCAACAGGTGATTAGATAGCAAGGCCCAGGTGGGCCATCTACGCACCTATCGCTGATTTCGAGGCCGGTCCTGGCACACCCCAGTTCGCTGCAGGCCAGCAGGCCACGCCCCCTCCACAGTTAGCTCGAGCATAACAATGTTATTACAAAAAATAAGAGACCTATTTTACTCTAAAAATGTTGGTCTTACTTAAAAATGCACGCGTTTGGTTTTGTTCAGTGTAAAAAAAAATATTATATGGCTTTTACGGAAATACATTTTAAAATATTTGGCTTTTTGGCTCCCTCAGCCAAAAAGGTTCCCGACCCCTGCTGTAGATTGACGGGTAAATTGAAAACTTTGCCTTCCTGCTTAGCTTTTCGCCACCATGCCACTTCAACAACTTAATTAGGATGGGAACATTTTCCTTACTTGTTTTGAAAAATGTAATGGACAGATAACAGTTAATAATTTTTGGTAAAACCGACCAAAACCCAAACAGACTGCATGTACTGTAATACAGTAGGGATGTCAGGCCAGTTTTTTGCACAGCATTGGTAACTTATTATCAAATGCATTTTCCTTGCTCAAAAAGGCAGTCATTGTGTAAAAGAGCAGTCAACATATTACTATTTTTTCTTAATCCATGTCCAGGTGAAAACCCACTTCAACAGTAAGCTACTATGGGTGCATTAGCTTGTTTGAAAACCAATTAGACTACAGTTTGTACCACATGTAAGAGGATCCTCCAGCAATATTGCTCCTCAAACAGGAAAGCCACCGACTCGTATGGCAGACGTGCCAACACCTGTCAGTTTGCGCAGTACTAAGGTTTTTAGGATTGTTCTGTGTGCGAGATGTCAAGGATGTGGATTAAATGAGCTGTCAGACCTTGGCAGTCTGCACAGGTCTGAGATGCGGATTTGAGAATCCCATAAAGGCAGACATGGATTGTTATCTGATCAGCTCTCAATGAATGCCCTGATTAGGCAATAACAAAGAAGCAGGCTTCGCCCCACGGATAAGAGGGGCTTCTACTTTATGAGACCTTTGCACTGTTTATTTGCACTGAAAACCCAGACTCTGTGAAATTCTCACTCGGAGACACTAAGCAAATATTAGAACTGTTTGCAGAGGTGATTTTAATTCTTTACAGAGCTATGATTGGTTTGTTTCTTTCCTATCTCTGCAAGAACTTGGCAAATTAATTATTTCATCCTCTTGGCTTCCTTTACGCCAACTTGCTCTATAATAAATAGAGACTGAGGTATATTTCCAATGGCTTTAGTGGCCACTAAAAACTCAAATCTCATTTCTTCTGCTTGTGGGATCACATTCTCAGATTAAACAAATTTTCAGTGCTTAAACCTCAGCTTCTAAGGCGACCAGGGAGTGGTTCCAGCCTCCAGCTGTCTGCAAGGAGCCTGATACTTCCTGCCTGAGAGGGGAAACCATGTTCACTCACCTTCTGGAGGCCTGCAGTATAAAAACACAGGGAGCAAGTAATGAGGTTGTTTTTAAAGCATTATGTATCTTGCGTAAAGTTTAAAGGACCAAGATCCAGATGTCGCAAATTTCAGTAACACATTCTCTTTATCCATGTTTTGCTCCTTATAAAATTAATTGTGCAGTCATTTCGCATTATAACAATTAGTTTTTGACTAGTCGGTAGATAACTAAATATACTTGGTAGTTTCCAATAATTTCATCAATTCTTACTTTTTTTGTGATCGAGTGATTGGAGCACATACTTGTAGGTCACAAAAAACATTCATGAAGCTTGGTTCTTTTATGAATTGATTATGGGTCTACGGAAAATGCGACCAAATCTGCTGGGTCAAAAGTATACATACAGCAATGTTAATATTTGCTTAAATGTCCCTTGGCAAGTTTCACTGCATAAAGTGCTTTTGGTAGCCATCCACAAACTTCTGGCAGGCTTCTGTTTGAATTTTTGACCACTCCTCTTGACAAAATTGGTGCACTTCAGCTGAATTTGTCGGTCTTCTGACATAGTCTTGTTTCTTCAGCATTTAAGTCAGGACATAGGGAAGGCCATTGTAAAATCTTAATTCTAGCCTGATTTAGCCATTCTTTTACCACTTTTGACGTGTGTTTGGGGTTATGTATACTTTTGACCTAGCAGATTTGGCCACATTTTCAGTAGACCCATTTAAATTCATAATCAATCAATCAATCAATGTTTATTTGTACAGCCCCAGATCACAAATGTCTCAAAGGACTGCACAAATCATTACGACTACAACATCCTCGGAAGAACCCACAAAATGGCAAGGAAAACTCACACCCAGTGGGCAGGGAGAATTCACAACCAGTGGGACGCCAGTGACAATGCTGACTATGAGAAACCTTGGAGAGGACCTCAGATGTGGGCAACCCCCCCCCCCCCCCTCTAGGGGACCGAAAGCAATGGATGTCGAGCGGGTCTAACATGATACTGTGAAAGTTCAATCCATAGTGGCTCCAACACAGCCGCGAGAGTTCAGTTCAAGCGGATCCAAGACAGCAGCGAGAGTCCCGTCCACAGGAGACCATCTCAAGGGGAGGCGGATCAGCAGCGTAGAGATGTCCCCAACCGATACAGGCGAGCGGTCCATCCTGGGTCCCAACGAGCGGTCCATCCTGGGTCTCGACTCTGGACAGCCAGTACTTCATCCATGGTCATCGGACCGGACCCCCTCCACAAGGGAGGGGGGGACATAGGAGAAAGAAAAGAAGCGGCAGATCAACTGGTCTAAAAAGGAGGTCTATTTAAAGGCTAGAGTATACAGATGAGTTTTAAGGTGAGACTTAAATGCTTCTACTGAGGTAGCATCTCGAACTGTTACCGGGAGGGCATTCCAGAGTACTGGAGCCCGAACGGAAAACGCTCTATAGCCCGCAGACTTTTTTTGGGCTCTAGGAATCACTAATAAGCCGGAGTCTTTTGAACGCAGATTTCTTGCCGGGACATATGGTACAATACAATCGGCAAGATAGGCTGGAGCTAGACCGTGTAGTATTTTATACGTAAGTAGTAAAACCTTAAAGTCACATCTTAAGTGCACAGGAAGCCAGTGCAGGTGAGCCAGTACAGGCGTAATGTGATCAAACCTTCTTGTTCTTGTCAAAAGTCTAGCAGACTAAAAGAACCAAACTTCATAAATGCTTTTTGTGACCAACATGAATGTGCTCCTATCACAAAAAAGAAGAGTTGTAGAAATGATTGGAAACTCAAGAAAGCCATGACATTATGTTCTATGTATGTAAACCTTTGATCGCGACTGTATATACAAACCCTGTTTCCATATGAGTTGGGACATTGTGTTAGATGTAAATATAAACGGAATACAATGATTTGCAAATAATTTTCAACCCATATTCAGTTGAATATGCTACAAAGACAACATATTTGATGTTCAAACTGATAAACATTTTTTTTTTTTTTACAAATAATCATTAACTTTTGAATTTGATGCCAGCAACACGTGATAAAGAAGTTGGGAAAGGTGGCAATACATACTGATAAAGTTGAGGAATGCTCATCAAACACTTATATGGAACATTCCACATGTGTGCAGGCTAATTGGGAACAATTGGTTGCTATGATTTGGTATAAAAGCAGCTTCCATGAAATGCTAAGTAATTCACAAACAAGGATGGAGTGAGGGTCACCACTTTGTAAGCAAATTGTCGAACAGTTTGAGAACAACATTTCTCAACGAGCTATTGCAAGGAATTTAGGGGTTTTACCATCTACGGTCCGGAAAATCATCAGAAAGTTCAGAGAATCTGGAGAAATCACTGCACGTAAGCGATGATATTACGGACTTTTGATCCCTCAGGCGGTACTGCATCAAAAACCGACATCAGTGTATAAATGATATCACCACATGGGCTCAGGAACACTTCTTAAAACCACTGTCAGTAACTACAGTTGGTCGCTACATCTGTAAGTGCAAATTAAAACCCTACTAGGCAAAGCCAAACCCATTTATCAACAATATCCTGAAACGCCGCCTTTGCTGGGCCCGAGCTCACCTAAGATGGACTGATGCAAAGTGGAGAGGTGTTATGTGGTCTGACGAGTCCACATTTTAAATTACATTTGGAAACAGAGGAAGTGGTGTCCTCCAGAACAAAGAGGAAAACAACCATTTGATTTGTTATAGGCGCAAAGTTCAAAAGCCAGCATCTGTGATGGTATGGGGGTGTATTAGTGCCCAAGGCATAGGTAACTTACACATCTGTGAAGACACCATTAATGCTGAGTGGTCCATAAAGGTTTTGGAGCCTGCTTATTTCAGCAAGACAAGTGTTACAACAGCGTGGCTTCGTAAAGAAAGAGTGTGGGTACTTTCCTGGCCCGCCTGCAGTCCAGACCTCCCATCGAAAATGTTTGGCGCATTATAAAGCGTAAAATACAACAGCGGAGACCCCAGACTGTTGAACGACTGAAGCTCTCTACATAAAACAAGAATGGGAAAGAATTCCACTTTCAAAGCTTCAACAATTAGTTTCCTCAGTTCCCAAACATTTATTGAGTGTTGTGAAAAGAAAAGGTGATGTAACACAGTGGTGAACATGTCCTTTCCCAACTACTTTGGCACGTGTTGCAGCCATGAAATTCTAAGTTAATTATTGTTTGCCAAAATAAATTAAAGTTTATGAGTTTGAACATCAAATATCTTGTCTTTGTAGTGCATTCAACTGAATATGGGTTGAAAATGATTTGAAAATCATTGTATTCTGTTTATATTTACATCTAACACGATTTCCCAACTCATATGGAAACAGGGTTTGTATATTGACTAGAGATGTCCGATAGAGGCTTTTTAGTCAATATCCAATATTTCGATATTGTTTAACTCTTTATTATCGATTCCGATATCAACCGATACCGATATATTCAGTTGTTGAATTAACTCATTATTGTGCTTAATTTTGTTGTGATGCTCCACTGGATGCATTAAACAATGTAACAAGATTTTCCAAAATAAATCAACTCAAATTATGGAAAAAATTCCAACATGGCACTGCCATATTTATTGTTGAAGTCACAAAGTGCAATTATTTGTTTTAACATGCCTCAAAACAGTAGCTTAGAATTTGGGACATGCTCTTACTGAGAGAGCATGAGGAGGTTGAGGTGGGCGGGGTTGAGGTAGCTGGGGTGTACAGTATATTATAGAGTTAGTGCTGCAATGGTTTCTGAGTTTTTGTTCTGTGGTCTTTATGCTGTGTTATCTTGCGGATGTTCTCCCGAAGTGTGTTTGTCATTCTTGTTTGGTGTGAGTTCACAGTGTGGCGCATATTTGTAACAGTGTTAAAGTTGTTTATACGGCCACACTCAGTGTGACCTGTATGGCTGTTGCCCAAGTATGCATTGCATTCACTTGTGTGTGTGCGTGAAAAGCCGTAGATATTATGTGACTGGGCCGGCACGCAAAGGCAGTGCCTTTAAGTATTATTTGCCGCTCTGTATTTCTCCCTACGTCCGTATACACAGCAGTATTTCAAAAAGTCATAAATTTTACTTTTTGAAACAGATACTGACAATTTTAAAACCGATACCGATAATTTCCAATATTACATTCTAAAGCATTTATCGTCTGATAATATCGGCAGCCCGATATTATTGGACATCTGTAATGCTGAATGTATATACAGTATATTTTTTATTTCCCCTCGGGGATTAATAAAGTATTTCTGATTCTGAGTATTTCTGACTGTATTTTTAAATGCATATTAAAAAAAAACCTTATACGTGTGTCAATACTTGATCAACCATTCAAGTCTACATAGAAGAACAGAGTTCTGTATTCCTCTTTTTGGTGGGATGGCCACACAATACTGATAAACCACCCACTATCTAAAGATTATAGATATGCTTTCAGGGGGTTGAGGCATGCATGGAGACATTGTTCGTTTCAATGGAACCAGCTAGTTTGTGCCATGCAGGCAGGAGCCCTAAAGAACATGTATCACGGCAACCCATCAGTCTTTTGTCAATGCAAACATGATGAAAGGGCCTCATCAAAAGAAAAACAGAGATGAGGCAATCGAGCTGAACTCCTGCTTGTGTTTGTCGCAGTGGCTGTTGTGTACATGCTTCAAATTATTGGTGAGTTCTGAGGAGATGCGGGGAAAAAAGCACTACTGTCTAAATCAGAGCTCGTTATTTTCTGGAACCTGAAACATCATAAAAGTACAATTACACTCGAAAACAAAACAAAAGGCCGTTAAAAAAACAACTCAAAGGCATAGAGCACTGAGAAAATATTATGTGTTTGATGCAGTGCTACCTTAGTTTCTAAAAGGTCAAACAAAGACCGAATTGTACAAAAACCAAGGCATTTTTTTAGCCCATTAAAATAACGCAAACCTAGTCAATAGGTTAGCACTGTGGTTCTCAACCTTTTTTCAGTGATGTGAAAATTTTTTTAATTCAAGTATCCCCTAATCAGAGCAAAGCATTTTTGGTTGAGATAAAGAAGTAAAATACAGCATTATGTCATCAGTTTCTGATTTATTAAATTGTATAACAGTGCAAAATATTGCTCATTTGCAGTGGTCTTTCTTGAACTATTTGGAAAAAAAGATATAAAAATAACTAAAAACTTGTGATTCAATTATAAATTAAAGCTGCAAGCAGCGATGGACGGGACCGACTTTTGCTGGTGTTTCCTGCCTTTACCCATTCAACATATCTTTACCTTCACGTTACCTACCTTCCCTGCATCCTGGGGTCACACTGGTGCTTCTTTCTGTCACCCCTAATGTTTGAAAAAAGGTGACGGGTTTACACAAAACTTTTGTTTTGAAGGGATGATTGCCAACTTCCTGTTGATTTTTGCTGAAGGATGTCGATTATTAAAATATAGGTCTAAGTGAGACCTACAAAGAGGTGTGTGTTTCATGTCTCTCTGACACTCCTACCCAAAGTTACAAGCAGTTTTGTCTGTGTTTTCTTCCTAGGAGCATATTTGTCTGTTTTTTATTCCTAAGGGGCGCTAGAGCACAATTTAGAGTTTCAGGGTTTGGTATTTTAATTAGATCGCAATTTTCTCCAGTCCTGATGTGTGTGTCAATTTTAGTGAGTTTTAAAGCATGTTAAGGGGGTCACATTACAGCTTGAAGAAGCGGCAGAATAATAATAATAATAATAATAAAACCTTAGAAATACAATGGGGTCCTCTGTCCCAAAGGGACATTTGGTCCCTAATAAAGATTTCTACACATAGAAGTAATCATCAACTTAAAGTGCCCTCTTTGGGGATTGTAATAGAGATCCATCTGGATTCATGAAATCAACTGTTCTAAAAATGGGGGTCTATTTAAAAGATTGCTGTGAGGGGCGTGGCCTGCGGACCTGCAGCAAAGTGGGATGCGCTTGGACCGGCTTCGAGATTAGCGACGGGTGCGTAGATGACACAGCTGAGAGTGTTTGTCTGATCACCTGTCGCTCTGTTAAAGGCAGCAGTCGGGAATAAGAGGATGAGTTTTTGTTGGTCGTTGAAGGTTGAAAGTTGGCAGCTGAGCAAGAGCGAGAGTGAGAACAGAAACTGAAGAAAAAAACAATTGTTGTGCTCACTGGCGAGTTTGACAGACACGATAGACATTTGCTGAAAAGCATAAAAGGAAAATTTATTGAAAAATAAATCATTGTTCGCAAATATGACCGAGGCTGTCATGTCTGTCTTTGGTGATCCAAGGAACCCCGAGGAGAAAGACCTCCACACTAGTGTATACAAATGAGTTTTAAGATCGGACTTAAATGCTTCTAATTTAACTTAAATATATTACCTGATGCATTCAATGTGAACTTTGAAATGAATTTATGTGTCGTTCAGACAGTATTGAGTCATTGTTTTTTTTTTCCCATTTAAAAGCTTGCCGGGTTTATTGAGTGGAGAGTGCATTGTGTGATTAATAAGCTCATCGAACACTCACTGTGACCAGTTCTCGCTAAAAGGCTGTTTAAAGGCTAGTGTCATTTTCTGTGATTTCAGTTCAAGTGGCCGCTTAAAAGGTCTACTGAAATGAGATATGCTTATTTAAACGGGGATAGCAGGTCCATTCTATGTGTCATACTTGATCATTTCGCGATATTGCCATATTTTTGCTGAAAGGATTTAGTAGAGAACATCCACGATAAAGTTCGTAACTTTTGGATGCCAGTAAAAAAGCCTTGCCTGTACTGGAAGTAGCAGACGATGTGCGTGTGACGTCACTGGTTGTAGAGCTCGTCACATTCTCACATTGTTTACAATCATAGCCACCAGCAGTGAGAGCGATTCAGACTGAGAAAGCGACAATTTCCCCATTAATTTTAGCGAGAATGAAAGATTTGTGGATGAGGAAAGTGAGTGTGAAGGACTATAAAAAATAAAAAATAAAAAAAATTAGACGAGGGCAGTGGGAGCGATTCAGATGTTAAATGATAAATGATAAATGGGTTGTACTTGTATAGCGCTTTTCTACCCTCAAGGTAGCGCTTTGACCCTACTTCCACATTTACCTATTCATACACATATTTACACACTGATGGTGGGAGCTGCCATGCAAGGCGCTAACCAGCACCCATTAGGAGCAAGGGTGAAGTGTCTTGCTCAAGGAAGCACCGGACGTGACGAGGTTGGTACTAGGTGGGGATTAAACCATGGACCCCCGGGTTGCGCACGGCCACTCTTCCACTGCGCCACGCCATCCCAGTGGGAGCGATTCAGATGTTATTGGACACATTTACTGGGATAATTCTGGAAAATTCCTTATCTGCTTATCGTGTTACTAGTGTTTTAGTGCGATTATATGGTCGTACCTGAAAGTTGGAAGGGTGTGGCCACAGGTGTGGTGACCGCCAGTGTCTTCGATGGAAGCCACGTTTCTCGACGAGGCAAGGCAGCCGGGCTGAGATCCCCCCCCCCCCACCCCCCCACGGTGTAAGCATCCGACGGTCGGGGGCGGCCGTTGGGAGGTGGCAAGAGAGTCCGCAGCTGCAGGAGGCGAGGCACGACGCAAGCTCTCCGCTCATAACTATGGTAAGAGCCAACTTAATACCACCATTTTCTCACCGAAACCTGCCGGTTGACATGTGTTAGGGGACTGTGTTCGCTTGACCGCTCTGTTCCATAGTAAAGCTTCACCATCAGCTTTCGGGAATGTAAACAAGGAAAAAAGGAAACACCGGCTGTGTTTGTGTTGCTAAAGGCAGCTGCAATACACCACTTACCACTGACATCTTTCTTCTTTGACGTCTCCATTATTTGAACAAATTGCAAAAGATTCAGCAACACAGATGTCCAGAATACTGTGTAATTATGCGATTAAAGCAGACGACTTATAGCCGGGATTGGTGCTGGATCAAAATGTCCGCTACAATGCGTGACGTCAAGCGCACGCGTCATCATACCGCGACGTTTTCAACAGGATACTTTGTGCAAAATTTAAAATTGCAATTTAGTAAACTCAAAAGGCCGTATTGGCATGTGTTGCAATGTTAATATTTCATCATTGATATATAAACTATCAGACTGCGTGGTCGGTAGTAGTGGGTTTCAGTAGGTCTTTAAAAACCAGGGAAACATAAACACCTTATCATGTCTTTGAGCTGGAGAGTAAAAGACAACCCACAGGTGATGGTGAGGCCCACTTTACCATGACTGGGTGAATGGCAATGTGCGGGGAATGCTGGGTACCTGGTAGCTACCATTGCTACTGTCTCGCATATTCCTAATGGCGTGGCTCCGAAGGTTAGGGAAATACACGTTCTTTTGGAATTTTCCCTTTGTGAGACAAGAACAAGAACTATTCTATGCGTTCTCAATAGTGGGAAACGGCTTGTACAAGGCGGCTAGTGGATTCATGGATTCCGCCTATAAAACTTTATAAAAAACATCCAAAAACAGCCGACAACACCCCATTTACAAACCGTGACCTGCATATTAACCAAGCTATTGCGACATTGTTAGAGTAAGAGCTAACACAGAGGAACTACTTTTCTGGCATCGTGACACAAAGTCTTGCTTACACTGCTCCCCTGACTACTAGTGAGTTGCCAGTCACTCTCTGGCTTAAGTTAGGAAAAGTTAATGCTAGATTATAAATCTTACATCTCACCTGACAGAGAAGTTGGCCAACTTTGAAAAAAAAATCCACAAACTACCAACTTGAGACTACAAAACCCAAAACCAGTGAAGTTGGCGGCGTTTCTGGGTGTTGTTGATAAATGGCTTTCGCTTTGCATAGTAGAGTTTTAACTTGCACTTACAGATGTCGCGACAAACTGTAGTTACTGACAGTGGTTTTCTGAAGTGCTCCTGAGCCCACGTGGTGATATCCTTTACACACTGGTGTTGTTTTTTGATGCAGTACCGCCTTAGGGATCGAAGGTCCATAATATCGTCGCTTACGTGCAATGATTTCTCCAGATTCTATGAACCTTTTGACAATTTTACGAACTGTAGATGGTTAAATCCCTAAATTCCTTGCAATAGCTTTTTGAGAAATGTTGATCTTAAACTGTTAGATAAGTTGTTCAGGCAATTTGTTGACCCTCGCCCCATCCTTGTTTGTGAATGACTGAGCATTTCATGGAAGCTTCTTTTATATCCAATCATGGCACCCACCTGTTCCCAATTAGCCTGTTCACCTGTGGGATGTTCCAAATAAGTGTTTCATGAGCATTCTACAATATTCTTAGTCTTTTTTGCCACTTGTGCTAGCTGTTTTTGAAACATGTTGCAGGCATCAAATTTCAGATGAGCTAATATTTGCAAAAAATAACAAAGTTTACCAGTTCGAATATTAACGACCTTCTCTTTGCAGTGTATTTAATAGAATATAGGTTTTAAAGGGTTTTATTTACACAAGGTGCCGATCACTGGTTTTGGGTTCTGTATATGTCTCTTTACAAATGGAACACAGCCTAAGACAATCACAACATTGCTAGAAAAAGGAGTACAGATTATTCGGAATGTACTAGCTCAAGAAGAGCCCGGGTGCTGAAAGATACAACCGGCCCACCAGCTGGCATCCACGTCAGAGCAGACATTTTAAGTCACTGTTGGAAGTCCATCCGTTTTCTACCACTTGTCCCTTTTGGGGTCGTGGGGGTTGCTGGAGCCTATCTCAGCTGCGGATGGCGGGGTAAACCCTGGACAAGTCGCCACCTCATCGCAGCTGTTTGAAGTCCTTATTTAAAACGTTTAGCAATAATGCTACATGCTAACGCTCCAAGGCTCCCAGGAAGTTTGCCATTAGTGTAGAAAACACAGAAAGTGCTCTCAATGTTGTTGGTGTTGACGTAAATAGCATTCGTTGCGTCCAGGAAAAAAGTTACGACAATACATAAAATGACCAAAATACTGTAAATTGTACATGTAGTCTGTTACAAATGTGCCTGTACTACATTACATATGTACTTACAGCATGTACATACAACTGTGTTGGAGGTTTTCTATTACAGTGCATTTATCAGAACTTGGACTATGGTGCAGTTTACTGCTTAGATTGTTTTCCCGAAATGCAAAAGAATTGGACCCGACATGGCGTGAAGGTGAATACATGATTTAATTCTTACTATAAAAAGTGTAAACAAAAGGCGCGCAAAAGGCGGCTAAGGGAACAAAACTAACACTAAAACGTAGACTATGGGCATGAAACAAAAGACACTAACTGTGGCATTGATGAACAAAAACTTACTTGCGGTGACGTGAGCAGGGCAGCATGGACTATGAAATTGCATTAAACAAGCAGCGTGAACTTATCATGAAGTGAAGTGAATTATATTTATATAGCACTTTTCTCTAGTGACTCAAAGCCCTTTACATAGTGAAACCCAATATCTAAGTTACATTTAAAGCAGTGTGGGTGGCACTGGGAGCAGGTGGGTAAAGTGTCTTGCCCAAGGACACAATGGCATTGACTAGGATGGCGGAAGTGGGAATCGAACCTGCAACCCACAAGTTGCTGGCACGGCCACTCTACCAACCGAGCTATACCGCCTGAAGCAGAGTGATAACGCCAGGACGACCAACTGAAAACGACAGGCTTAAATAGTCTCTGTGATTACAAACAGGTGCGTGAGTTCTACACGTGAGACAGGTGAAACTAATAAGTTGACATGGTGACCAAACAAGGGAGTGTAAAAACAGGAACTACTGGAATCTTGAAGTAACAGAACATAACTAAACACATATTTGCCCACCCTCCCGGATTTTCCGGGTGACTCCAGAAATTCAGCGCCTCTCCCGAAAACCTCCCGGAAGAAAATTTCTCCCGAAAATCTTCCGAAATTCAACCGGAGCTGGAGGCCACGCCCCCTCCAGCTCCTTGCAGACCTGAGTGGGGACAGCCTGTTTTCACGTCCGCTTTCCCATTATATAAACAGCTTGCCTGCCCAATCACGTTACAACATCTCCGGATTTGAATAAAATACTGCACACACAAGGAGACGAAGTAGAAGAATGAGGAAGTTATAGCCATGGCGACGCCGTCCGTAATAGAGTGGTTCTATTGTCTGTTGCCATCTCCTGGTGGATGTTGGCTATAGCGTTATGGGGTTGCTTTTTGATTGGCCAACGATTTACGTGGTGTTGGGCACCTGAAGGAAAGTGAGGGAGTCTGTTCTGAAGCCCACAGTAAAGAGACATAACTTCATCACCTCGCCTGGTTATTGACTCCAACCCAATATGTTACACCATCGACGAGCAAAATGAAGAAATAAATGGCAGAACAAAGGATACTCAAATAGTGAAAGGTAAGATTTTTTTTTTTTTTAGTAACCAGCAAGCACAGTACAGTTAGTAGAACAACTATGTTTTTATTACTGTGTATTTGATAGGTGCCGTTTGAAATTCAACTGTCTTTTATTTATATATATATAATAAAATAAATATATATAGCTAGAATTCACTGAAAGTCAAGTATTTCATACATATATATATGTATATGAAATACTCGAGTTGGTGAATTGTAGATGTAAATATATTCCTCCCCTCTTAACCACACCCCGCCCCAACCACGCCCCCGCCCCACACCTCCTGAAATCGGAGGTCTTAAGGTTGGCAAGTATGCTAAACAAAACATGATCACAAGACATGACAGCATTATAGGCGGAATTGATCATATCCACATGACTTAATTTGTTAGCCGCTTCTTACTATAATTTTTTTTTTTTACTATTTAGAATGCAAATAAAAGGAAAATGCATGTGGACTTGTCCTGGATGATAAAAAAAAAGAAAAAACAAATTTACCTTTGGATGTGTTATTCAGAAACTGGGCAGTTCCTGGTTTGAATCCCACGTCCTCCTTCCGGAGATTTTAACAATGATCATAAAGTATCAATTTAAGGTTAACTTATTCAACAGGTAGCTTCAATAACTCACTTATTTCCTTTGCAGAGACCTTCATCTAATTTTATTTTTTACATTGTTACATTATAAGTTACGGATCATCTTCAAATCTTGGTTAACATGGAGCCAATAATAATCACGGCTAATTCATCCATGTAAAAAAAACATTTTGCACACAAGACAAGGCAAAGTTAGGATACGTGTGCTCACGCTGTACCCACTGAGAGAAAAAAAAATGCTAATCCAAGCTTGAGCGAACAGCATTATAACTTAGTAATATTTCAAATGTCTTCTCTGTGTAATGATCTTTTTTTTCATCAGCCTCTCAGCAGGCAACTTTAGAATGGAATTCATTTTGGAGAAGAGAAAAATATGGTTTCCAAGGGAACGAGCCCCTCCAAGACTGTAGGCAAGATGATGTGTTTGCACTGGTGTGTGCTTGCACTGGCAATTGTACAGCGTTTATGGATACTCATAAAGAGTATAAACTACAAGTGCCGCACCTTAGGCATATTTTGAGATGGGCGCCAGCTTCACATACCTCCTTGGCGCTACTTGGTGCAATGAATACCACGGTGAACCCTGTAAGATCAGCCCTGCAGTTTGCTCCACACTCAAAAACGTTGCAAACGTCAAGGGCCCTTAAGAACAGCAGCACACGTCAAACCTTCACAATAAGAATGATGTGCAAAACATCCGGGCTGACTAAACAAAAACGAGGTTTCAAAAAAGTTTATTTATGTTACAAAATTATTGGATGGAATGCCGTGCCAACTTTTTTATAATGTGTTAAATTCCAAGTTAATGATTATTATTTGCAAAAAAAAACAAGTTTCTCAGTTTGAACATTAAGTATCTTGTCTTTGCAGTCTATTTGTCAGGCTTGCCACTGACAGTTTGTTTGTGTTTTAGTTTCTCCTCTGTGTTTAGTATTTCCTATCCTTAGTTCCTGTCAAGTGCTCTTATTTTGTCAGCTTCCTGTCTTGTTCCCTGAGTGCTGTGTTTCCCGTCAGCTACGGCTGATTGGCACCTGGCCACACCTGTTGCCAATCAGCCCGCTCCTATTTGTACCTGCTTTGTCTTGTGTCAGTTGCTGGATCATTGTATTGTCTTGTCGATGTCACCTCTAGTCGCTCTTGTGATGTGTTATCGCTCCTGTCGTGTCGTACCTTGTCTTTGCAACGTAGCGGTAAGCTACATTCAGTTGATGTTTGTAGCTTTCTGTGTTTTATTCCCTGCTTCCGTTTTATTTTTCATTATACAAGTACGACTTCTGTTTGCCTGTACACTACCCGCTAGCTGCCACGCTAAGCTCCTGTTCGTTATTTTCTAGCTCCCAGGCTAGCTCCTTTTGTTTGATTATCCGCCTCGTGCGCGCTTTGTGTTTGTACCCTTTTGGTTTGGTTTTTGTCTTAGTATTTTATTAAATCATGTTTTCTCATTCCATGCCTGCCTCCATCTCTGCATCTTGGGGTTCGTCACCAACTAACCCTGACACTATTCAATTGAATATAAGTTGAAAAGGATGTGCAAATCCTTGTATTCAGTTTTTTTGTTGTAGTTTTATTTTACAGATTATAAAACTTGCCAACTTCACTGGTTTTTGGGTTTTGTAAGTAAAACGGCACAGCAGATATGGACATTTACATGAGAAACATGATTTGCCTGAGTGGCTGAGCAGGACATTAAAATAAGTAAATAAAACAGATTTCATAAAGCCCTAAAAAAATGCTCTATATTGTTATAATATACATTATTTGATAAAAGTATGGTACTGTAGTTTTTGGTAGCATATTCTACTGCAGTGGTTCTCAACCTTTTTTCAGTGATGTACCCCCTGTGAACATTTTTTCAATTCAAGTACCCCCTAACCAGAGCGAAGCATTTTTGGTTGAAAAAAAGAGACAAAGAAGTAAAATAGAGCACTATGTCATCAGTTTCTCATTTATTAAATTGTATAACAGTGCAAAATATTGCTCATTTGTAGTGGTCTTTCTTGAACTATTTGGAAAAAAAGATATAAAAATAACTAAAAACTTGTTGAAAAACAAACAAGTGATTCAATTATAAATAAAGATTTCTACACATAGAAGTAATCATCAACTTAAAGTGCCCTCTTTGGGGATTGTAATAGAGATCCATCTGGATTCATGAACTTAATTCTAAACATTTCTTCACAAAAAAATAAATCTTTAACATCAATATTTATGGAACATCTCCACAAAAAAAAAACTAGCTGTCAACACTTAATATTGCATTGTTGCATTTCTTTTCACAGTTTATGAACTCACATTCATATTATGTAGAAGTATTATTCAATAAATATATTTTTTAAGGATTTTTGAATTGTTGCTATTTTTAGAATATTTTTTAGAATCTCACGTACCCCTTGGCATAGCTTCAAGTAACCCCTGGGGTACGCGTACCCACATTTGAGAACCACTGCTCTACTGTGTTCTTTTTCATACAATATTAATCTTGAAGTTACCGTTTTAAATGTAAAACAGGTATGCTACATGTTAAAGTTGTGATTGATCAGAATTTCCTTTCATTTTGACCAGGGGTCTCAAACATGCGGCCAACACCTTAATGTGAAAATTTAATGTTGGTGCGGACCGCGAGTTTTATGTGAATCGCGCTGTACAGCGTCATATTTGTTTACCCATGATTTTTCCGAGAGACTCCCAATTTTCCGTGCCCCTCCAGGGCACTGAAAATATACACCCCGCCCCCTATTGTAGCCCGGAAGAGTTAGGGCTGCATTGGATTCTGGGTATGTGTCTGTTGTGTTTATGTTGTGTTACGGTGCGGATGTTCTCCCAAAATGTGTTTGTCAATCTTGTTTGGTGTGGGTTCACAGTGTGGCGCATACTTGTAACAGTGTCAAAGTTGCTTATACGGCCACCCTCAGTGTGACCTGTATGGCTGTTGACCAAGTATGTCTTGCAGTCATTTCGGTGGATCTGCAGAAGCCTCATGCAATATGTGACTGGGCCGGCACACTGTTTGTATGGTGGAAAAGCGGACCAGACGGCAGATTATAGAGGACGCTAAAAGCACGCCATCACGGCACGCCCTTAATATTGTTGTCCGGGTGAGAACCGGGAGAATGATTGCCCCGGGAGATTGTCGGGAGGGGCACAGATATTCCAGTGTTTCCTGGAAAGATCACAAGAGTTGGCAAGTATGTTGTTAGGGTGAGAAAGCCATTCAAAGAAGGTGAATTCATCAAAAAGTGCATGTTAGATTTTTTTAAAGAAATCTTTTTTTGTGGCCCAGCCTCACCCAGTTTCTGCATCCAGTGGCCCCCAGGTAAATTGAGTTTGAGACCCCTGATTTTGACGAAGAAGACTGATTAGAGACATGAGTATTTTGAGTTACAAGCTCTGTCAAAAAATGAATTAAACTTGCATGTCAAGGCACCACCATACCGTGTGTGTGGTTGTGAGTGTGCGTGTTTGTGTGTGTGTGTGTGTGTGTGTGTGTAGCGGCCTCGCGAGTTGTTTTTGGTCACAAGACTGACCCACACAGCCTTGTGAGATAAATGGAATGAGATAAGTCACCAAGGGAGCTCGCAGCCAGGTCATCGATTTCACAGGTCATCAGATAGAACGGAGGATGGCTGTGCACATGCCCTTCAGCGTTTGGAAAAAGGCTATCATTTAACCTGATCAATAGCTCTAATTACTCGGCTCCTCCTATAGCTGTAAATACAGCAGCTACCAAGTAACTGGAATGATGAAACTGATGTAACACGATCATGTCTTCAGCAGCCAGAATCAAAAAGGTTAGCTTCGGTCATCTCATCACAAAGGTAATATACCTTTGTTATTTTTTTATATTTTGTCTGGGAATTTTATATTCAAATAGTTCTCTTCTCTGCTTGCCTGTGAGAGAGCGGTTTGATATCTTTTTGTCCCTCCTGAGATCCTGTAGTCCTCCAGGGTTGTGTAGCCCCGCCCTTCTTCCCCTCACAGAAAAAGTTTTACATGGCTGAGGGCGCAAGCCAAAGAAAGACGGGAAACCGACATCGTCTGATTGTCACCCGCAGGTTGGAAGGAAGAGAAATAAAGCTGAGGACAGTGGAAAAAAGCTCATTGTTGTGCCGACCCAGATCGGTTACAAATGCATCCTGGGTTTCACAACCAACACAAACGTGAGACCAAATGTGCCAATGACAAGACAGAAGATTGCTCGATGACCAGCACAAAAGTGCCTTATTGCAGTGAGACATTTTTCATATTAAATGGGAATATATATGAACATCCCGGCAGTCTGCATCATAATGACAGCAGACCTTGCACAGTAAGTGTGTAACGATTGGGTGGAATCGTGGTGATGCAGGTTGTTCTCTTAGGGATGCAGTCCCGCTCGAACACAGCGGGAAGGTAAGAAATAATTGATTTATTTAACAAATAAAAAATGACTTAGTCAAAACAAACAGAACTAGCATGGGAGCTATAAAAAACCAAAAGCGCTAGCATGGGAGCTAGAGGAGCAAAGACTTGGCGTGGAAGCTAGCAAGTACAGATATGGAATCAAAATCGAGGATCAAGGTCGTCAATGAACAGAAAAGGCAGGCTTAAATAAAGACAGTAATCAAGAGGCAGGCGCACGTCAAACGCAAGAAGCAGGTGAATCTAATGAGTAACTATGGAAACAGAACAAACCAGGAACTAAGGAAGTCAAACACTAATAGAATATAATACAAAAATGACTCAAACCCAGAACATGATATAATCCAGGCAGCGGATCATAACAAAGTGATGTTTTATTATGTTTGCTTTCAAACGCTGATGCATTTTTTTAAATGATAAAAATATGTAAATATTAAAATTAAATCAACATGTGCCCATTATTACATAACATATACACTTACTGCATGTTTACACGACCTTAATGGACGTGTTTGGATGTTTTTTAAGGGCTTGATAGGCATAATTGAACGGCTCTCATTGCTCCATTGTAAGCGGACTTTTGATCAAATTTGATAATTAGAATGGATTAAACAAAAAGAAAACACCCTTTGTCATTAGAGATGTCCGACAATATCAGACTGCCAATATTATCGGCCGATAATTGCTTTAAAATGTAATATCTGAAATTATCGTTATCGGTTTGAAGAAGTAAAATGTATTACTTCTTAAAACGCCGCTGTGTACACGGACGTAAGGAGAACTACAGAGCGCCAATAAAATTTAAAGGCACTGCCTTTGTGTGCCGGCCCAATCACCTAATATCCACAGCTTTTCCCCACACATACTAGTGCAGGGGTCTCAAACACGAGGACAGCGGGCCAATTGCGACCCGCGAGACGTTATTTTGCAGCCCACACCTTAATGTGAAAATTTAATGTTGGTGCAGCCCGCGAGTTTTATGTGAATTGGCGCTTTACAGCCGCATATGTGTATACCCTCGATTTTTCCAGGAGACTCCCATGGAGGGGCACGGAAAATATACAACCCGCCCACCCCAACCCCGCCCCCTATTGTAGCCCGGAAGAGTTAAGGCTACAACGGATTCTGGGTATTTGTTCTGTTGTGTTTATGTTGTGTTACGGTGCAGATGTTCTCCCAAAATGTGTTTGTCATTCTTGTTTGGTGTGGGTTCACAGCGTGGCGCATATTTGTAACAGTGTTAAAGTTGTGTATACGGCCACCCTCAGTGTGACCTGTATGGCTGTTGACCAAGTATGTCTTGCAGTCACTTTGGTGGATCTGCAGAAGCCTCATACGATATGTGACTGGGCCGGCATACTGTTTGTATGGTGGAAAAGTGGACCAGACGGCAGATTGTAGAGGACGCAAAAGGCAGTGTCATCACGGCACGCCCTTAATATTGTTGTTCGGGTGAAAACCGGGAGAATGATTGCCCTGGGAGATTGTTGGGAGGGGAACAGATATTCGAGTGTTTCCTGTAAAGATCGTAAGAGTTGGCAAGTATGTTGTTAGGGCGGGAAAGCCATTCAAAGAAGGTGAATTCATTTGTTAGATTTTTGAAAGAAATCTTTTCTTGTGGCCCAGCCTCACCCAGTTTCTGCATCCAGTGGCCCCCAGGTAAATTGAGTTTGAGACCCCTGCACTAGTGAATGCAAGACATACTAAATCAATGGCCATACATGTCACACTGAGGGTGGCCGTATAAACAACTGTAACACTGTTACAAATATGCGCCACAATATGGGACCGCATTTTTATGACTTGATGGGAAATTTCCAAAATGGGGTCCCATGTACCGTCCATGGGACCCCATTTTGAACATTCCTAGCGCCAACACTGCTGTCAGCAGAGGAGAAAAAAATGTTTTATTTAAATAAATAATTGATAAAGCAAGTTCAAGTATCATTGGCAAATTTTCAGCTGCCCGCTTTACACGCATATATATGTCCTCTTTTGGGATTTCACAATATGTATCAAAGTTGCCACGAAAAAGTGTAATTTTCCAATTTTTTTCAACCCTCTTCATACTGGCTGGTTGGCTGTCATAAGTGCAGGAAGCACGTGTCACTCCACAAAGGTTGAGTGTAACATGTTCAACATCCTGGAATGAGCATAAGACATGTTCACGCGTGCTTAAAGGCAACGCACGCTCGGTATGATCACTTGACAAGTCTTAATAGGTCATTGTAAAAAAAAAACGAAAAAAAAACCCGATCCTTTTCCAAAGACCCGTGAGCGTACGTTTGTTTAAAAGAGGACTGTTTGTTTTTCCTTTCTCATCTTGGCGACGCGGGGACACATATAAACACATGCAACAAGGCCCAGCAGCTAAGCAGCCTCGGGGCTAGTGTTGCTGTTTAGCCCATAATAGTGAGTGATTAGAATACCGGTGGGGGAAGTCAACCCAAAGCACTTGTTGACAGCTGATATTAAGCAATGTGGGGAGTCCTGCCCCAGGGAATTGATGATGCATTCAGAAAAACATGCACAGGCTCACACAGGGCTTCTCTTAAAACACCAAATAGCACACAGGCGTCCAACTCAAAAGGCCTGAGGGCCAGTTTTTACCCATCACATGTGCCCCACGATATCATCACATGGACAAAGATAAGACCTTCTGAAGGAAAGTTCTGTGGTCAGATGAAACAAAAATTGAGCTGTTTGGCCACAATACCCAGTGATATGTTTGCAGGAGAAAAGGTGAGGCCTTTAAACTCAGGAACGCCCGTCTACCGTCAAGCATGGTGGTGATACAAACCCCGTTTCCATATGAGTTCCATATGAGTTGTGTTAGATGTAAATATAAACAGAATACAATGATTTGCAAATCCTTTTCAACCCATATTCAGTTGAATGCACTACAAAGACAAGATATTTGATGTTCAAACTCATAAACTTTCATTTATTTTGGCAAATAATAATTAACTTAGAATTTCATGGCAGCAACATGTGCCAAAGTAGTTGGGAAAGGGCATGTTCACCACTGTGTTACATCACCTTTTCTTTTAACAACACTCAATAAACGTTTGGGAACTGAGGAACCTAATTGTTGAAGCTTTGAAAGTGGAATTCTTTACCGTTCTTGTTTTATGTAGAGCTTTAGTCGTTCAATAGTCTCCGCTGTCGTATTTTACGCTTCATAATGCGCCACACATTTTCGATGGGAGACAGGTCTGGACTGCAGGCAGGCCAGGAAAGTACCCGCACTCTTTTACTACGAAACCACGCTGTTGTAACACGTGGCTTGGCATTGTCTTGCTGAAATAAGCAGGGGCGTCCATGATAACGTTGCATGGATGACAACATACGTTGCTCCAAAACCTGTATGGACCATTCGGCATTAATGGTGCATTCACAGATGTGTAAGTTACCCATGCCTTGGGCACTAATACACCCCCATACCGTCACAGATGCTGGCTTTTGAACTTCGCGCCTATAACAATCCGGATGGTTGTTTTCCTCTTCGTTACGGAGGACAACACGTCCACAGTTTCCAAATATAATTTGAAATGTGGACTCGTCAGACCACAGAACACCTTTCCACTTTGCATCAGTCCATCTTAGATGAACTCGGGCCCAGCGAAGACAGAGGCGTTCCTTGGTGTTGTTGATAAATGGGTTTTGCTTTGCATAGCAGAGTTTTAACTTGCACTTACAGATGTAGCAACCTACTGTAGTTACTGACAGTGGTTTTACGAAGTGTTCCTGAGCCGATGTGGTGATATCCTTTACACATTGATGTCTGTTTTTGATGCTGTACCGCCTGAGGGATCAACGGTCTGTAATATCATCGCTTACGTGTAGTGATTTCTCCAGATTCTCTGAACCTTTTGCTGATTTTATGGACCGTAGATGGTAAAATCCCTAAATTCCTTGCAATAGCTCGTTGAGAAATGTTGTTCTAAAACTGTTTGACAATTTGCTTGCAAAATGGTGACCCTCGCCCCATCCTTGTTTGTGAATTACTTAGCATTTCATGGAAGCTGCTTTTATACCCAATCATGGCACCCACCTGTTCCCAATTAGCCTGCACACCAAATAAGTGTTTGATGAGAATTTCTCAACTTTATCAGTATTTATTGCCACCTTTCCCAACTTCTTTGCCATGTGTTGCTGGCATCAAATTCTAAAGTTAATGATTATTTGCAAAAAAAAAATGTTAATCAGTTTGAACATCAAATATGTTGTCTTTGTAGCATATTCAACTGAATATGGGTTGAAAATGATTTGCAAATCATTGTATTCCGTTTATATTTACATCTAAAACAATTTCCCAATTCATATGGAAACGGAGTTGGTGGTATTATGCTCTGGGCTTGTTTTGCTGCCAATGGAACCGGTGCTTTACAGAGAGTAAATGGGACAATGAAAAAGGAGGATTACCTCCAAATTCTGCAGGAAAACCTAAAAATGATGAGCCCGGAGGTTGGGTCTTGGGCACAGTTGGGTGTTCCAACAGGGCATGGCATAGTGGGTAAAGCGGTTGGCCAGAAACCTGAGGGTTGCATCCAAATTGCTGCCGTTGTGTCCTTGGGCAGGACACATCACCCTTGCCCCCGGTGCCGCTCACACCGGTGAATGAATAATGAATGAATAATAGGTTGTGACCGGAGGGGACGGAGGCGCAAACTGGCAGCCACGCTGGCAGCTGTGGCCCCAAATGTAGCTTACCACCACCAGGTGTGAATGAATGAGGGGTTTCCACTTCTCTGTGAGCACTTTGAGTATCTAATAATAGAAAAGTGCGTTATAAAATCCAATCCGTTATTATTATTATTACAATGACTCCAAGCACACGTCATAAGTGGTAAAGGAATGGCCAAATCAGGCTAGAATTAAGGTTTTGTGGCCATCCCAAACTGACTTAAACCCCATTTAGAATGTGTGGACAATGCTGAAGAAACAAGTCCATGTCAGAAAACCCACAAATTTAGCTGAAGTGCACCTATTTTGTCAAGTGGAGTGGTCAAAAATTCCACCAGAAGCTTGTGGATGGCTACCAAAAGTGCCTTATTGCAGGGAAACTTGCCAGGGGACATGTAACCAAATATTAACTTTGCTGTATGTATACTTTTGGTCCCATTTTCAGTAGACCCATAATAAATTCATGAAAGATTCCAACTTCATGAATATTTTTTGTGACCAACAAGTATGTGCTCCAGTCACTCTATCACAAAAAATAAGAGTTGTAGAAATGATTGCTCTTTAGTGGGTTCTTCAGACCACCAAACACTGCCAAAAGAGCCTGAAATTCTGGGTGTAACACTGTTTTATTTTCCCCAAAAGTATTTTGCTTTTCTGCGTCTGTGTTTCTCAGCAGCACCTCCAAATCCAACTACTTGTCTCATCACGGCTGCTGCTAATAAAGACGACAGGTGATTAGATAAGGCCCAGCAGGGCCATCTATGCAGCCATGACATAATGTTCTTTGTGTATGCAAACTTTTGATCGAAACTGTATATAATACATCAACAGTAAAAGCAGTGGGGGTTTTTTCCAGGATATAAAATAATAATACATTAATTTAATGGAATGTAAAAACAATAACACTGTTTTTAGTGGTGAAATTCTAGCAACAGAACTGCCAGTGGTTGTTTTTTTTGTATTTTCCCGTAAAATGTTGTTTTAATGTTGTTGTTTTTTAAGTTTTTTAATGTTTTAGGATCTTACTGTTTATTGAAAAAAACCAGTGCCAAAGTTGATTTTACGATAAAAAACAGTCGGTGGAATTTTACCTTAAAATCTATCGTCAATTTTAAAGTCTACTTCATTGATAGTTTGTTTTTAAATTATTAGTCAAGCAGATATTTTAGCACAGTATTTATCTTATTATTATTTCACACTTATCATTTCACCATGTACCAAATAAAATATCTTTGAAGATGGTGAGCACAACCAAAATGAGTCCATACATTGGGCACACTGTCGAGTTTTGAGAAAATGAAAGAATTTTAAGTCCGCCTTATAGTTAAAAAAAAATAATAATACGGTAATAAATGCTGATTACCTGATAAACCACTGAATTGAAGACACTTTTATGGTATCGTTTTCTGTCACGGTGGAAGCGCATTGTGATGCGTGTGTTGAGTCACCCCAAAGATGCACGAGGACCAGGACAAACAGGGATTGCAGGTAGGAGCTTGGTTTATTACACAAAAGTAAAAGAAAACTGGTGCAAAGTAGGCAAAAGAAAAGGCGTGCCTGCGCACGGAAAGCTAACGCTAACTAGCATCGAGTCCAGAAGTCCAACAGTAACGTGCCTAGCGCACGCGAAGTTAAGGCGAGACTTAGCACTAGAAAAAACATCAAAGATATACCAACGTGAAAGTTGCGTTAAGCAAACAACGAACCAAGAACAAACTGAAGTCGAAGGCAGGCTTAAATACTAAAGTAACAATCAAAACACAGGTGCGTGACAAAAGCAGAGCAGGTGGAACAAATAAGTGAAGTGAAGTGAATTAGACTTATATAGCGCTTTTCTCTAGTGACTCAAAGCGCTTTACATAGTGAAACCCAATATCTAAGTTACATTTAAACCAGCGTGGGTGGCACTGGGAGAAGGTGGGTAAAGTGTCTTGCCCAAGGACACAACGGCAGTGACTAGGATGGCGGAAGCGGGAATCGAACCTGCAACCCTCAAGTTGCAGGCACGGCCAATCTACCAACCGAGCTATACCGCCCATGAAACCATGGTAACCGAACAAACGACGTGCACAAACTAGGGATCGGAAGAATCCAAAAATAATCCGAAAACACACAATGGCCATACATGTCACACTGAGGGTGGCCGTATAAACAACTGTAACACTTTTACAAATATGTGCCACAATATGGGACCACATTTTTATGACTTGATGGGGAATTTCCAAAATGGGGTCCCATGTATCGTCCACGGTAGAGTGGCCGTGCCAGCAACTTGAGGGTTGCAGGTTCGATTCCCCCTTCCGCCATCCTAGTCACTGCCGTTGTGTCCTTGGGCAAGACAATTTACCCGCCTACTTCCAGTGCCACCCACACTAGTTTGAATGTAACTTAGATATTGGGTTTCACTATGTAAAGCGCTTTGAGTCACTAGAGAAAAAGCGCTATGTAAATATAATTCACTTCACTTCACAAAAGGACTCAAGAGCAAAAACTATGTATGATCTTGGAGGCGGATCATGACCGTTTTCTATTTGTGTTATGTGATGCTGTGCAAAGAGCATAAATACTATTTCGAACAATCTTTAAATAATACTTAATACTTCAGGCAGGTTTAGGTGGTTTGTAGGGAAATGTAACCTGATTCATTTTGTCATCGACGGAGAGCTCTTAGCAGTTTGAAACATTCCCCGAGAGAGCCATCCTGCAACCTTGATTGTGTGTCCCTGCTCTAAGTGCCTCCGATGTGTAACGAGCTTCTCTTTCTGTGACAAGCTCGCTGCATGTTTCCAACAATAACCTTTAGTTGGGCGGTGTTGTCAGCTTGGTTGCACACTCACAATGCAAGGCTTTTAGGCACTTCAGCAGTAGACTGACTGTTCAATTTGTCCAAAAGGAACATTAAAGATGAATTATTTTGCGTACATTATTCATGCAGAAAAATGCATTTAGCTCCAATCTTTTCAAATCTAATGTTATGCTAATACGCAGAACGTGTCTCGCTCACTGTGGCGGAAGAATACATGCCTTCAAACTTTCAAAAGATTGTAATGCACTTCGCCCTCCCTTCCTTGCTTGCATTCATTTGTGTTAATGCTATATTTCAATACTGCTTAATTCATACAGTAGGTCTTGTGTTAGAAATGACAGTGCTAAATAGGTATTGCGTGTGAATGATGATGTATGCTGACATCCAGCCAAAATGTTAAAGAAATAAATAAATCTGAGGAATTGAATAGAGGACAGAAACGCTGGTTAATAAGCAGCATAAAATATAACACTAAATATGCATATAATAAATCAGTGTTTCATAACCATAAGGACCATTGTTGGCAGCGAGTGCACCCTTAAAGGCCTACTGAAATGAGATTTTCTTCTTTAAACAGGGATAGCAGGTCCATTCTATGTGTCATACTTGATCATTTCGCGATATTGCCATATCTTTGCTGAAAGGATTTAGTAGAGAACATCGACGATAAAGTTTGCAACTTTTGGTCGCTAATAAAAAAGCCTTGCCTGTACCGGAAGTAGCAGATGTGCGTGTGACGTCACGGGTTGTGGAGTTCCTCACATTGTTTACAATCATGGCCACCAGCAGCGAGAGTGATTCGGACCGAAAAAGCGACAATTTACTCATTAATTTGAGCGAGGATGAAAGATTTGTGGATGAGGATAGTGAGAGTGAAGGACTAGAAAAAAAGAAAAAAAACTACATGGCAGAGCGATTGAGATGTTATTAGACAATTTTACTAGGATAATTCTGGAAAATACCTTATCTGCTTATTGTGTTACTAGTGTTTTAGTGAAAGTCGGAGGGGTGTGGTGACCGCCAGTGTCTCTGAGGGAAGGCGAAGCGAAGGCAGTCGCTGGGGCCGGGCTGAGATTTTTTTTTTTTCCCTCCTCCACGGTGGAAGCATCCCACGTTCGGGGGCAGCCGGTCGGAGGAGGCAAGAGAGTCCACAGCTGACTCTTTGACAGGTGCACGAGGAACGACGCAAGCGCTCCGCTCATGTCTACGGTAAGAGCTGACTTATTACCAACATTTTCTCACCGCAACCTACCGGTTGACATGTGGTAGGGAACCATGTTCGCTTGACCTCTCTGTTCCATAGTAAAGCTTCACCGTAATCTTTCGGGAATGGAAACAAGGAAACACCGGCTGTGTTTGCGTTGCTAAAGGCGGCCGCAATACACCGCTTCCCACCTACATATTTCTTCTTTGACGTCTCCATTATTAATTGAACATATTGCAAAAGATTCAGCAACACAGATGTCCAGAATACTGTGTAATTATGCGATTAAAGCAGACGACTTTTAGCTGGGATCAGGCTGGAACCAAATGTCCGCTACAATCCGTGACGTCACACGCACGCGTCATCATACCGCGACAGGATACTTCGCGCGAATTTTAAAATTGTAATTTAGTAAACTAAAAAAGGCCGTATTGGCATGTGTTGCAATGTTAAGATTTCATCATTGATATATAAACTATCGGTTGTAGTGGGTTTCAGTAGGCCTTTAAAGGCCGCCAAAAATATGCCTCTCTCAGCTGTGGTCCATATGGGCCAAAGTGGTACTCAGCTGTAATACATTTTTCCACCACTTGTGGCAGTAAAGACATTATTAAAAAAAACAGAAAAAGTCTAGAGCTAAAGTCATAGGGACTTTTTTTAGCGCAAATATTATGACTAAAGTAGTTTACCTAAATGGTATTGACAGTTTAGTTAACAAACATTATTTATTATTATTAAATTATAATTAGAGATGTCCGATAATGGCTATTTTTTGCCGATATCCGATATTCCGATATTGTCCAACTCTTAGTTAACGATTGCGATATCAACCGATATATACTGTCGTGGAATTAACACATTATTATGCCTAATTGTCTTGTGATGCCCTGCTGGATGCATTAAACAATGTAACAAGATTTTCCAAAATAAATCAACTCAAGGTATGGAAAAAAAGTGCCTACATTTATTATTGAAGTCACAAAGTGCATTATTTTTTTTAACATGCCTCAAAACAGCAGCTTGGAATTTGGGACATGCTCTCCCTGAGATAATCCTGATACCCACTACAACTATGGGAAATTCTATACTTTGACTTTCACAAAGTGCATAATTTGTCACAGTTAAAACGCATTATGATGCGCGAAGGTATCACCCCAGGATGCAGTGGGACCAGACAGGCAGGATAGCAGGTATGAGCTGATTTTAATTTACAAAAAGGTAAACGAAAACTTGTACAAAACAGAAATGAAACGGCGTGCCTACGCACGGAAAGCTAATGCTAATAGTTAGCAAGCAAGAGAAACGACGTGCAGAGTGCACGCAAAGCTAAGACGTGACTTAGCAAGGTTAATACAAAGAAGAAGAATAAACGTGACTGTTGCTTACCGCAAACCATGAGCCAAGACCGAACACAGGGAGGAGGCAGGTTTAAATACCGAAACAAAACAATCACACAGGTGTGCGTAAAAGGCCTGGCAGGTGGAAAAATGAGGAACCATGATAACTGAACAAACAAGGAAGTGCTCAAACAAAGGGATCGGAAAAGTCCAAAAATAATCAGACACAAAAGGACTCAAAACACAGACTAAAGATGTGATCCGGGAACCGGATGACAACATGATTTTTTTAAAACATGCTTCAAAACAACAGCTACAAAAAGAATGAAGGCACACAGCTTCAGTCCAGAGTATTCTAGTGTAATAAAGTAAACAAAATAGTCCTCCTTTAGTGCAAGACTGCCTGACATACTGTATAACGGAATTATAAACTGGGCTCAATTTGCCCTGCTCCAACGTATTTCTATGAGTAACACAAATGTGCTGCAAGCTAGTGGTGATTGCTTGAAGTGGCCTACCAGTCAGTCAGAGCTTCTGAAATGCTGTGTTGAGATAGGGCACCTCCGTTTACTGCAAGCTGCAAAATGTGCGCCATGCATGGCAGTCTGGCCACACCAAACTCCACCGTAGCTTTTGCCATACTGCGTGAGTTGCCCCTGACCACAACTGGGGGCTTTAGCCTTGGGGTGGTTTTTGTTGTATTTTGTTATGTTTTTTTTCAGCGAAGTCTAAGTCTCCTGCTGGCCTGGACTGGACTCTCACTAATATGTTTTTTTTACTGGTGCACAAAATGAACATCACCTTGTTTGAAGAACAAAACCAACACAGTGCATGAACTCACAACAAATTACACACCTTTTACAAATTACTATGAATTGATTAACATGGACCCTGACTTAAACAAGTTGAAAAATGTATTCGGATGTTATCATTTAGTGGTCAATTGTACGGAATATGTACTGTACTGTGTAAACTATACTGTTTCATATAAAGTATTCTCTTCCTTTGCAATCTGCTAGTAAAAGTTTCAATCGATCAATAAAACAACCTGCAATCAGATGGAAAATTAGAGGGAACATTGTTTGGGGGTATCTATAATACGCCGATAGGAAGAAGTTTTTATTTACACGATAAGTCGGATGTGTTTTTACCTCCGTGGCAAAGGCTCCACCGAACCCCTGAAGCCGACTCACCGAACCCCTAGGGTTCGATCGAACCCAGGTTAAGAACCACTGGGCTAGAGTATACAAATGAGTTTTAAGATGGGACTTAAATGCTTCTACTGAGGTAGCATCGCTAACTGTTACTGAGAGGGCATTCCAGAGTACTTGAGCCAGAATAGAACATGCTTAACATTATAATAAACAAATCAGATACAGTTTGAATGTAGCCTAAGACCAGTACACATTTGTGTTTGTTGTGTCTTTTATGCACACACCTGCAGCCCTAACCCTGCAGTGTGTTACACAAGTTATATATTGCATAACGAAACTGGGCGACAAAAAAACTTATTGTTAAAGGCCACAAAAAGCTGGAGATATCCTGTTCAGGACAAGCTGTATGAAAAATGGACGGATGGGTTCCAATGCACACGTTTTTACTAACTTGTATAATGGCTCTAGATCAGTGGTTCTTTACCTGGGTTCGATCGAACCCTCGGGGTTCGGTGAGTCGGCCTCAGGGGTTCACACCCGACTCATCATGTTGATAAAAACTTCTCCCTATCGGCGTATTACGGGTACGGCAACAGCAGAAGTCACACTGATTTGCAGGTGTGTAATTTGTTGTGAGTTTATGCACTGTGTTGGTTTTGTTCTTTGAACGAAGTGATGTTCATGCATGGTTCATTTTGTGCACCAGTAAAAAAACATGGTAACACTCAAGTATGGGGAACATATTCACCATTAATTAGTTGCTTATTAACATGCAAATTAGTAACATATTGGCTCTTAACTAGTCATCATTAAGTACTTATTAATGCCTCAATATAACCCTAACCCTCTAACCCTAACTTTAACCCTAACCCTTTTAAATTAAGTCTTTGTTACTTAGAATATGTTCCCCATACTAAAGTGTAACCAAAAACATAACTTTGTCTGGAATTTGAAAAAAAAAAAACATTTTATTTTTCACTAAAAAAGGGTTCGGTGAATGTGCTTATGAAACTGGTGGGGTTCCGTACCTCCCACAAGGTTAAAGGGGAACATTATCACCAGACCTATGTAAGCGTCAATATATACCTTGATGTTGCAGAAAAAAGAACATCTATTTTTTTAACCGATTTCCGAACTCTAAATGGGTAAATTTTGGCGAATTAAACGCCTTTCTGTTTATCTCGCTGGAGGCGATGACGTCAGAATGTGACGTCGCCGAGGTAACACACCCACCATTTTCATTTTCAACACATTACAAACACCGGGTCTCAGCTCTGTTATTTTCCGTTTTTTTGACTATTTTTCGGAACCTTGGAGACATCATGTCTCGACGGTGTGTTGTCGGAGGGTGTAAAAACACTAACAGGGAGGGATTCAAGTTGCACCACTGGCCCGAAGATGCGAAAGTGTCTGCCGCCAGACCCCCATTGAATGTGCCAGAGTGTCTCCACATTTGACCGGCGATGCTAAAGTAGACATGGCACAGAGATGTATGGATAACCTGCAGATGCATTTGCAACGATAGTCAACGAAATCACAAAGGTGAGTTTTGTTGATGTTGACTGCCAGCTAATCGATGCTAACATGCTACGCTAATCGATGTTAACATGCTATTTACCGGCGGTGCTAAAGCAGACATGGCACAGAGATGTATGGATAACCTTTAGATGCATTTGCAACTATATTACGTTTCCTTCCACCCACATTTGATGCAAAAAAAAACACTTACCAATCGACGGATTTAAGTTGCTCCAGTGTCAAAAGATGCGAAAGTCCTGATCGTTTGGTCCGCACATTTTACCGGCGATGCTAACACAGCTATTCGGCCATGCTATGGCTATGAATAGCGTCAATAGCTATTCGCCTCAATAGCGTCAGTTTCTTCTTCAATATTTTCATTCTCCAACCATCTGTTTCAATACATGCGTAATCTGTTGAATCGCTTAAGTTGCTGAAATCCGAGTTTGAATCCGAGCTAATGTCACTATATCTTGCTGTGGTATCTGCCATTGTTTGTTTACATTGGCAGCACTGTGTGACGTCACAGGGAAATGGCCAGTGTCTTCGCAGAGAGCCGAAAATAAGGCACTTTAAAGCTTTATTTAGGGATATTCCGAGACCGGTAAAATTTTGAAAAAAAATTCAAAAAATACAACAAGCCACTGGGAACTGATTTTTATTGTTTTTAACTCTTTTGAAATTGTGATAATGTTCCCCTTTAAGAACCACTGCTCTAGGAGCTGATCAACATATGTTTAATTCCGTGGAAGACACCTGAAAGTCAAATGCTTTGACATATTATACATTACAGCTAAAGTTATGGTATGGTACTGAGGTACGTGGGTGAGTATGTTCTTCAGGAGAATTGCATTGTCCGTCATGGACGGCATGAGAACAGGAGTATAATTGTTCCTTGCACACGAATAGGGGAGCGCAGTCACGGTACGGAACCGCTCAGTGGACATGTTTTCAGACACCACGTTTGAAAATAAATGTGTATGCAAAAGAGGGGCTTTCAGTTCAATCAGGGGCGCAGAGCCGTCAAGTAGGGGAGATTGGTGCCAGAGGGGCCTTTGCAAAATTACAATTAAACCGTCAGAACCCGAGTCAAGAGCAGCCACTTCAAACATTTTTCTTATTAATTGGGATTTGGGGAGTACCTAGGTTTCCTTGGTAGCGAGGTTCAAGTGGTGGTTAGTGAATGATAGAGCAACTCCTTGAGCCTTTCTATCTCCCAGGCCTGTGAAGAAGAGATTGCTACGAAACGTGATCAACAGTCTCTCGGGGGTCACGGCGTGGAGCGTTCGAGCACCTTAAGTGCTCGGTGCTTTAGTCTCATGCGCTTTGTTGCAGCAATCACAAATATGTTTAAGGAACTGACTGAAGTAGCTCTCAAACAGTAGTCTCCTGCTTCAAAGAGCCGTACACAAAGCACGCCACCTCAAAGCTGTGCATCACTTTTCTTTAGGTGGCCTTGGAATTTGATGTCGCTACACAGGCTATTCTAAGGATTGTGTGCAGGGAATTTTGAAATTCTAAACTTTGCAGGGTCAGATGGTAGAACATTCAAGCAATCTTCACCTTTACTAAAGCTGGAGTTGAATTCATATGCCCACTACATCTGGAAGGTGTCATGTTTTGTGGTCACGTTCTGTTTGGTTTTGGACTCATTGTGCACTCTTGTTTGTTTTTGTCACCATGACAACTCATTAGTTACGCCCCTGATAATCACTACAGCCCTATTTAAGCCTGTAGTTGCCAGGCAGTCCGCCAGGCGACACCACCCTCTATACACCCTTGTTATCCATGCCGATGATCCATGCTCCTTTCTCGTTCCCAGTTAGTTTTCGTTATTCATGCCATAGTTTACAAGTTTTGTTTTATGTCACATAGTTTACATTGTAGTAATAGTTTTGTTTTCATAGCCAAGTTTTGTACCTCTGCTGAAAGCGCCTTTTGTTTTTTGTCATATTTTCAAGTTAATAATGAAAGATTTCATTACCTTCACGCCATGTCCGGTCCAGTTGCTTTGCACCACGGGAAAACAAACCGTACCATAGTCCACGCCTTGACAGAAGGAAAGAACACACACACGTTCGGATGTTGATTCTTGACTTCAGGTCAGCATTCAACACCATCATCCTGCAGCATTTGGTGAGCAAACTGGTCTTGGTCCAAGTACCTCGGAGTCTTGTTCACGAGTGAGGGAAGAGTGGGTCGTGAGATCGACAGGTGGATCGGTGTGGCATCTTCAGTAATGCGGACGCTTTATAGATCCGTTGGGGTGAAGAAGGAGCTGAGCTGGAAGGCAAAGCTCTCCATTTACCGGTCCATCTACGTTCCCATCCTCACCTATGTTCATGAGCGGCCAAAAATAGTTTCCCCTGCCACGTGGCGGGGCTCTCCCTCAGAGATAGAGTGTGAAGCTCTGCCAACCAAGGGGGAACTCAAAGTAAAGCCGCTGCTCTTCCACATCAAGAGGAGCCAGAAGAGATGGTTCTGGAATCTGCTCGCTTGGGAAGTGTTTAGGGTACGTCCGGCCGGTAGGAGGCCACAGGGAAGACCCAGGACATGTTGGGAAGACTATGTCTCCCGGCTGGCATGGGACCAAGTCAGGATTCCCCGGCAGGAGCTGGACGAAATGGCTGGGGATAGGGAAGTCTGGGCTTTTCTGCTTAGGCTGCTGCCCCCACGACCCAACCTCAGATAAGCGGAAGAAGATGGCTGGATGGATAATGTAGATGGAAAAGGATTGATAATAATTGCGATTATTACTGCAATCCTGTGATTAATCGGATTAATTTTTTCATCTTTTGACAGCACTACTTTTAACAAAATCTCACAACCACGTAACACAAACTACAGCAGCACTAAAGCTTTAGAACATTACCGCAAGTCTGCCTAGATCACAATGAATACAACTCCTGACAGATGAAATATTGATTCTCGCTCCAAATTGAACCCCATTAAACACGCAGCCCTCAAGTTTAATTACAGTCTTCCTAAAGCTCACTTTGCTGAGTGCTGAGGCTGTAAACATCCTCTTGATTTGATCGGAGCCTGACACTGAAGAAGCAAATCACCATAAATGAATTAATCTAATAGATCACAATGTGTTGGTGCTAATGATGATTTCAACGACACTTAAGGCTTCATTATGCTACAGTGGAGGTGCTACTCTGGCCTTTCAAACAAGGGACTTGACCCCGTTAGTACCTCTTCAACCGGTGCTGAACACGCGACTTGCAATCCTCCGCTAAGACTCTAGGGGCAGTGTTTTCCTGAGAGTCAGCAACCACATCGTTGGCTCACGAGGTATTTAGTTTTCTGTGTAGTAGTAATAAACAATGGCGACTGAAGTAAATGACTAGATCTTCGGCGGCTGTTTCGGCAGATTAAAAAGGGAAAAAACAGAAAAGGCTACAAATCGCAAATAATAATGAACAATTAAAAAAAAAACGTCTAATTACAGGTCCACTTTGCATGTTAGATATTATGGAAAGATGCACGTCAAGCTCCGTTGGAAGGAGAAGAGCAAACCGCCGACAAAGCCACGCTGTTGTAAAACGTGGATTGGCATTGTCTTGCTGAAATAAGCAGGGGCGTCATGATAACTTTGCTTGGATGGCAACATATGTTGCTCCAAAACCTGTATGTATCTTTCAGCATTATTGGTGCCTTCACAGATGTGTAAGTTACCCATGTCTTGAGCACTAGTAAACCCCCATACCATCACAGATGCGGGCTATTGAAAAATCCGGATGTTTTTCCCCCTCTTTGTTTCGGAGGACACGACGTCCACAGTTTCCAAAAACAATTTGAAGGGTGGACTCGTCGGACCACAGAACACCTTTTACACTTTGCATCAGTCCATCTTAGATGAGCTCGGGCGTTTCTGGATGTTGTTGATAAATGGCTTTTGCTTTTCAGAGTAGAGTTTTAACTTGCACTTACAGATGTAGCAACAAACTGTAGTTACTGACTGTGGTTTTCGGAAGCGTTTCTGAGCCCATGTGGTGATATCCTTTACACACTGATGTCGGTTTATGTTGCAGTACCGCCTTAGGGATCAAGGATCAGGGGCATACAATGTTGGTTTTTAGCCTTGCTGCTTACTTGCAGTGACTTCTCCAGATTCTATGAACCTTTTGATGATATTACTGACGGTAGATGGTGAAATCCCTAAATTCCTAGCTCGTTGAGAAATGTTCTGTAACAATTTGCCCACGCATTTGTTCATAAAGTACTGATCCTCGCCCAATCCTTGTTTGTGAATGACTGAGCATTTCATGGACGCTGCTTTTATACTCAATCATGGCACCCACTTGTTCCCAATTAGCATGTTCACCTGTGGGATGTTTGATGAGCATTCCTCAACTTTCTCAGTCTTTTTCGCCACTTGTGCCAGCCGGCTTGAAACATGTTGCAGGCGTCAAATTCCAAATGAGCTAATATTTTTCAAAAATAAAGTTTTCCAGTTCAAACGTTAAGTATCTTGTGTGAAAACATTCTGGTTGAAGTTTCACAATGGCAAAGTACTGTTGATCAATTGTTAGGTGTGGTCCTGGTCTCATGATGAAGAGGACTTTTTGAATACCAATTCAAACTGAAGTAGTATATCTATTGATCCATCAATTGATCACTTGTTCAGTGCCTTCCACTGATTGGACTGATCAGATGCCCGGGGCCGCAACTTCCAGGTGTGCCAGCTACCCCAAAGAGAAACCAAGACAAACTCACCCCAGGGCCCGTGACACTAAAAACTAAAAAAGGTATAACGATGACGGTTCATTTCGGTGCTGAATGAATTGAGAGTCAGACAGCTGCAGTAAATTCCAGAAGGTGATATTTTGCAAGTAAAGTCTTGTCAGTAATGTGGCGACCAGACAGGGGAACACATAGTCTGAAACTCTATCTAAACTTTATTGCCAACCTTACTTTCAGCACTGCAGTGATGACACACACATTTCACCGCCTCTCTCCACACCATCACACAACACTTTCTCATTATGCACCAATCACGCTCACCACGAGCGAGGCGCATTCACCAATCCCAGAAATCAACATTACGACAAGTTTTGTGTCCCATATTGTTGCTAAAAGCTAAACTACAGATTTTTTAAATTTTCTATTAATGCCTTCTTACTATTTTTTTGGTGGTTCCTTATTTTTCTTCTATCCATCCATCCATTTTCTACCGCTTATTCCCTTTCGGAGTCGCGGGGGGCGCTGGCGCCTATCTCAGCTACAATCGGGCGGAAGGCGGGGTACACCCTGGACAAGTCGCCACCTCATCGCAGGGCCAACACAGATAGATTTTTCTTCTATTCCTTATTTATTTTTGCCATTTTATTAGTTGTTTCGTTATGTTTTTTACCTTTTTGTTTAAACTTTGAATAACACTTTGGGGTTTGTTCCCCCAGGATGCAAACGGACTATTCCGGACAAGGCCTGCAGGTAGGAACATATTTATTAATCTTCTCGAAACTCAAAGTGTTACAAAAAACGGAAAACAAGGCAAAGGTACAACGCGCTGATCGCACTTGGAGTTTAACTAACACTTAGCATAAACTATGACGAGGAAAACTTACCAGCTGTGGCATGAACAAACAAAAACACGTTTAAACTTGGAATCAGACATGAACCGAACAATGACGCCAGGCCAACTGACTGGCAAAGGCAGGCTTTAATAGTGTCTCTTGATTAGAGCCAGGTGAGCGTCCCGAACACCAGCGGCAGGGGAAAATCATAGGCAACCATGGCAACCAAAAAAAAAACAAGAGTGCATTAAAAAAAACGGAACTAATGGAGTCTAACAAACAGAACATAAAAACATGATCCGGACCACGGATCATGACAAATTGTGCTGTACAAATAATTAAACATTGACCCTTGTTGGTTTTGTTTCAAAATTATGTTTCATATTGTTGGATGTATTATTTAGTTATCATTCTATTTACTTTATTGCAGCATCTAAATTACAGTATTTTCCGGATTATAGGGATTGTTAGCCGCACTGCCGATGAATGGACCAAACACTTCCTTGTGGTCTACATAACACGTAATGGTGGTTCTTTGGTCAAAATGTTGCATAGATTTTGTTTTACAGATCATCTTCAAGCCGCTTTCTGACAGTCGCTTCCGGATGTGTTGTTTTGTGGGCGGTCCTATTTACGTGGCTCACCTTCGACAGCGTCTTCTCCCCGTCATCTTTGTTGTAGCGGTGTAGCGTGCAAGGACAGGAGTGGAAGAGGTGTCAGAAGATGGAATTAACTGTTTTAATGAGATTCTGTCACGGCTCAGACCCGTGCCACCGCCGCTCATCCATCTGTGCGCTCCAGTGAGAGCACCGCGTTTCCTCTCCGCTGCGGGCGCACCTTCGCACGTCTGCAGGAGATCTGCAATCAGCGCACCTGTCTGGGATAAAGGAGCTGCCTTCTTCAGCCCACAAAACCTGCCATGCCGTGCCGGATTATAGTCTTCTGTACCTTTGTAATCATCTCGTGTCTGGCTTCCATTCCCTGAACTCGCTCCTCCCCTTTGATTTCCGTGTTTCTGTTGAGTTTGATGTTCCCGTTCTCTTCCCGCAGCGCTTTACATGTTCTCCTGTCATCCCCTATTGTTCACATTGCCTCCCGGACTGCCTTTTTGGATTTTCGACCTTCCGCTTGGACACGTTTCTCTCGACGCCTCCCGCTCGCCTTGGATTATCTGCCTGCCCCACGGACTTCCGTGTTCCTTCGCTCTCGTTCAACATTTATGGTAACACTCAACAGCTAATCTACACACATAGTCTTACACCATACACAGTCTTGGATTTTGTCACGCTCCATTTCCTTGGTTAGTTTAATTATTATTGTTTGTTTCTTAGATATAGTGTCTATATATAATGAATACTTAGAACTAGACTTGTACCTGGTGTCTGTTTCCGTCACCTCCCCTGAGCAAACACATCACATTCAGTGGGGCGGTATAGCTCGGTTGGTAGAGCGGCCGTGCCAGCAGGTTGCAGGTTTGATCCCCACTTCTGCTAATCACTGCCGTTGTGTCCTTGGGCAAGACACTTTACCCACCTGCACCCAGTGCCACCCACACTGGTTTAAATGTAAAAATTAGATATTGGGTTTCACTATGTAAAGCGCTTTGAGTCACAAGAGAAAAAGTGCTATATTAATATAATTCACTTCACATTCAGACTTTACTTGATCCACTTTGGACTGGACTCTCACGGTTATGTTTGGACTTTCACAATATCATGTAGACCCGCTCGATATCCATTGTTTTCGGTCTTCTAGGGGGCAGGGGGTAGCCCACATATGCGGTCCTCTCCAAGGTTTCTCATAGTCATCATTGTCACTGTCACCGACGTCCCACTGGGGTGAGTTTTTCCTTGTCCTTGTTTGGGCTCTACCGAGGATGTCGTTGTGGTTTGTGCAGCCTTTTGAGACACTTGTGATTTAGGGGTATATAAATAAACATTGATTGATTTATTACTTAAATTAACACCGGGACAGCATTTCCTCATCCGTGGCTCACTATTACAATAACAACGCCGAAATTGTGTCCCGTAAAAAAACATCCGAACGGATCTCTCTAATAACTAAAGTTCCTTGGGTGAATAATGTAAACTCACAGTACCAGTATGTTTTAGTGCTTTCATATCAGATATGAGTAACAACTTTACACTACTTTATATTAGAAATGGCAGCAGGGGAGAATGAATGTCTCATGACAAGAAGATAGAGAAAAAGAAAAAGCTTATCGACTACGGCCTCGCACAAACTAAGCCGGACACGCGCAATTTTTTAGGACTTATGCAGATACCAATTATAGATCAGCAGGTAACAGAAGGTAAAAAAAATTGCATTTGCATAATATTGCGAAACAAAACACCAGATAATATGTCTTACCTTATACTGTACACACACCATAATAATACTCGTATGTTGAAACAAAGTAGAATTCATCAATCGCTGCGGCTTTATAGCTTACCAACGTCGTACTAAAATATTTGATAGATTTTTGAGCGCTGTGTTTAATGTTCTCTATATTCAATTGAACATATCAAATGTTGGTGTTGTTTACTTGAGTCATATTGCAGTCTACACGTATCTCTTGTGTGTGATGTATAAAACAGCTTCGAGGTCGGTAAGCAAAACCAGATGTTTTTTTACGTACATTAGGCGCACCGGGTTATAAGGAGCACTGTCGAGTTTTGAGAAGAACAAAAAGGATTTTAAGAGCGCATTATAGTCCGAAAAATACGGTACCACTCTGTTCCACTTGCATGGCAAAACATTATATAAAAAATGAAAAGGCCTTCTTTTTGCATGTCCCATCCCAAAATCTGAATTCCAAGAACATCGGCTTACTAGTGATAACCAGAGTCCATAAAAATTGTGCAGGCTTTGGAGTGTTTTCTATTCAGGCTTCAGTACTCTGGAATGATACTACCTCATTTAAGAGGCTACCGCATTTAAGTCCCGCACTGAAACTCATTTATACACAGTAACTTTTGGATGGATCCTGTTTAGACCAGTTGACCTGCCGCTTTTCTTTTCTGTTCTGTCTACCCTCTTCCGCATGGAGAGGATACCAGGTGGCCAAGGACCATCTCTGAAGAGGTACCAGTCTGGAAGAAGCGCTAGCTCTCCCAAGTCTGAACCAGGGGTGGACCACTCTTTTGTTCAATTGATTTTTTTTTTTTTTAACAAAATTATATGTTTTTCATTTGGACACCTTTTAAAAGTACCGATCTGGCACCCTTATTGGTTAAATTTAGAGATGTCTGATATTATCCGCCTGTCGATATTATTGGCCGACAAATGCTTTAAAATGTAATATCGGAAATTATCAGTATCAACCTCCCGATTTTCCCGGGGGACTCCCGCATTTCAGTGCCCCTACTGAAAATCTCCCAGGGCAACCATTCTCCCAAATTTATCCCGATTTCCACCCGGACAACATTATTGGGGGCGTGTCTTAAAGGCACTGCCTTTAGCGTCCTCTACAACCTGTCGTCACATCCGCTTTTCCGCCATACAAACGGCGTGCCGGCCCAGTCACATAACATATGCGGCTTCTACACGCACAAAAGTGAATGCAAGGCATACTTGGTCAACAGCCATACAGGTCACACTGAGGGTGGCCATGTAAACAACTTTAACACTGTTACAAATATGCGCCACACTGTGAACCCCCACCAAAGCAAGAATGACAAACACATTTTGGGAAAACCGTAACACAACATAAACACAACAGAACAAATACCCAGAACCCCTTGCAGCACCAACTCTTCCCGGAAGCTACAATATACACCCCCTGCTACCGCAAGAAAATTACGCCTAATAATTTGTTAATTACACGACTGTGTACAGTGGGGCAAAAAAGTATTCAGCCACCGATTGTGCAACTTATCCCTCTTAAAATGATGACAAAGGTCTGTAATTTTCATCATAGGTACACTTCAACTGTGAGAGACAGAATGTGAAACAAAATACATGAATTCACGTTGTAGGAATTTTAAAGAATGTATTTGTAAATTATGGTGGAAAATAAGTATTTGGTCAACCATTCAAAGCTCTCACTGATGGAAGGAGGTTTTGGCTCAAAATCTCACGATACATGGCCCCATTCATTCTTTCCTTAACACGGATCAATCGTCCTGTCCCCTTAGCAGAAAAACAGCCCCAAAGCATGATGTTTCCACCCCCATGCTTCACAGTAGGTGTGGTGTTCTTGGGATGCAACTCAGTATTCTTCTTCCTCCAAACACGACGACTTGAGTTTATACCAAAATGGATACATGGATGATACAGCAGAGGATTGGGAGATTGTCATGTGGTCAGATGGAACCAAAATAGAACTTTTTGGTATAAACTCAAATCGTCGTGTTTGGAGGAAGAAGAATACTGAGTTGCATCCTAAGAACACCATACCTACTGTGAAGCATGGGGGTGGAAACATCATGCTTTGGGGCTGTTTTTCTGCTAAGGGGACAGGACGATTGATCCGTGTTAAGGAAAGAATGAATGGGGCCATGTATCGTGAGATTTTGAGCCAAAACCTCCTTCCATCAGTGAGAGCTTTGAATGGTTGACCAAATACTTATTTTCCGCCACAATTTACAAATAAATTCTTTAAAATTCCTAAAATGTGAATTCCTGGATTTTTTTCCCACATTCTGTCTCTCACAGTTGAAGTGTACCTATGATGGAAATTACAGACCTCTGTCATCATTTTAAGTGGGAGAACTTGCACAATCGGTGGCTGACTAAATACTTTTTTTTGCCCCACTGTATATCGGTACTGGTGGATATCGGAATCGGTAGTTAAGAGTTCAATCAATCAATCAATGAATGTTTATTTATATAGCCCTAAATCTCAAATGTCTCAAAGGACTGTACAAACCACTACGAATACGTTCCTCGGAAGAACCCTCATAAGGGCAAGGAAAACTCACACCCAGTGGGACGCCAGTGACAATGATGACTATGAGAAACCTTGGAGAGGACCTCAAATGTGGGCAACAACCCCCCTCTAGGGGACCGAAAGCAATGGATGTCGAGCGGGTCTAACATGATACTGTGAAAGTTCAATCCATAGTGGCTCCAACACAGCCGCGAGAGTTCAGTTCAAAGCGGATCCACGCTTTGAACTGAAGTTAGACAATATCGGAAAATAGTCATAGTGCTAATTAGGTTAATGCTGAAAAATCACTCAGTCATATTTCCCATCAATTTTCTTTTCCCCCGAACTTTACTGGAGATAAAGTTGGATAAAATTGGTACTATTGTTCTGCGGGTGATTCATTGTGGTTTTACACTCATGGTCACAGCAATAACCTCTCTGACTGTGTCAATTAAAATCCTGCATGACCGACTTTTTGCTGCAGCTCTTATTGTGTTGCTGCCAAATGTTGCAAAGGGTGAGTTGTGGCCGCTCAACCCTTACTTTTCAGGAGGTTTCCCACTCAGTTTCTACCCATACATTGGTGCGAAGTGGACTTTTGTTTGTTTTGTTTCGCCGTGAATGACATGCTCGGCGTCCCCTCGCCGCACGCAGAAGAGTGTGTGTCGCAGCACTTTTTTCCCCCGGTTGAGTCCCGCGTGATCTGTCATTCTCCTTGTCATTCACTCGCTCTCTCTCCGCTCACTGACTCGTCCTATCAGTCAGACAGCGGCGTGTCGGTGACGCGACTGCACGGACTGTCAAGATGCATCGCAACCCTGGGGAGGTTTGCAAACACTCGAACACACACAGACACACAAAAGGGGGCAAGTGGCACTCAAACAGTACAGAGACAGTCACACATGCGTGCATTCAGCCGTATTGACACACACTATTGCACAAATGCATGACCATACAATCTGAGACCGGGCTTTGTGCAAATGCAAACACGGTCCAGTGAACTCCAAGGCCTTGTCACCCATAGGTCGCTCCGTCTGACAGCCTTTCTGCATGAAACAGACTCAGACAGGCATGGCTTCACTCCACTGCAACATGAATACACACACACACACCGTACCGCCCGAGGGTTCGGATCAGGCCCGCAAACAGGTTTTATCCGGCCCGCGGGATGAGTTTGCTAAGTATAAAAATTAACCTGAAATTTTTGAATGAAAGAAACAGTTGTTCTCAATGTGTCCACTGGATGTCGCAATAGCAATTCTTTGTATCTTTGTAGAGCAGGGGTCACCAACGCGGTGCCCGCGGGCACCAGGTAGCCCGTAAGGACCAGATGAGTCGCCCGCTGGCCTGTTCTAAAAATAGCTCAAATAGCAGCACTTACCAGTGAGCTGCCACTATTTATTTTATTCTATTTATTTACAGGCAAGTTGGTGTCGCTTTGCTCGACATTTTGAATTCTAAGAGAGACAAAACTCAAACAGAATTTGTTTAAATAAATTCATTTTTTTATTTTTATTTTGCTTCTAACTTTCAGAAAGACAATTTTAGAGAAAAAATCCAACCTTAAAAATGATTTTAGGATTTTTAAACACATATAACTTTTTACCTTTTAAATTCCTTCCTCTTCTTTCCTGACAATTTAAATCAATTTTCAAGTATTTTTCATTTTTTTATTGTAAACAACAATAAATACAATTTAATTTAATTCTTCATTTTAGCTTCTGTTTTTTGACGAATAATATTTGTGAAATATTTCTTCAAACTTATGATTAAAATTCCCAAAAATTATTCTGGCAAATCTAGAAAATCTGTAGAATCAAATTTAAATCTTATTTCAAAGTCTTTTGAATTTCTTTTCAAGTTTTTGTTCTGGAAAATCTAGAAGAAATAATGATGTGTCTTTGTTAGAAATATAGCTTGGTCCAATTTGTCATATATTCTAACAAAGTGCAGATTGGATTTTAACCTATTTAAAAACATGTCATGAAAATTCTAAAATTAATCTTAATCAGGAAAAATGACAAATGATGTTCCAAAAAATTTGTTTTTAATTTTTTTCAAAAAGATTCGAATTAGCTAGTTTTTCTATTCTTTTTTTCGGTTGAATTTAGATTTTTAATGAGTCGAAATTGAAGATAAACTATGTTTCAAAATTTAATTTTCATTTTTCTCGTGTTTTCTCCTCTTTTAAACCGTTCAATTAAGTGTTTTCTTCATCATTTATTCTCTACAAAAAACCTTCCGTAAATGGAAAAAAAATGTACGACGGAATGACAGACAGAAATACTGTTTTTTATATATATATATCTATAGATGTATTTTTTTAAAAAGGTAAATTGAGCAAATTGGCTATTTCTGGCAATTTATTTAAGTGTGTATCAAACTGGTAGCCCTTCGCATTAATCAGTACCCAAAAAGTAGCTCTTGGTTTCAAAAACGTTGGTGACCCCTGTTGTAGACGATGCTACATATGTACAAAATAAACCACATGGTCATTGATTGATTGAAACTTTTATTGGTAGATTGCACAGTACATCTTACGTAGAATTGACCACTAAATGGTAACACCCTGCGGAGAGACGGAGGGTGTTACAAGATGGCGGCGAGGAGTCGTGGCCGGCAGTCCGACAGCGAGGCAGCGCACGCTGGGAACGACGCCGCAAATCAAGTTCAGGTGCGTGGATCGCGCACCTGGGGACAATTGAGTAATCCTTTCGCACTGTATAAAAGGGCGACAGCCATGAACGTCAGGAGAAGAGGCGGAGAGACAAGAAGGAGCCAGAGGGAAGCTGACGCTGAGACAGAGACTGAGAGCACGAGAGAGGCGACGAGGCCCGAAGCAGAAAGGCAAGCGGAAGAGCAAGCGGCAGAAAAAAGCAGTCTTTATTGAAAAATAAAGACGTCTAAACGTGCCGCCGCTATGTCCTTCCTTGACGGTCCTTGGAACCCGCACGATGGCTTGAGAAGTCTGTCACACACCCGAATAAGTTTTTCAACTTGTTTAAGTCGAGGTCCACGTTAATCAATTCATGGTGTTAGTATATCAGTCGAGGAAAATGGTCAAACTACATAAATAACATCCTGTTATTTGATTTTGATAACATTGTTTGTATACTGATTGAAAATTATAACCAATGATTTGACTGATGAACATTACCACATCATTTATTCAGAAAATTTAAATAACAACAAATAAATAATTGACGGCAACCTGTGAGTGTAAGAAAAAAACAACAACATCATTATAGTTTGTACATTTTCAGAATGTGCTTGTTCTATTTTTAAACAATCTGAAGTTATCTTTATTTTTAAATTATCGTGCTGTGATTTTACAATCCGAGTCGATTTTTTTCAACGTGGCCCCCAATCTGAAATACAGTATAAGCGCTCAAGTCATACACAGCCATGTGAATGAATACCTGTGGAGAGGCGGAGCCGACGGGCCGACGGCGGGGCAGGGCTGCAGCGTGCCCTGCCCAAGATGGCGGCAAGGAGGCGGAGAATGCGGCGGAACGGAGAGGTGGGGCGTGCTGGAAACAACGCCGCCACAATCTAATTCAGGTGCGAGGGGCACACACCGGGACACTATTGACATTTCTCCTCTGGCTGTATAAAGGGGAGAAGGAGGAGTGGTCAGGGCAGAAGGAGTTGGAGTGGCCGCAGCAGATGCAGCAGTGCCAGACGAGCGAAAACGACAGAGCAAGCCGAACACAGCAACGAAGACGCGGCAGACTGAAGGCGAACGAGGAGCAAGCAGGAGCGGAGCAGCTGAAAAGCAATCCGACCAAAAGGTAAAGCTGTGATTGAAAATAAAGCGAGTCAAACCTGCAAAGCAATGTCCTTCCTTGATGCTCCATGCAACCCGCACGATGACGGCAAGAGGCCGTTCACAGATAGAACATGTTGTAAGCAGATATGAACAGTAAATGAACAAGTAAATTAATAATTAATTTTCTACTACTTGTCCTCAATAATGTTGATGTCATGTATTTGTGATCATGTTTTGTTTGGTTATGTTCTATTGGTTGTTGGACTCTTTGTGCACTCTTGTTTTGTCACCATGACAACCATTAGTTTCACCTGTCATGTGTTCCGACTCACGCACCTGTCACTAATCATGTCTGTATTATTTAAGCTTGTAGTTGCCAGGCAGTCGGCCTGGCATCATACTCAACACTCCAGTTATGACTCTACTCAATACTCTGATTTTGCTGTTCATGCCATTGACTCATGCTCTTCCAGGTAAGTTTTGTTTCATGTCCTTAGTTTCTGCCCATATGTAAGTTTTGTTTTCAAGCCACAGTTTAGTGAGTTTTTTAGTTCATGTTTCATGTCCTCAAGTTCTCTACCTTCACGCCACGACTGGTCCAGTTCCTTTGCATTCCGGGAAAACAAACCACACCACAGTTGACAAAATAATAGAATGGAAAATGACACAATACGTTACTGCATATGTCAGCAGACTAAATTAGGAGCCTTTGTTTGCTTACCTGTTCAATCAATCAATCAATGTTTATTTATATAGCCGTGAATCACAAGTGTCTCAAAGGGCTGCACAAGCCACAACAACATCCACGGTACAGAGCCCACATATGGGCAAAGAAAAACTCACCCCAGTGGGACGTCGGTGACAATGACTATGAGAAACCTTGGAGAGGACCGCATGTGGGTAACCCCCCCGCCCTCCTCTAGGGGCGACAGAAAGCAATGGATGTCGAGCGGGTCTAACATGATATTGTGAAAGTTCAGTCCATAGTGGATCCAACATCACAGTGAGAGTCCAGTCCATAGTAGATCTAACATAATAGTGAGAGTCCAGTCCATAGTGGAGACCATCCCTAGAGGAGACATGTCAGCAGCGCAGAAATGTACCCAACTGTCATGTCTGGAATCATGTTTTGTTTAAGTTGTGTTCTGTTTGGTTTTTGGACTCTTTTTAGTTCCTGCTTTTTCACCCCCTTGTCTTGTTTCCATGGTTACCTATTAGTTTCACCTGTTCCACGTTTGGACTCACACACCTGTCACAAATCATGTCACTGTTATCTAAAGGCTGTCTTTTTCTGTTGGTCGGGGTGGCGACAACAACTCTGTTGGACTTCTGTTACCCATGCTACCATTGTTCCATGCCAATTGAGATTTGTCTAGTTTCATGTCACAGTAAGTGTTTTCGTTTTCATGTCCATAGTTTTTGCCCAAGTGCTAGTTTATTGTTTTCTAAGCCAAAGTTTGTTCTCCGCCTTGTGCGCGCCTTTTGTTTGCATCCTTTGTTCCTTTTTTTTAATAGTAAAATTAAATCATGTCCCTACCTTCACGTCAGGTCCACTCCAATTTCTTTGCATCTCGGGAAAACAAACCCTGCCATAGTCCACGTCCTGACACCAACTGATGCACAGGTGAGCGATCCATCCCAAGTCCCGACTCTGGACAGCCAGCACTTCATCCTTGGCCACCGAACCTGTGTCGTCGTCCCCCCACCCACCCTCCACAAGGGAGAGGGGTTCAGAGGAGAAAAAAGAAACGTCAGATCAACTGGTCTAAAAAGGGGGTCTATTTAAAGGCTAGAGTGTTTTGGTTTTGCAAGGGAGTGACGGAAAAATGGACACCAGGTGGCAGTAATGTCCAAAGATTTATTTTTATATAAATACATATATATAATAAGAATAATAAACAATACTAGTGAATAAACCAAGGAAATGAAGTGTGAGGAAAATCTCAAGAGTGTATGGTGTAAGACTATGTGTGTAGATTAGCAGGTGTCTTACCAAAGTGTTGACGAGAGCGAAGGAACGAGGAAGTCCATGGGGCAGGCAGGATCAGGGGGAAAGAGAGAGGCGTCAGAGTTGTGGGGCGAGCAAGGAGTCGAGGTACGAGGGAGGCAGTCGAAAAAACAAGAAACGCGGGGTAGACAGGAAAGATCCAGATGCACAAGGCGCACAGCTTGACTCAAGGATGCAACACAAGGAAGGTAAAGCTGATTATACTCCGGCGGCGGTATGCCAGGTCGTCCAGGCTTATGAAGGCAGGTCCTTCATTACGGACAGGTGTGGTAATTGTCTGTGGATGTGCGCGCCCGTGGGCGTGTCCCGAGGTGCGCACAGACGGATGAGCTGCGCTGGCAGGAGTCTGAGCCGTAACATAGACTATACAAATGAGTTTTAAGATAGGACTTAAATGCTTCAACTGGGTAGCATCTCGAACTGTTACCGGAAGGGCATTCCAGAAATCTGGAGCCCGAATATCTACTAAAAGGCAAGTTGTCGTGTGAGTTTACTATTTTATTTAAGGACAAACTTGCAATAGAAATGACATGTTTAAATGTACCCTAAGATTTTTGGGTAAAATAAAGCCAATAATGCAATTTTTGGTGGTGTCCTTTATTTAGAAAATTACCGAAAAACATACCAAAATATTGGTATCGGGACAACACTATATTGAGGACCCTGTGACGTTTAGCTGGCATCGTGGTGTGGTTTTGTCCTCTCGTGGATGTAAGCCGAATGGACACAGCGTGAAGGTATGTATGATGATTTATTTAACTCCAAAAACAAGCTAAGAAAAGAAATACTTGCAAAAAGGCCCTAACAACAAAACCAACAGAACTAGCATGTGAGCTAGAAGAACTAAGGACGCTAGCATGGAAGCTAGGGAAACAAAGAATAGCTTGGAAGTTAACGAGTACAAAAAGGTATTTACCACAGGCGGAGATAGCGACGCAACCTGTTGCCTAGAAAGCAAACTTTTTAGACTACGAGCACGAATGAACAAAGGAGGCTCGCTTAAATAAGGACAGAAATTAGGAGGCGGGTGCGCGTACAAACACAAGGCAGGTGACACTTATACGTAACCATGGCAATGAAACAAAACAGGAAGTGCCACCAGGAACTAAGGAAGTCAAATATTAAGACGAGATATAAAAACCAACCAAAACTAGAATATGCCATGATCCGAGCAGCGGATCATGACAGACCCATCGCATATATATCCGATTTATTTCCACGTACGAAAGAGGCATGTGTTGGATATAAAATATTCGAGATTGAACTGTTCACATGGAAATGAAAAAATCTGATGTACTGTATTTTTTTTAATTGCAGCAGGGCATATAGTATGTGCCTGCCTTGAATTACTTCCGTGTCAAACTCGCTTCCCAAAATAATTAGCGCATGCTTAGTATTACCCCCTGGTCAAACTCGTGACACTTCCCCTGTCATCGTTTTCAAAATGGAGGAGGCTGATTTCAATACCGGTAATTTAAAATCCCATAAAGGGAAGAAGATTAAGTGCTATTCAGTAGGATTTAAGATCCAAGCTTACATCACACTCAAATTTTTACTGCATACCTTTGGTGAGTGCCAGAGTGAGAAGAGGTTTTAAAATAATTTGCGCATGCTTACTTTTACCGCATGCCTTTGGTAAGCACAGGAGTGAGAAGAGGTTTTAAATTAATTAGCGCTCCGGACGGTAATTCAAGGAAATACGGTAAGTTGCATTTGGGCAAAAATAAAAAAAATCGGAATTGCGGTGTACAAGGCCAACGTGAAGCTGACATTGGGAAATAGGAGACACTGACTCTTTAATGACTCCATCAGTCTTCTTGCTTCTTTTACCACGTATAAATGCATGCGTCAAAAACATGAAAGGACTGTAAGTCATTTAGAGAGCAACTTGCACTGATGGCATCATTATAAGCTCATCATTAACAGCATTTTAATGCAACATTAAACAAGACAACCACAGGGTGACCGGATCGCTAAACTCTTCCCTCGTGCTAAAACACTGAAATAAATGAGAGTTTATGAACAATTAGGAACACATTAGCCGCGGGACTAATTAGGCCTCAAGGGTAAGGACTTTGTTATTGACACAAACCTGGACAATCACCAAGGAGCGCTCGTGTCCACGCTGCTCGGAGCCAGGTGGCCTTTGTTTTGTTCACTTGTGCCAAGTTTCCCCTGAACACCGAACGTGTCTGTTGTTGTCTGTTGGCATAGCGGGAGACCCACAGGAAGTAGTGGCACAGGTCACTTTAATGCAACGAGGGTTTGAGACCCAAGCATACTTGCCAACCTTGAGACCTCCGATTTCGGGAGGTGGGGGTGGAGTTAAGAGGAGAGTATATTTACAGCCAATATTTCTATATTGGCTGTAATAATATATATATATATATTTATATATATATATATATATGTATGAAATACTTAACTTTCAGTGAATTCTTGCTGTATATATTTATTTCATTATATATATAAATAAAATAAATAGTTGAATTTCGGACGGCACCTACCAAATACACTAACTTTACTCTGCTTGCTAGGTACTAAAAACAACAACACTTACCTTTCACTATTTGAGTAACATCACTTCCGAGTTTCCAGAAGATCAATCAATCAATCAATCAATTTTTACTTATATAGCCCTAAATCACTAGTGTCTCAAAGGGCTGCACAAACCACTACGACATCCTCGGTAGGCCCACATAAGGGCAAGGAAAACTCACACCCAGTGGGACATCGGTGACAATAATGGCCCAGTGGGACGTCGGTGACAATGATGACTATGAGAACCTTGGAGAGGAGGAAAGCAATGGATGTCGAGCGGGTCTAACATGATACTGTGAAAGTTCAATCCATAATGGATCCAACACAGTCGCGAGAGTCCAGTCCAAAGCGGATCCAACACAGCAGCGAGAGACCCGTTCACAGCGGAGCCAGCAGGAAACCATCCCAAGCGGAGGCGGATCAGCAGCACAGAGATGTCCCTAGTCGATACACAGGCGAGCAGTACATGGCCACCGGATCTGACCGGACCCCTTCCACAAGGGAGAGTGGGACATAGAAGAAAAAGAAAAGAAACGGCAGATCAACTGGTCTAAAAAGGGAGTCTATTTAAAGGCTAGAGTATACAAATGAGTTTAAGATGGCGCCAGTATGTGCTTTGCTCCTTTTCCACTGATATGATCAACTTCGACGTTGGTTTTTCGACGTCCCAGTCAGCTTTTTCACCTGGCCGGATTCCTGCCTTCCTTTCCCGCCTTGTAGCTCCTCTCTCCCGCCACCTGACCTGGATTAGGCTGCGCCCTTGCACGTGCTGGACCCCGCCAGGTTCGGTTTTTGTGAACGCAAGATCTTTGATAAACAAACCATTTATCCTGATGGATTTCTTCACTTCCCATGGGCGGTGGACTTGACTTCCTCTGTGTGACGGAAACATGGCTGACAGCCGGTGAGTCCGCCCCTCTTAATGAACTTCTGTCTTCTTACTTTCATTCTCCGCGGTTGTCCGGTCGAAAAGGAGGAGGAATAGCAGTCATTTTTAAAAATGACTTTAAATGCCGTCAAATCCGCCAACAATCCTCCTTTTCAAGCTTCGAACTGTGCATGTTTGAGCTGGAGGGGGCGTGGCCTCCAGCTCCAGCTGAATTTCGCTAGACTTTCGGGAGGAAATCTCTTCCGGGAGAGGTGCTGAATTTTGGGAGTCTCCCGGAAAATCCGGAAGGGTTGGCAAGTATGCACCAAAGAGTCCACCTTGAAATGTGCACCGTGAGATTGTTGTCCCTGGTTCCAACTTCTGGTAGCTGAGTGAGGAAGCGCATGTGTGGTTTTGTCTCACAGTCATCTGTGACTTTCTCTCAAGTTTCGTTTGTGAGAGCAGCAAAAAAAAAAAAAAAAAAAGCTGACAGTATGTTCAACGCTGTTTGATCGACCGAGCTTAAAGGCCTACAGACATGAGATTTTCTTATTTAAACGGGGATAACAGGTCCATTCTATGTGTCATACTTGATAATTTCGTGATATTGCCATATTTTTGCTAACGGGATATAGTAGAGAACAGATGATAAAGTTCGCAACTTTTGGTCGCTAATAGAAAAGCTTTGCCTTTACCGGAAATAGCAGACAAAGTGGGCGAGACGTCACAGGTTATATGGTTCCTCACATCCTCACATTGTTTATAATGTGAGCCTCCAGCAGCAAGAGCTATTCGGACCGAGAAAGCGACAATTTCCCCATTAATTTGAGCGAGGATGAAAGATTTGTGGATGAGGAAAGTTAGAGTGAGGCACAAAAAAAAAAAAGAAGCAACGGCTCTGGGCGGCGGCAGTGGAAGCGTTTCAGATGTAATTAGACACATTTACTAGGATAATACTGAAAAATCCCTTATCTGGTTATTGTTTTAATAGTGTTTTAGTGAGATTCTAAAATCATACCTGAAAGTCGGATGGCCGCGGTGAACGCCAGAGTCTTAGAGAGAAGCCAATGGAGGAGCCAAGATCACAGATGCCTTTTTGACAGCAACAGGAGGAGATACCTCCTGCATGGGGCGGCATGGCCTAGTGGGAAGAGCGGCCGTGCCAGAAACCTGAGGGTTGCAGGTTCGCTTCCCACCTATTGAGATCCAAATCGCTGCTGTTGTGTCCTTGGGCAGGATACTTCACCCTTGCCCCCGGTGCCGCTCACACTGGTGAATGAATGATGATTGAATGATAGGTGGTGGTCGGAGGGGCCGTAGGCGCAAACTGGCAGCCACGCTTCCGTCAGTTTACCCCAGGGCAGCTGTGGCTACTGATGTAGCTTACCACCACCAGGTGTGAATGAATGATGGGTTCCCACTTCACTGTGAGCGCTTTGAGTATCTAACAATAGAAAAGCGCGCTATAAATCTAATCCATTATTATAATTATTATACCATAATCCACTGAAGTCTCCGGTAAGAGCTGACTTAATATCACAATTTTCCCATCCAAAAACTTGCTGGTTGACGTAGAGAAACATGTTCGCTTGACCGCTCTGTGTTAAAGCTTCACAACAAAGAAACACCGGCTGTGTCTCGGTGCTAAAGGCATGGGGCGGCATGGCATAGTGGGTAGAGCGGCCGTGCCAGAAACCTGAGGGTTGCAGGTTCGCTTCCCACCTATTGACATCCAAATCGCTGCTATTGTGTCCTTGGGCAGGACACTTCACCCTTGCCCCCGGTGCCGCTCACACTGGTGAATGAATGATGATTGAATGATTGGTGGTGGTCGGAGGGGCCGTAGGCGCAAACTGGCAGCCACGCTTCCGTCAGTTTACCCCAGGGCAGCTGTGGCTACTGATGTAGCTTACCACCACCAGGTGTGAATGAATGATGGGTTCCCACTTCACTGTGAGCGCTTTGAGTATCTAACAATAGAAAAGCGCGCTATAAATCTAATCCATTAAAACTTGCTGGTTGACGTAGAGAAACATATTCGCTTGACCGCTCTGTGTTAAAGCTTCACAACAAACAAACACCGGCTGTGTCTCGGTGCTAAAGGCAGCTGCAATCCACCGCTTTCCACCAACAGCCTTCTTATTTATAGTCCATCCATTTTCCATCCATTTTCTACCGCTTGTTCCCTTTCGGGGTTGCGGGGGGCGCTGGCGCCTATCTCAGCTACAATCGGGCGGAAGGCGGGGTACACCCTGGACAAGTCGCCACCTCATCGCAGGGCCAACACAGATCGACAGACAAGATTCACACACTAGGGCCAATTTAGTATTTATAGTCTCCATTATTAATTGAACACATTTCAAAAGATGTCCAAAATACTGTGTAATTATGCGATGAAAAGAGACGACTTTTAGCCGTGTCTGGTGCTGGGCTAATATGTCCGCTACAACCCGAGACATCACGCGACGTTTTCAACAAGAAACTCTGCAGGAAATTTAAAATTGTAATTTAGTAAACTAAACTGGCCGTATTGGCATGTGTTGCAATGTTAATATTTCATCATTGATGTTTAAACTATAAAACTGCGTGGTCGGAAGTAGCGGGTTTCAGTAGGCCTTTAATAAAAATAGTGTGGCGTTTAACGGTGTACTAGCGGTGTCCGTGCACAAATGATGCCCCAACGGCAAAATGAAAAGAAAGGAAGTGCGCTAATGAGCAGCGCGTTGGAGCTGACTGTCGCGATAACCCCGCCACTCCCAGGCACACGCATGCATTTGTGTCCTGCGAGACAAGTGCAGTCTCGGTGTGAGGGTAGTAATTAGACTCCCGTCCATTAACACAAGGGGCTGTGGAGGAGGACGAGCAGCAGGTGTGTGGGAGTCGCGTCGGCTTTCTATCAGTCTGTAATTGGATGTTCTGTGTTATGTTTATTTCTACATAACAAGAGCACTCTGATATTGCGGAACTAGTGCCCGAAAGCTAAAAAAGAATGTCTCTTGGCGATAACTACAAATACAAACCCCGTTTCCATATGAGTTGGGAAATTGTGCTAGATGTAAATATAAAAGGAATACAAATTTGCAAATCCTTTTCAACCCATATTCAGTTGAATATACTACAAAGACAACATATTTGATGTTCAAACTGATAAACATTTTTTTTTTTCAACATAATCATCAACTTTAGAATTTGACGCCAGCAACACGTGAGAAAGAAGTTGGGAAAGGTGGCAATAAATACTGATAAAGTTGAGGAATGCTCATCAAACAATTATTTGTAACATCCCACAGGTGTGCAGGCTAATTGGGAACAGGTGGTTGCCATGATTGGGTATAAAAACAGCTTCCCAAAAGTTGCTCAGTCTTTCACAAGAAAGGATGGGGCGAGGTACACCCCTTTGTCCACAACTGCGTGAGCAAATAGTCAAAGAGTTTAAGAACAGCGTTTCTCAAAGTGCAATTGCAGGAAATTTAGGGATTTCAACATCAACGGTCCATAATATCATCAAAAGGTTCAGAGAATCTGGAGAAATCACTCCACGTAAGCGGCATGGCCGGAAACCAACATTGGATGACAGTGACCTTCGATCTCTCTGTATCAAAAACTGACATCAATCTCTGAAGGATATCACCACATGGGCTCAGGAACACTTCAGAAAACCGAGGAAGTTACAGCCATGGCGACGCCGTCTGTAATAGAGTGATCTATGTTGTCATCTCCTGGTGAATGTTGGCTATAGCATTATGGGGTTGCTTTTTGATTGGCCAACGATTTACGTGGTGTTGCGCACCTGACGGCAAGTGACTCTCGCCAGTACGCAAATGGCAGAACAAAGGTTACTCAAATAGTGAAAGGTAAGTGGTGTTGTTTTTTTTGGTAACCAGCAAGCCGAGTACAGTTAGCAGAACAACTGTGTTTTTATTACTGTGTATCAACCTCGTCACGTCCGTTGTGTCCTGAGCAAGACACTTCACCCTTGCTCCTGATGGGTGTTGGTTAGCACCTTGCATGGCAGCTCCCTCCATCAGTGTGTGAATGTGTGTGTGAATGGGTAAAATGTGGAAGTAGTGTCGAAGCGCTTTGAGTACCTTGAAGGTAGAAAGCGCTATACAAGTACAACCCATTTACCATTTATTTAGGGGTGCCGTCTGAAATTCAACTATTTATTTTATTTATATAAATAATAAAATACATATATACATACATATATACATATATACATTGGTGAATTGTAGATGTAGATATACTCCTCCCGTCTTAACCACGCACCCCCCCCCCGCCCCAACCACACCCCCGACCACGCCTCCGCCCCAACCCAACTACCCCCCCCCACCCCCCACCTCCCGAAATCGGAGGTCTCAAGTATGGCCCACAACATGCCCACTAATAGTTCAAACAATTTTACACTGTTAGGTATAGATTTGGTACACAATCTTAGTAGATCAAGTCGTTAGAGCATGGGTGTCAAACTCTGGCCCCGTGTAATTTCATTTGGCCCTTGAGGCAATAATAAATTAACAGAGCTGGCCCGCCGGTATTATACATTGGCAGTGCCGCTGTATCACCGCATTCAATGCTAATTCTCATAATTGACAACCCTCCCGATTTTTCCAGGAGAATCCCGAATTTCATTGCCCCCCCGCCAAAAAATCTCCCAGGGCAACCATTCTCCCGAATTTCCACCCGGACAACAATATTGGGGGCGTGCCTCAAAGGTACTGCTTTTAGCAATCTCTACAGCCTGTTGTCACGTCCGCTTTTCCTGCACACAAACAGCGTGCCAGCCCAGTCACGTAATATATGCGGCTTCTAAACACACACAAGTGAATGCAAGGCATACTTGGTCAACAGCCATACAGGTCACACTGAGGGTGGCCGTATAAACAACTTTAACACTTTTACACCACACTGTGAACCCACACCAAACAAGAATAACATCCGCACCGTAACACAACATAAACACAACAGAACAAATACCCAGAATCCCTTGCAGCACTAACTCTTCTGGGACGCTACAATATACACCCCTGCTACCAACAAAACTCGATCTTGCATCTCACTATAAAGTTATATAAGCCTTGCTTGTTCAATATTCAATGCAAAACTTGTTTGGGTCCCTATTAAAAGGTTAAGTTTTTCAACTTTGGCCCGCGGCTTTGTTCAGTTTAGAATTTTGGCCCACTCTGTATTTGAGTTTGACACCCCTGTGTTAGAGGGTAGGTTTGCCCTAAAAGGAGAAGAGAGGCTCATGGTTGCGCCCTGTATTTGATCAGTAATTGACAAATAAAAAGGTTTTTGTACTTCAAAAAATATAATAAAATGATTGGAATCACAGAGGAAATATTTATTCCACAGTTCCAAGTACCAATCATTAAGTCATCATTCTTTGTTTAGTTTGTAGTCTTTATTTGTTTTTTTGGATTTTACAGTTTGATGGTCCCGAATGTGCTTTTGCAACAGAGCTGCAGGTACACCACAACTATGTTGTTGCAAACAAGATGTCTCTTTGAATGGAAATGTGGCTCAGGTGAACTGATTAGCCCCTTGGGCCCGAATGGTGCAGAGCACAGAGTGATGCAATATTTAAAGTCTCACCGGACAAGATTATTTTTTAAGCGCCATATAAAAAGATCCCATCAGCTTACATTTTCTTGCTGGGTTGGGATGGATCATTTGAAAAGACGAATGCCTTCATAATGAGGAGAGGGTTTGCAGGTTGCTTCCTTTGTTTTGGACACACCTGTGGGACATCCCCTGCAATAGGCACTCTCCAGGCTATTCATGAAGTAGAGCAACGAAAGGTCAACTGACACTTAAATGGTACAACTTAGTAAAATATTACACAACTGCCCTTTTTAAATTTCAGTTCTTTTTTTATATAGAAATACTAAATACCTTAATTTTATAGCATTCTTATCGGTTATACTATTTTAATTATCAATGACTGAAATTACTCATTATCACAAGTTAAAACAGTGGTATCTTGAGTTTTTAAAACCCCCACTCTTGACCCCGTTTATGTATATTGTCTCGAATGTGATACGTCCAAACATCGTGCATAAAATGTACCGTTATTTCCGGGTGATAAGATGTTATTTTATTTCCGCGCTTTAAACAACTAAACAATACATTTATGGATTGGTCCGCATTGCCGGCAGTAAGTCGAACACATTTCCAGTGAGGGTTGGACTCCGCCAAGGCTGTCCTTTGTCACCGATTCTGTTCATAACTTTTATGGACAGAATTTCTAGGCGCAGTCAAGGCGTTGAGGGGTTCCGGTTGGGTGACCGCAGGATTAGGTCTCTGCTTTTTGCAGATGATGTGGTCCTGATGGCTTCATCTGACCGGGATCTTCAGCTCTCACTGGATCGGTTCGCAGCCGAGTGTGAAGCGATCGGAATGAAAATCAGCACCTCTAAGTCCGAGTCCATGGTTCTCGCCCAGAAAAGGGTGGAGTGCCATCTCCGGGTTGGGGAGGAGCCCCTGCCCCAAGTGGAGGAGTTCAAGTACCTAGGAGTCTTGTTCATGAGTGAGGGAAGAGTGGATCGTGAAATCGACAGGCGGATCGGTGCGGCGTCTTCAGTAATGCGGACGTTGTACCGATCCGTTGTGGTGAAGAAGGAGCTGAGCCGGAAGGCAAAGCTCTCAATTTACCGGTCGATCTACGTTCCCATCCTCACCTATGGTCATGAGCTTTGGGTCATGACTGAAAGGATAAGATCACGGGTACAAGTGGCCGAAATGAGTTTCCTCCGCCGTGTGGCGGGGCTCTCCCTTAGAGATAGGGTGAGAAGCTCTGCCATCCGGGAGGAACTCAAAGTAAAGCCGCTGCTCCTCCACATCGAGAGGAGCCAGATGAGGTGGTTCGGGCATCTGGTCAGGATGCCACCCGAACGCCTCCCTAGGGAGGTGTTTAGGGCACGTCCAACCGGTAGGAGGCCACAGGGAAGACCCAGGACACGTTGGGAAGACTATGTCTCTCGGCTGGCCTGGGAACGCCTCGGGATCCCCCGGGAAGAGCTAGAAGAAGTGGCTGGGGAAAGGGAAGTCTGGGTTTCCCTGCTTAGGCTGTTGCCCCCGCGACCCGACCTCGGATAAGCGGAAGAAGATGGAGATGGATGGATTTATGGATTTTTAGGAATTTAAGCATTTTACATGCCGCCAATAAATTAAGCCTCGTCACATCAGCTCAATGAAATAGCCCGACGGGGGACTGTGGACAAATGAAATTGTAAACATTAAATAAAACGCATTTACACAATCCTTGAGTCAGCCCTTGCGTGCATTATGGACTCACCCTCGTTATGGAGACGAAACGACAAAATGCACAAGATGCAGTCCCAAAGCCGAAGAAGGAATAAGGAAACAGCTGCCGCACTGAACAGAAATATACCACCAATGGGTCGCGAAAGTCTGAACGGTCGCATGCCGAAGAAGACAGCTTCAGAGGGAAGGAGGAGCATGAAAACAGTGTTTTCAATGACATCTTCGGTAAGTTACTATACTGTGTGTTTTGTTACAGACACTGTCTTTTATGGGACGGCGTGGCGCAGTTGGGAGAGTGGCCATGCGCAACCCGAGGGTCCCTGGTTCAATCCCCACCGAGTACAAACCTCGTCAAGTCTGTTGTGTCCTTGAGCAAGACACTTCGCCCTTGCTCCTGATGGGTGCTGGTTAACGCCTTGCATGGCAGCTCCCTCCATCAGTGTGTGTGAATGGGTGAATGTGGTAGTAGTGTCAAAGCGCTTTGAGTACCTTGAAGGTAGAAAAGCGCTATACAAGTACAACCCATTTACCATTTATTAAATCTGTGAATGAACACAAGCACCTGTGTAAATGTATCCTGATTCAATGTATACACCTACTGCTTGTAGACTTGTACGGCCAATATACAGTATGTACGAAATATAATTTTTCCAAAAATTAAGTGGGTATATACATACATATTCAGTGACTGTCTACAATGTAAATAGTCGTGAATATAAAGAATACCCAATGAATGAGAAGGTGGGTCTAAACTTTTTTGCACACTTTTGGCATTCTCTCGTTGAGCTTCAAGTGGTAGTCACCTGAAATGGTTTTCACTTCACAGGTGTTCTTGAAGCTCATTGAGAGAATGCCAAGAGTGTGCAAAGCAGTAATCATAGCAAAAGGTGGCTATTTTGAAGAAACTGGAATATAAAACTTGTTATCTGTTATTTCACCTTTTCCGTATTTTCCGCACTATAAGGCGCACCTAAAAACCTAACATTTTCTCAAAAGCTGTCATTGCGCCTTATAATCCAGGGCGCCTAATATATGGATCAATATTGAGTCACAACAGGTCTCACAACTACGGTAAGCAGCCGCCGATTTCATTTTCCCCCGTAGGAGAAGAAGTGCGCGGTGCATGCTGGGATATATGACTGCGCCAGGCCTTGCCGTTTCATTTCCATTTGTGTGTTTATGTAAAGACCCCAAAATGGCTCCTATTGAGAGACATGATTTCAGGAAAGCAGGAATTGTCACTGAACTGCTAGACAACAGCAGCAACACTGACTCCATTAACGACGTCTCGAAATAGTGCAAAGCAATAAAAATATATCAATAACTCAACGTTGCTCAAACGTTAATTTCACACAACGCAACACACAAAACAAACATGTAAAGCTCACTTTATTAAGTTATTCCTCATCCACGAATCCCTCGAATTCTTCTTCTTCAGTGTCCGAATTAAACATGTCACAAGAGGTCTCGCAACTACGGTAAGCAGTTCTCTACCTTATTTTCCCTCGTAGAAGAAGAAGCGCGTGGTGCATGCTGGGATATATGACTGCGGGAGGCGTGCCGTTTCTGTGTCTTTATGTAAAGAGACACGCTTACGACGCAGAGTTTAAACTCAAGGCGATCAGTCCCACAGTAGAACACGGGAATAGAGCAGCAGCGACACTGACTCGTATATTAACGACTTCGAAGAGACGGAGCCGGGCATTTTGGATGCCGTATTCGCCTAACTGTTTGATTTGAACACTGAAAAAAATAATTTGAGGGATTCGTAGATAAGGAATAAATTAATACAGTGAGCTTTACATATTTATTTGGTGTGTTGTGTGACATTATCGTTTGAGCAACGTTGAGTTATGGATATATTTGCTTTGCACTATTTCGAATGTTACTATATTGTGATTGCACTAACGTTTGATTTACCGTAACAGTATCAGACTGTTTATGTGTCTATTGAATCAGGGAAAAATCATAAAACAGCTGTTCATTCACTTTGGGAGTGAACGGAGTTGTCAGAACGCTGGCTTGTAATCTATTAATAACCTGTTTTGTTGACATTCCCTTTAGCGCAGCTCCATCTAATGGATGCATAATGTAACCCCAGCCTCTACTGTAGCATCTATTATATGCGCCTTATAATGCGGTGCGCCTTATACAGTATATGAACAAAATATTAAAATATATCATTCATTGAAGGTGTGCCTCATAATCTGGTGCGCCTAATAGTGCGGAAAATATGGTACATAACTCCACGTGTTCATTCATAATTTTGATACCTTCAGTGACAATCTACAATGTAAATAGTCATGAAAATAAAGAAAACACATTGAATGAGGAGAAGGTGCATCCAAACTTTTGGCCTGTTCAGTATATATATGACGTATGACGGATGTAGATATAAATACAGCATTAGCTATATGTATAGTTTTGCCAAAACAAAGCAAGCAGGCTTTCAAAATGCTATCAAACATGAGACGGTTTAGTAAGTATGACTTGTTTTGGTTATATTGTATAAAATATGCATGCAAACACTAACATCAAACATGTAACGGTTTAGTAAGTATGAATTGTTTTGGTTATATTCTACAAAATATGCATGGAAACATTACTATTTAACATGTGACAGCATTTCTTTTGCAAAAATACTTTATGCATGAAAACACTATCAAACATGTGCCGGAATTTATTTTGCGAAAATAAGTATGAAAACACTGCTATCAAACATGTTACGTTTTAGTACGTATCAATTGTTTTGGTCATATTGTACAAAATATGCATGAAAACACTACAATCAAACGTGACGGTATTCAATTTGCAAAAAATTGCATGAAAACACTACTATTAAACATGTGACGGTTTAGTGAGAATGAATTGTTTTGGTTTGATTGTACAAAAGATGCATGAAAACACTACTTTCAAACGTGACGTATTTCTTTTGCAAAAATTGCATTGATTCACTACTATCAAACAAGTGACGTTTAGTAAGTATGAATTGTTTTGGTTGTATTGTACAAAATATGCATGAAAACACTAATATCAAACATGTGAAAGTATTTATTTTGCGAAAATAAGCATGAAAACACTGCTAACAAACATGTGACGTTTTAATACGTATCAATTGTTTTGGTCATATTGTACAAAATATGCATGAAAACACTACAATCAAACGTGACAGTATTCAATTTGCAAAAATATGCATGAAAACACTACTTTTAAACATGTGAAGGTATTTGTTTTGCAAAAATTGCATGGAAACAACTATCAAACAAGTGACATTTAGTAAGTATGAATTGTTTGTTATATTGTACAAAATATGCATGAAAACACTAATATCAAACATGTGATAATATTTATTTTGCGAAACTAAGCATGAAAACACTAATATCAAACATGTGATAATATGTATTTTGCGAAACTAAGCATGAAAACACTGCTATCAAACATGTGACGTTTAGTAAGTATGAATGGTTTTGGATGTATTGTACAAAATATGCATGAAAACACTACAATCAAACATGACGGTATTCAATTTGCAAAAAATGCATGAAAACACTACTATCAAACATGTGACGGTTTAGTGAGAATGAATTGTTTCGGTTATATTGTACAAAATATGCATGAAAACACTACTTTCATACGCAACGTATTTATTTTGCAAAAATTCCATGGAATCACTACTATCAAACAAGTGACGTTTAGTAAGTATGAATTGTTTTGGTATTATTGTACAAAATATGCATGAAAACACTAATATCAAAGATGTGATAGTACTGTATTTATTTTGCGAAAACAAGCACAAAAACACTGCTATCAAACATGTGACGTTTTAGTACGAATCAATTGTTTTGGTCATATTGTACAAAATATGCATGAAAACACTACAATCAAACATTACCGTATTCAATTTGCAAAAATATGCATGAAAACACTACAATCAAACATGTGACGGTTTAGTGAGTAAGAATTGTTTCAGTTTTATTGTACAAAATATGCATGAAAACATTACTTTCAAACATGTGACGTTTAGTAACTATGAATTGTTTTGGTTATACTGTACAACATATGCATGAAAACACTACTATAAACATCTGACGGTTCAGTAAGTATGAATTGTTTTGGTAATAGTGTACAAAATATGCATGAAAACACTACTATCAAACAAGACGGTATTTATTTTGCGAAATTATGCATGAAAACACTACTATCAAACATGTGACGGTTTAGTAAGGATGAATTGGCTTGGTCATATTGTGCAAAATATGCATGAAAACACTACTATCAAACATGCTGTTATTATTCACTGTTATGCTGATGACACCCAACTCTACATGCCCCTAAAGCTGACCACCACGCCGGATTGCAGTCAGCTGGAGGCGTGTCTTAATGAAATTAAACAATGGATGTCCGCTAACGTTTTGCAACTCAACGCCAAAAAAACGGAAATGTGGATTATCGGTCCTGCTAGACACCAACTTCTATTTAATAATACAACTTTAACATTTGAGAACCAATTAAACGAGGCGACCCGGTATAGAATCTGGGTATTATCTTGACCCAACTCTCTCGTTTGTTACTAAAACGGCCTTCTTTCATCTCCGTAATATCGCTAAAATTCGCTCCATTTTGTCCACTAACGACACTGAGATCATTATCCATGCGTTTTTTACTCTTCGTCTCAATTACTGTAACGTATTATTTTCAGGTCTCCCCATGTCTAGCATTAAAAGATGACAGTTGGTACAAAATGCGGCTGCTAGACTTTTGACAAGAACAAGAAAGTTTGATCACATTACGCCTGTACTGGCTCACCTGCACTGGCTTCCTGTGCACTTAAGATGTGACTTTAAGGTTTTACTACTTACGTATAAAATACTACCGAGCTAGCTCCAGCCCATCTTGCCGATTGTATTGTACCATATGTCCCGGCAAGAAATCTGCGTTCAAAGGACTCCGGGTTATTAGTGATTCCCAGAGCCCAAAAAAAGTCTGTGGGCTATAGAGCGTTTTCCATTCAGGCTCCAGTACATATGCGGTCCTCTCCAAGGTTTTCTCATAGTCATCATTGTCACTGTCACCGACGTCCCACTGGGTAAGAGTTTTCCTTGCCCTTATGTGGGCTCTACTGAGGATGTCGTTGTGGTTTGTGCTGTGGTTTGTGTTGTGGTTTGTGCAGCCCTTTGAGACACTAGTGATTTAGGGCTATATAAATAATCATTGATTGATTGATACTAACAATCATGTGGCCGTATTTATTTAAAAAAACATGCATGAAAATACTATCATCAAACGTGTCGGTTTAGTATTGTCAAGATGGGGGGGTCCCAGCTTACTGCGAGGTCGTTCTCCCAGGAAGGCAGACGGACTACTCAGGACATGGCGTTTTGGTAAAACCATGATTTAATTTTAACTACAAAAAGTTACATACAAAAGCACTCACAGCAGAGCACGCTAAGGAACAAAACTAAGGCGTAAACAGACTATGAACATGAATCAAACAAAACTTACTTGGCATGGCATGAAGCAGGAAACTATGACAAGGTAGGAATAAAGTCAGCACAGAGCAAGAAAAGATCACAATGACACCAGGCCGACCAATAGAAAAAGACACACTTAAGTAACAGTGACTTGATTACACAGGTGCGTGAGTCCAAATGAGCAACAGGTGAAACCAATGGGTAACCATGGAAACAAAACAAGGGAGTGAAAAAAACAGGAACTTAAAGAGTCCAAAGGTCAAACAGCACCTGGTATTCCTAGGTAGTCTCCCATTCAAGTGCTAACCAGGACCAACACTGCTTAGCTTCGAGAACTAACGAGGTCAGGGATGCTCAGGGTAGTATGGCCATACAAAATCATGATCAGACATGACAAGTATGTATGAATTATTTTGGTCATATTGTACAAAATATGCATGAAAACACTACTATCAAACATGTGACGGTATTTCTTTTGCGAAAAAATATGCATGAAAACACTACTATCAAACATGTGATGGTATTTTGGGGTGAAAATATGTATAAAAACACTACTATCAAACATGTACTGGTTTTGTAAATATCAATTATTTTTGTTATACTGTACAACATATGCATGAAAACACTACTATCAAACATGTGACAGTCTAGTAAGTAGGAATTGTTTTGATCATATTGTACAAAATATGCATGAAAACACTATCAAACATGTGACAGTATTTATTTTCAAAAATATGCATGAAAACATTATCGTCAAACGTGTCGGTTTAGTACGTATGAATTGTTTTGGTCATATTGTACAAAATATGCATGAAAACACTACTATCAAACATGTGACGGTATTTCTTTTGTGAAAAAATATGCATGAAAACACTACTATCAAACATGTGACGTTTAGTAAGTATGAATTGTTTGATTATATTGTACAAAATATGCATGAAAACACTATTATCAAACATGTGAAAGTATTTATTTTCAAAAATATGCATGAAAACACTATCATCAAACGTGTCGGTTTAGTACGTATGAATGGTTTTGGTCATATTGTACAAAGTATGCATGAAAACACTACCATCAAACATGTGATGGTATTTTTTTGTGAAAATATTCATGAAAACACTACTATCAAACATGTGCTGGTTTGGTAAGTATGAATTATTTTGGTTATACTGTTCAAAATATGCATGAAAACACTACTATCAAACATGTGACAGTCTAGTAAGTATGAATTGTTTTGATTATATTGTACAAATTATAAATAAAACACTACTATCAAACATGTGACAGTATTTATTTTCAAAAATATGCATGAAAACACTGTCATCAAACGTGTCGGTTTAGTACATATGAATTGTTTTGGTCATATCGTACAAAATACGCATGAAAACACTACTATCAAACATGTGACGGTATTTCTTTTGCGAAAAAATATGCATGAAAACACTACTATCAAACGTGACGGTTTAGTAGGTATGAATTGTTTTGGTTATATTGAACAAAATATGGATTAAAACACTACTATCAAACATGTATTTATTTTACGAAAATATGCATGAAAACACTACTATCAAACATGTGACGGTTTGGTAAGTATGAATTGTTTTGGTTATATATTACAAAATATGCATGAAAACACTACTATCAAAATGGTGACGGTATTTTTTTATGAAAATATGCATGAAAACACTACTATCAAACATGTACTGGTTTTGTAAGTATGAATTATTTTGGTTATACTGTACAACATATGCATGAAAACACTACTATCAAACATGTGACGGTATTTTTTTGTGAAAATATGCATGAAAAAACTACTATCAAACATGTACCGGCTTTGTAACTATGAATTATTTTGGTTATACTGTACAACATATGCATGAAAACACTACTATCAAACATGTGACAGTCTAGTAAGTATGAATTGTTTTGATTATATTGTACAAAATATGCATGAAAACACTATTATCAATTATGTTACAGTATTTATTTTCAAAAATGTGCATGAAAACACTATCATCAAACGTGTCGGTTTAGTACATATGAATTGTTTTGGTCATATTGTACAAAATATGCATGAAAACACTACTATCAAACATGTGACGGTATTTCTTTTGCGAAAAAATATGCATGAAAACACTACTATCAATCGTGACGGTTTAGTAGGTATGAATTGTTTTGGTTATATTGAACAAAATATGGATTAAAACACTACTATCAAACATGCATCTATTTTACGAAAATATGCATGAAAACACTACTATCAATTATGTGACAGTTTGGTAAGTATGAATTGTTTTGGTTATATAGTAAAAAATATGCATGACAACACTACTATCAAACATGTACTGGTTTTGTAAGTATGAATTATTTTGGTTATACTGTACAACATATGCATGAAAACACTACTATCAAACATGTGACAGTCTAGTAAGTATGAATTGTTTTGATTATATTGTACAAAATATGCATGAAAACACTACTATCAAACATGTGACAGTATTTATTTTCAAAAATAAGCATGAAAACACTATCATCAAACGTGTCGGTTTAGTACATATGAATTGTTTTGGTCATATAGTAAAAAATATGCATGAAAACACTACTATCAAAAAGGTGACGGTATTTTTTTGTGAAAATATGCATGAAAACACTACTATCAAACATGTACTGGTTTTGTAAGTATGAATTATTTTGGTTATAATGTACAACATATGCATGAAAACACTACTATCAATTATGTGACGGTTTAGTAGGTATGAATTGTTTTGGATATATTGAACAAAATATGGATTAAAACACTACTATCAAACATGTATCTATTTTATGAAAATATGCATGAAAACACTACTATCAATTATGTGACGGTTTGGTAAGTATGAATTGTTTTGGTTATATAGTAAAAAATATGCATGAAAACACTACTATCAAAAAGGTGACGGTATTTTTTTGTGAAAATATGCATGAAAACACTACTATCAAACATGTACTGGTTTTGTAAGTATGAATTATTTTGGTTATAATGTACAACATATGCATGAAAACACTACTATCAATTATGTGACGGTTTGGTAAGTATGAATTGTTTTGGTTATATTGAACAAAATATGCATGAAAACACTACTATCAAACATGTGACAGTATTTATTTTCAAAAATATGCATGAAAACACTGTCATCAAACGTGTCGGTTTAGTACTTATGAATTGTTTTGGTCATATCGTACAAAATACGCATGAAAACACTACTATCAAACATGTGACGGTATTTCTTTTGCGAAAAAATATGCATGAAAACACTACTATCAAACGTGACGGTTTAGTAGGTATGAATTGTTTTGGTTATATTGAACAAAATATGGATTAAAACACTACTATCAAACATGTATTTATTTTACGAAAATATGCATGAAAACACTACTATCAAACATGTGACGGTTTGGTAAGTATGAATTGTTTTGGTTATATATTACAAAATATGCATGAAAACACTACTATCAAAATGGTGACGGTATTTTTTTATGAAAATATGCATGAAAACACTACTATCAAACATGTACTGGTTTTGTAAGTATGAATTATTTTGGTTATACTGTACAACATATGCATGAAAACACTACTATCAAACATGTGACGGTATTTTTTGTGAAAATATGCATAAAAAAACTACTATCAAACATGTACCGGCTTTGTAACTATGAATTATTTTGGTTATACTGTACAACATATGCATGAAAACACTACTATCAAACATGTGACAGTCTAGTAAGTATGAATTGTTTTGATTATATTGTACAAAATATGCATGAAAACACTATTATCAATTATGTTACAGTATTTATTTTCAAAAATGTGCATGAAAACACTATCATCAAACGTGTCGGTTTAGTACATATGAATTGTTTTGGTCATATTGTACAAAATATGCATGAAAACACTACTATCAAACATGTGACGGTATTTCTTTTGCGAAAAAATATGCATGAAAACACTACTATCAATCGTGACGGTTTAGTAGGTATGAATTGTTTTGGTTATATTGAACAAAATATGGATTAAAACACTACTATCAAACATGCATCTATTTTACGAAAATATGCATGAAAACACTACTATCAATTATGTGACAGTTTGGTAAGTATAAATTGTTTTGGTTATATAGTAAAAAATATGCATGAAAACACTACTATCAAAAAGGTGACGGTATTTTTTTGTGAAAATATGCATGAAAACACTACTATCAAACATGTACTGGTTTTGTAAGTATGAATTATTTTGGTTATAATGTACAACATATGCATGAAAACACTACTATCAATTATGTGACGGTTTAGTAGGTATGAATTGTTTTGGATATATTGAACAAAATATGGATTAAAACACTACTATCAAACATGTATCTATTTTATGAAAATATGCATGAAAACACTACTATCAATTATGTGACGGTTTGGTAAGTATGAATTGTTTTGGTTATATAGTAAAAAATATGCATGAAAACACTACTATCAAAAAGGTGACGGTATTTTTTTGTGAAAATATGCATGAAAACACTACTATCAAACATGTACTGGTTTTGTAAGTATGAATTATTTTGGTTATAATGTACAACATATGCATGAAAACACTACTATCAATTATGTGACGGTTTGGTAAGTATGAATTGTTTTGGTTATATTGAACAAAATATGCATGAAAACACTACTATCAAACATGTGACAGTATTTATTTTCAAAAATATGCATGAAAACACTGTCATCAAACGTGTCGGTTTAGTACTTATGAATTGTTTTGGTCATATCGTACAAAATACGCATGAAAACACTACTATCAAACATGTGACGGTATTTCTTTTGCGAAAAAATATGCATGAAAACACTACTATCAAACGTGACGGTTTAGTAGGTATGAATTGTTTTGGTTATATTGAACAAAATATGGATTAAAACACTACTATCAAACATGTATTTATTTTACGAAAATATGCATGAAAACACTACTATCAAACATGTGACGGTTTGGTAAGTATGAATTGTTTTGGTTATATATTACAAAATATGCATGAAAACACTACTATCAAAATGGTGACGGTATTTTTTTATGAAAATATGCATGAAAACACTACTATCAAACATGTACTGGTTTTGTAAGTATGAATTATTTTGGTTATACTGTACAACATGTGCATGAAAACACTACTATCAAACATGTGACGGTATTTTTTTGTGAAAATATGCATGAAAAAACTACTATCAAACATGTACCGGCTTTGTAACTATGAATTATTTTGGTTATACTGTACAACATATGCATGAAAACACTACTATCAAACATGTGACAGTCTAGTAAGTATGAATTGTTTTGATTATATTGTACAAAATATGCATGAAAACACTATTATCAATTATGTTACAGTATTTATTTTCAAAAATGTGCATGAAAACACTATCATCAAACGTGTCGGTTTAGTACATATGAATTGTTTTGGTCATATTGTACAAAATATGCATGAAAACACTACTATCAAACATGTGACGGTATTTCTTTTGCGAAAAAATATGCATGAAAACACTACTATCAATCGTGACGGTTTAGTAGGTATGAATTGTTTTGGTTATATTGAACAAAATATGGATTAAAACACTACTATCAAACATGCATCTATTTTACGAAAATATGCATGAAAACACTACTATCAATTATGTGACAGTTTGGTAAGTATGAATTGTTTTGGTTATATAGTAAAAAATATGCATGAAAACACTACTATCAAACATGTACTGGTTTTGTAAGTATGAATTATTTTGGTTATACTGTACAACATATGCATGAAAACACTACTATCAAACATGTGACAGTCTAGTAAGTATGAATTGTTTTGATTATATTGTACAAAATATGCATGAAAACACTACTATCAAACATGTGACAGTATTTATTTTCAAAAATAAGCATGAAAACACTATCATCAAACGTGTCGGTTTAGTACATATGAATTGTTTTGGTCATATTGTACAAAATATGCATGAAAACACTACTATCAAACATGTGACGGTAATTCTTTTGCGAAAAAATATGCATGAAAACACTACTATCAATCGTGACGGTTTAGTAGGTATGAATTGTTTTGGTTATATTGAACAAAATATGGATTAAAACACTACTATCAAACATGCATCTATTTTACGAAAATATGCATGAAAACACTACTATCAATTATGTGACAGTTTGGTAAGTATGAATTGTTTTGGTTATATATTAAAAAATATGCATGAAAACACTACTATCAAACATGTACTGGTTTTGTAAGTATGAATTATTTTGGTTATACTGTACAACATATGCATGAAAACACTACTATCAAACATGTGACAGTCTAGTAAGTATGAATTGTTTTGATTATATTGTACAAAATATGCATGAAAACACTACTATCAAACATGTGACAGTATTTATTTTAAAAAATAAGCATGAAAACACTATCATCAAACGTGTCGGTTTAGTACATATGAATTGTTTTGGTCATATAGTAAAAAATATGCATGAAAACACTACTATCAAAAAGGTGACGGTATTTTTTTGTGAAAATATGCATGAAAACACTACTATCAAACATGTACTGGTTTTGTAAGTATGAATTATTTTGGTTATAATGTACAACATATGCATGAAAACACTACTATCAATTATGTGACGGTTTAGTAGGTATGAATTGTTTTGGATATATTGAACAAAATATGGATTAAAACACTACTATCAAACATGTATCTATTTTATGAAAATATGCATGAAAACACTACTATCAATTATGTGACGGTTTGGTAAGTATGAATTGTTTTGGTTATATAGTAAAAAATATGCATGAAAACACTACTATCAAAAGGTGACGGTATTTTTTTGTGAAAATATGCATGAAAACACTACTATCAAACATGTACTGGTTTTGTAAGTATGAATTATTTTGGTTATAATGTACAACATATGCATGAAAACACTACTATCAATTATGTGACGGTTTGGTAAGTATGAATTGTTTTGGTTATATTGAATTGTCACTGAACTGCTAGACAACAGCAGCGACACTGACTCCATTAACGACGTCTCGAAATAGTGCAAAGCAATAAAAATATATCAATAACTCAACGTTGCTCAAACGTTAATTTCACACAACGCAACACACAAAACAAACATGTAAACCTCACTTTATTAAGTTAGTCTTCATCCACGAATCCCTCGAATTCTTTTTCTTCAGTGTCCGAATTAAACATGTCACAAGAGGTCTCGCAACTAGGGTAAGCAGTTCTCTACCTTATTTTCCCTCGTAGAAGAAGAAGCGCGTGGTGCATGCTGGGATATATGACTGCGGGAGGCGTGCCGTTTCTGTGTCTTTATGTAAAGAGACACGCTTACGACGCAGTGTTTAAACTTAAGGCGATCAGTCCCACAGTAGAACACGGGAATAGAGCAGCAGCGACACTGACTCGTATATTAACGACTTCGAAGAGACGGAGCCGGGCATTTTGGATGCCGTATTCGCCTAACTGTTTGATTTGAACACTGAAAAAAATAATTTGAGGGATTCGTAGATAAGGAATAAATTAATACAGTGAGCTTTACATATTTATTTGGTGTGTTGTGTGACATTATCGTTTGAGCAACGTTGAGTTATGGATATGGAAAATATGCATGAAAAAACTACTATCAAACATGTACCGGCTTTGTAACTATGAATTATTTTGGTTATACTGTACAACATATGCATGAAAACACTACTATCAAACATGTGACAGTCTAGTAAGTATGAATTGTTTTGATTATATTGAACAAAATATGCATGAAAACACTACTATCAAACATGTGACAGTATTTATTTTCAAAAATATGCATGAAAACACTGTCATCAAACGTGTCGGTTTAGTACTTATGAATTGTTTTGGTCATATCGTACAAAATACGCATGAAAACACTACTATCAAACATGTGACGGTATTTCTTTTGCGAAAAAATATGCATGAAAACACTACTATCAAACGTGACGGTTTAGTAGGTATGAATTGTTTTGGTTATATTGAACAAAATATGGATTAAAACACTACTATCAAACATGTATTTATTTTACGAAAATATGCATGAAAACACTACTATCAAACATGTGACGGTTTGGTAAGTATGAATTGTTTTGGTTATATATTACAAAATATGCATGAAAACACTACTATCAAAATGGTGACGGTATTTTTTTATGAAAATATGCATGAAAACACTACTATCAAACATGTACTGGTTTTGTAAGTATGAATTATTTTGGTTATACTGTACAACATATGCATGAAAACACTACTATCAAACATGTGACGGTATTTTTTGTGAAAATATGCATGAAAAAACTACTATCAAACATGTACCGGCTTTGTAACTATGAATTATTTTGGTTATACTGTACAACATATGCATGAAAACACTACTATCAAACATGTGACAGTCTAGTAAGTATGAATTGTTTTGATTATATTGTACAAAATATGCATGAAAACACTATTATCAATTATGTTACAGTATTTATTTTCAAAAATGTGCATGAAAACACTATCATCAAACGTGTCGGTTTAGTACATATGAATTGTTTTGGTCATATTGTACAAAATATGCATGAAAACACTACTATCAAACATGTGACGGTATTTCTTTTGCGAAAAAATATGCATGAAAACACTACTATCAATCGTGACGGTTTAGTAGGTATGAATTGTTTTGGTTATATTGAACAAAATATGGATTAAAACACTACTATCAAACATGCATCTATTTTACAAAAATATGCATGAAAACACTACTATCAATTATGTGACAGTTTGGTAAGTATGAATTGTTTTGGTTATATAGTAAAAAATATGCATGAAAACACTACTATCAAAAAGGTGACGGTATTTTTTTGTGAAAATATGCATGAAAACACTACTATCAAACATGTACTGGTTTTGTAAGTATGAATTATTTTGGTTATAATGTACAACATATGCATGAAAACACTACTATCAATTATGTGACGGTTTAGTAGGAATGAATTGTTTTGGATATATTGAACAAAATATGGATTAAAACACTACTATCAAACATGTATCTATTTTATGAAAATATGCATGAAAACACTACTATCAATTATGTGACGGTTTGGTAAGTATGAATTGTTTTGGTTATATAGTAAAAAATATGCATGAAAACACTACTATCAAAAAGGTGACGGTATTTTTTTGTGAAAATATGCATGAAAACACTACTATCAAACATGTACTGGTTTTGTAAGTATGAATTATTTTGGTTATAATGTACAACATATGCATGAAAACACTACTATCAATTATGTGACGGTTTGGTAAGTATGAATTGTTTTGGATATATTGAACAAAATATGCATGAAAACACTACTATCAAACATGTGACAGTATTTATTTTCAAAAATATGCATGAAAACTCTGTCATCAAACGTGTCGGTTTAGTACTTATGAATTGTTTTGGTCATATCGTACAAAATACGCATGAAAACACTACTATCAAACATGTGACGGTATTTCTTTTGCGAAAAAATATGCATGAAAACACTACTATCAAACGTGACGGTTTAGTAGGTATGAATTGTTTTGGTTATATTGAACAAAATATGGATTAAAACACTACTATCAAACATGTATTTATTTTACGAAAATATGCATGAAAACACTACTATCAAACATGTGACGGTTTGGTAAGTATGAATTGTTTTGGTTATATATTACAAAATATGCATGAAAACACTACTATCAAAATGGTGACGGTATTTTTTTATGAAAATATGCATGAAAACACTACTATCAAACATGTACTGGTTTTGTAAGTATGAATTATTTTGGTTATACTGTACAACATATGCATGAAAACACTACTATCAAACATGTGATGGTATTTTTTGTGAAAATATGCATGAAAAAACTACTATCAAACATGTACCGGCTTTGTAACTATGAATTATTTTGGTTATACTGTACAACATATGCATGAAAACACTACTATCAAACATGTGACAGTCTAGTAAGTATGAATTGTTTTGATTATATTGTACAAAATATGCATGAAAACACTATTATCAATTATGTTACAGTATTTATTTTCAAAAATGTGCATGAAAACACTATCATCAAACGTGTCGGTTTAGTACATATGAATTGTTTTGGTCATATTGTACAAAATATGCATGAAAACACTACTATCAAACATGTGACGGTATTTCTTTTGCGAAAAAATATGCATGAAAACACTACTATCAATCGTGACGGTTTAGTAGGTATGAATTGTTTTGGTTATATTGAACAAAATATGGATTAAAACACTACTATCAAACATGCATCTATTTTACGAAAATATGCATGAAAACACTACTATCAATTATGTGACAGTTTGGTAAGTATGAATTGTTTTGGTTATATAGTAAAAAATATGCATGAAAACACTACTATCAAAAAGGTGACGGTATTTTTTTGTGAAAATATGCATGAAAACACTACTATCAAACATGTACTGGTTTTGTAAGTATGAATTATTTTGGTTATACTGTACAACATATGCATGAAAACACTACTATCAAACATGTGACAGTCTAGTAAGTATGAATTGTTTTGATTATATTGTACAAAATATGCATGAAAACACTACTATCAAACATGTGACAGTATTTATTTTCAAAAATAAGCATGAAAACACTATCATCAAACGTGTCGGTTTAGTACATATGAATTGTTTTGGTCATATTGTACAAAATATGCATGAAAACACTACTATCAAACATGTGACGGTAATTCTTTTGCGAAGAAATATGCATGAAAACACTACTATCAAACATGTGACAGTATTTATTTTCAAAAATAAGCATGAAAACACTATCATCAAACGTGTCGGTTTAGTACATATGAATTGTTTTGGTCATATTGTACAAAATATGCATGAAAACACTACTATCAAACATGTGACGGTAATTCTTTTGCGAAGAAATATGCATGAAAACACTACTATCAAACATGTGACGGTTTAGTAAGTATGAGTTGTTTTGGTTATATTGAACAAAATATGGATTAAAACACTAATATCAAACATGTGACGGTATCTATTTTACAAAAATATGCATGAAAACACTACTATCAAACATATGACAGTATCTATTTTGTGAAATTATGCATGAAAACACTACTATCAAACATGTAAAGGGTTAGTAAATTCATCATCATCAATTTAACAACAATAAAAAGTTAACATGCATTTGAAAAAGTGCGAGTGCTTGACAACAATTCTCATTTTCACAACACTGAACATGTTTTTTTTTTTGGCACGGGACCAGGATGGTTGAGCTACATGCTAACATGATGCTAACATGCTAAAATGATGCTAACATGATGCTAACATGCTAACATGATGCAGTCATGCCACATTTATGTATTGTTTTAGTTGTATTGTACAACTTGCAAACATTGCTTGGAGTGCAACAAATCCTATGCAGAAAAGTGCTCTTTTTCGCGTACGATTCTGTCATTTGGACCATTTTTAACAGATTACTAAAGCAAACCACAGTATACACTTTACATAAAGGCGTCATTTTTAACAACTTTCCTTTTTCCTGGGAGGCCGCTGACTTACACACAGTTCTCACAAACTAGCACGGCACACAGCAGCTCGATTGTGTGTGTGTCAGAGAGAAGAGAAACTAAAGTGAGTGTGTGAGTTTGCTGCATACAAACCACAACTTTGCTCCGTGCTGTAATTTAGCCTTCCACTGAAACCACAGCTACTTCTGCCGCTGCCTCACTCTGCAGCAGAGCTCGGCTTCCTTGGCTGTCTTCACCGGCGAGTTCTGACTGGCAGTCGTAGACAGAGGTTACACTAACCCCGCGACTGTTTGTTTGTCTTGCAGCTGAACCGACCATTAAGAGCGGGCTCTCTGTCAAAAGCACAAAAACAGATGGTTGTCATGTTCGAAGGGGCTGTAATTGTAGCCCTTGTGTGATGTTTTTATTTTCCCTCTGACCTCACTGGATAAACTCAAGAAGCCACTTAACGTTGGGCTGCTCCTGCCAGACTCCAGAGAGTGAATTATACAACATTCACCCCTTGAAAACCATTTTTTTTTTCATGAAAGGTATCATTTCTTGGTACTCTTGACTTCACCTCTCATTCTTGGCCTTTTGAATGTAAAAGTACCTGCTGCTTTATAATTAAGTCTCTATGCACAGCTGTTAAATTATACATAGTGGCACCTAGGAATGGGTGATGTGGCCTAAAATATAAAACGCGATATACCGTATATTGCATCCGTCTTTGTATTACTTGGCAGTGGTCCCCAACCACCAGTCCGGGGACCGGTACCGGTCCGTGACACATTTGATACCGGGCCACATTGAAACATTTATTAATTTATATACTACCGACTTAACTTTCGCCTATCCCACTAATAATAATAATAACCATATATTTTATTTGTAAAAAGCACTTGAGCAAACAACCTCAAAGTGCTACAGTTTTTCCCCCTGACAGTTTGTCTATGTTTTAGTTTTCTTCTGCATTTGTCTGTTTCCTCAGTGTTTAGTATCTCCTGTCTTTAGTTCCTGTCTAGTGCTCTTATTTTGTCAGCTTCCTGTCTTGTTCCCTGAGTGCTGTGTTCCTCATCAGCGGCGGCTGATTGGCACCTGGTCACACCCGTTGCCAATCAGCCCACTCCTATTTGTACCCTCTTTGTCTTGTGTCAGTTGCTGGATCATTGTATTGTTATTTGTATTGTCGTTGCCACATGTCGCTCCTGTCGTTGCTATCGTGTCGTTTTATTGCAGCGTAGCGGTAAGCTACATTTGTTTGTTTGTAACTTAATGTCTTTTGTTCCCTGCTTCTGTTTTGTTTTCACTCTACAAGTAACCACTTCTGTTTTCCTGTTTGCTACCCGCTAGCTTCCACGCTAGGCCCTTTTTTGTTTCTTGCTAGCTTCTATGCTAAAGACCCTTAGTTTGTTATCCGCCACTTTGTGTTAGTACCCTTTTGGTTTTGGTTTTGTCTCAGTATTTAATTAAATCATGTTTTCACATTCCATGCCTGCCTCCATCTCTGCATCTTGGGGTTCAACACCAAATAACTGTGACAACAGTGTATTAAAAAAAATAAATAATAATAAGATAATAAAAATAAATAAAGATAAAAACTAGAACAGCCTAATAGCTAGAACTAATATGCATGTATCTATGAAAAGGCTTTTTTTATATATATAAAGGAAGGGTTTTAAGTCTTTTTTTAAAATAAGCATCCACAGTCTGTGGTGCCCTCAGGTGGTCAGGGAGAGCGTTCCACAGACTGGGTGCAGCGGAGCGGAAAGCCCGGTCTCCCATAGTTCGTAGCTTTGTCCTTGGAAGTTGGAAGAGGTTAGCCTGTTTGGAGCAGAGGTGTCGTGTGGAGGATTTAGGGGTGAGTAGTAATTTGCAGAGCGAGGCACACAAACAAATTGGACAAGTTGGTAGAGAAGGCCAGTAACGTGGGGGGAGTGGAGCTAGACTCTCTGGCGGTGGTGTCAGAGAGGAGAAGTCTAGCAAAACTTCTAGCCATTATGGACAACACCTCCAACCCACTACACTCGGACTTTGCGGAGAGAATGAGAACGTTCAGTGGAAGGCTCAGACTCCCAAAATGTAACACGGAACGACACAGGAGGTCCTTCATACCGACAGCCATCAGACTGTATAATACATATGTTCTTTGACTGCATTTAAATGTAGAATATATGTAGAATATATTTATGTTATTCATATATTATATATATGTTATGTATTATTTATTATTATTATTATTGTTTATTGTGAGCGAACTGTGGTGCTGAATTTAACCCAGGGATCAATAAAGTACTTTCTATTCTATTCTATTCTATTCTATTCTATTCTATTCTATTTGTTGGCAGAAAAGCGCTATACAAGTATAACCCATTTATCATTTCCTCTGAAAACACTTGGCTCCCCAAGTACTACCATAAAGACCAATATTAAAATACAGTAAGGTATACCGGTATTGGTATAGTACCGCGATCCTAATGAATCATATTTGGTACTATACCGCCTCGCCTGCCCTCTAAAAAGTATCATCACCGCTAATGACGCCAATCATGAATGTAAACAAACGCCATTGGTGGATCTACACCTAACATCTATTGCAGGGGTCGGGAACCTTTTTGGCTAAAAGAGCCATGAAAGCCAAATATTTCAAAATGTATTTCCGTGAGAGCCATATAATATTTTTAACGCTGAATACAACTATATGCGTGCATTTTTAAGTAAGACCAACATTTTTAGAGTATAATAAATCTCTTATTCTTTTTAATAACATTGTTATTCTGAAGCTAACCAATAATAAATAAAATGTCATGTCTGTTGATCATGTTTTTGTTTGGCCATGTGCTGTTTGTCCTTGGGACTTTTTAAGTTCCTGTTTTTTTCCACTCCCTTGTCTGGTTTCCTTGGTTACTCATTTTGTCCACCTGTCTCTGGTGGACAAAATGCTCGCTCACCTGCTTCACGAGCACTAATCAGAGGCAATATTTAAGCTCGTCTTTGCCAGTCAGTCGCCCTGTGCTGACTTGTTTCATGCCTTGCCATAGTTTCGTGCTTCATGCCATGCCAAGTAAGTTTTGTTTGATTTATGTTCTTAGTCTGTTTATGCGTTAGCTCTGTTCTTTAGCCCAAGTTGTGCCTCCGCTGTGAGCGATTTTTGTTTGTATAGTTTTTTAGTTAAAATTAAATCATGTTTTTACCTAAATGCCATGTCCCGAGTAGTCCGTCTGCCTTCCTGGGAGAACGACCCCGCAGCAAGCTGCAACACCCCCCATCGTGACATAAAATACTTCTTACCATTAATGTGACTTCTTGAACAGGTGCGGTAGGAAATGGATGAGAATGTTTTATATTTTGCACATTATTTTTAGCACTGTGATTACCAGCGAAATGATTCATAATTATCGCGTTAAGCAATGTCAGCTAAGATTTGCCTGAGAGCCAGATGCAGTCATCAAAAGAGCCACATCTGGCTCTAGAGCCATAGGTTCCCTACCCCTGATCTATTGTAATGATAGGGTCATATCTAGTCGATACTACTATAATTAAATCGCTATTTTTTAGCATCACAAAATCATTTTTTGTTTTTGTTAAATTTATATTATGTTTATAAACTCAGGAAATATGTCGCTGGACACATGAAGACTTTGAATATGACCATTGTATGATCCTGTAACTACTTGGTATCGGATTGACGCCTAAATTTGTGGTATCATCCAAAACTAATGTAAAGCATATAAACAACAGAAGAATCAGTGATTATTACATTTTAACAGAAGTGTAGATAAAACATGTTGAAACAGGAAGTAAGCAGATTTGAAAAGTACATGAACTACTAAATTAATAATTAATTTTGTTCCACTTGTCCTTAATAATGTTGACAAAATAATAGAATGATAAATGACACAATATGTTACTGCACATGTCAGCTGATAAATTAGGCGCCTTTGTTTACTTACTTACTAATAAAAGACAAGCTGTCTTGCATGTTCACTATTTTATTTAAGGACAAACTTGCCACAAGAAACATATGATGAATGTACCCTAAGATTTTTTTTGTTAAAATAAAGCCAATAGTGCAATTTGTTGTAGTCACCTTTGTTTAGAAAAATATCAAAAATACCGAAAAAGTATCAAAATACATTTTGGTACCGGTACTGGGACGAAAATATTGGTCCAAAACTAGTTTGAACCTTGAAAAAATAAACAAAGTACTTTAATCAAGTGATTCTTTGGCTTACCACTAATTGGAGCCCAGACCATAGTTTGAGGATTACCAATATACATATATATATATATATATATATATATATATATATATATATATATATATATATATATATATATATATATATATATATTATGGGGCGGTATAGCTCGGTTGGTAGAGCGGCCGTGCCAGCAACTTGAGGGTTGCAGGTTTGATCCCCACTTCCGCCTTCCTAGTCACTGCCGTTGTGTCCTTGGGCAAGACAGTTTACCCACCTGCTCCCAGTGACACTCACACTGGTTTAAATGTAACTTAGATAATGGGTTTCACTATGTAAAGCGCTTTGAGTCACTAGAAAAAAAGCGCTAAATAAATATAATTCACCTCACTAATTCACATATACCGTCTGTATCGCACAACACGAGTGGTACCTCGTTTTTGTTAGTAATCCATTTAAATGAGTTCAAAGACCGAATACATGAAAACTGATCAAATTTCCCAGAAGAAATAATGCAAATTGTGATGATCTATGATCTGGATCATGTTTTTGGTTATCTTCTGTCTAAGACTCCTTTGGTTCCTGTTTTTTGTGCAACCTTGATTGTTTTAGTTACCATGGTTACTTATTTCCACCTGCCTCTGATTAGTGTCAGCCCGCTCACCTGCTGCCCGAGCACAAATCAGAGGCATTATTTAAACCTGCCTTGCCCTCCAGTCAGGGCTGGAGTATTGTTTGTTGTATGCTGTGGACTGACTTTCTTTGTAGGCTGTGAGCTATTCCCTGGGTCCCGACTTCTGTCCCTGTTTGCTGTTTCCTGGTTTCTGTTTTCCTTGCCTATTTTTGAACATTAAAACCATGTTTTCATGCACGAAGCCTGTCATATCTGCATCTTGGGGTTCGTCACCACCACTTCGTGACACAAATCAAATGAAAAGTTATCCCCGAAAACTTGTAAGCCGCGGCACTCGTAAATCAAAGCAATACTTTAATGAAACAGCCGTGCTATAAAATGAAAGACATTTAACATTCAACATTGATATGCAGCCTCGTAGAAGTGCTGTACAAGTTGCATAAAATGTTGACATTTTAGACTTCACCCGAGGTTGTCATCAGTTCTGCTCGGAACACACGTCTTGCTCTCAGTCCCATCCTTGCTCTCCATCCTTGTCTGACTCACTTCCAATTGGAAATGCACACTTATAGTCTAATAAAAAACAAACAGCCATGTTTGATGATGTCACAGTATTTATTTATCATTTTATCCTTCTGTTCACTACTTTTGTTTTACCTCTTTTTGAAATGGAGCTTGTGGAGGTTGCCCTCGTGGGGGTTCTTCAAAACACCAAGCACCGACATGAGAGGCCGTTTCAGGGTTAAAATAGTGTTTTATTTGGATGAATTGTCCCCGGCTGCTTTTCAGCAATTGTCTTTCAGTCTCTTTCCCACTCAATCTCGCTCTCCCATTAGCTCCAGCACCTCTCTCCTCCCGGCTGCTGCCTTTTAACAGAGCAACAGGTGATTAGATAACCAGGCCCAGGTGGGCCATCCACGCACCTGTTGCTGATTTCAAAGCCGGTCCTGGCACACCCCTCTTCGCTGCAGGCCCGCAGGCCACGCCCCCCTCCACAGAGCTGTCCAAGTTGCATGAAATGTTGACGTTTTAGACATCACCCGAGGTTGTCATCAGTTCTGCTCGGAACACACGTCTCGCTCTCAGTCCCATCCTTGCTCTCCATCCTTGTCTGACTCACTTCCATTTGGAAATGCACAATTATAGTCTCATAAAAAGCAAACAGCCATGTTTTTCAGCCATCCGCACGGACAGACAGAGAGAAAATGGGGGCAGAGCAACATCGGAATTAGAAGACAGACCGAGCAATTTTAGCAAAAATGAGACACAACAAAAGGAAATTGCCCTGGTAGTATTTATTGTGTGACAGACGTAATTGACAATGCAGCCGGGGCCAAAATGTCATCGTGTCTGATGTATCGGAGGAACAAAGTAAGAACCAGCAGTGACAGGCTAGTTATTACAACAAGACATCATGACATAGGCAAGGTTGCTAGAATTTACCATCTAGCATGATGACAGGTTATTTGGAACTGTTGTAAATAGATGAATCACATACTGTAAATCAGAGGTATATTTCCCCCAAAGCATGCTGTTGATACAACAGAAAAACATGAGTGAACACAAACCTCTTTGCCTAATCATCTCCAGAGATGGGTGGTAACATGGGCGCTACATTTACTCGGTTACATTAACTTATTTTGTTAACTTATAATCTTTTTCCAAGATGGCGCTGCTGTAGTGGCTGCTGTTGGCAGGAGCTCTGTGCTCTTGTGTCATCCTTTTGTGTTTCCCTTCTTGTTTTCATGTGTTATTATATTTTTTTGCCTTTTGGTCCAGGACCCTTTGGGACTGTGTGACAAGGGGTGGCACTTTCGTGACCTCTGTGGTGCTTTTTTTGTGGACTTCTGGATCTGCCTCCTGGGAGCCTTTTGGCCATGGAGACCAGCTGCTGGGTGTCTGCCACACCGGAGTCGGTTTGGAGGGACTGGAGGAGATGCGGATGAGGGGACAGGGCTGCGGAGCTAGCACTGAGCGCCGGGACGGAGAAGCTTCGCGGTGTCTTGGCTGGGTGAGCAGGTGTCGGACACCTCAGTCACCTTGGACGTATCCTCGCTCATCCATGCGGACTGGACATTGGCCGAGAGTGGAGTCGGCTGTCTTTGTTGCTTTGTTGGGTCTGCTCCTGTCTCTGGCCATCCCCCCTCCTCCCCAGCGGACAATGGCGTGGAACATCGCAGAGGCCACCACAGTGGATATGTTTCTTTTACTTTTTATTCATTGCTGTATGTAGAAGTGTCTGGTTGTATCTGCTGCTTTAATGTCTTTAATGTCCTCTGTGTTCTTTGATGTTTCCCTCTTACATGTGTTCTATGGCTATGAGTTTTTTTATTGTTGTTTTTTTCCCTCTTGGCCTCAGTCTGCACCCCCTCTCCAGGGCCCAGGCTAAGACCGATTTTTTTATTTTATTTTAATCTTCTATTTTTTTCTCCCATCTCCCCCCCTCTTTTTTTGTAAGGGCCGCTGGAAGCCGGCAGACACGTCAGCGATCCTGTTCTGTCTCCCTGTAATGTTTGTCTGATCTTGAATGGGATTGTGCTGAAAATTTTAATTTTCCTGAAGGAACTCTCCTGGCGGAATAAATAAAGTACTATCTAATCTATCTAATCTAATCTAATCTAATCTTAAATAATTTATTGGATGGATTTTAATGCAATATAGGTTTTACTTTTACTTGAATATTTTAGTGAAGAAGAAACAATTATCTTACTTTGTTAATGTTACGGTTCAGACTCCTGCCAGCGCCGCTCATCCATCTGTGCGCATCTAGGCACACGCCCACGGGCGGACACATCCAGGAACGAAACCAGACGCGTCCCCGCCCTGCAGCAGCCGCCAGCTGCAATCAATCATCGGCAATCGTCACACCTGACAGTAATGACGGAGCTGCCTTCATAGGCTCGGAAAACCTGCCATCGCTCGCCGGATTATAGTCTTCTGTTCATGTGTAAGCATTCTGTATCTGGCTTTCATCCTGCGTACTCGCTCTTCTCCTGCGACTTCCGTGTTCCGTTGGTTCTGATGTTTCGTGTTGTCTTCCCGAAGCACTCTCAGTGATTCTCCTGGATCCCCTGTTGTTTTCCCCTTGCCTCCCGGACTGCCTTTTGGATTCTCGACCTCCCGCTTGGACACGTTTTCCCACGGACTTCCTTTTGGTAAGACACACCTCAGCTAATCTACACACATAGCCTTACACCATACACACTTCAGTTTTTGTCACACTTCATTTCCTTAGTTTATTCATTAGTATTGTTTATATTCTTATATACATATATTTACTTTATATAAAACTAAATCTTTTGACTGTACTGCCACCTGGTGTTAGTCTGCCGTCATCTCCTTTTAGTAAATCACAACAGTTCAGTTTATTTCTAATCACATTTATTTAGATCACCATTGCATTTATTTATAGTACATTGTTTACTGTTTGCAGAGAAGTACTTTTGGCTTGTTAGAGAGACTTCTTCCAGAGGACAAATGAAAATTAGAATAAGAATCATTTTGTTTGCCGCTAGCCACGTGTGTATGGACACCAATTATTTAATCCGATCATCTTTCGGAATGTTACTGTGTACATGGACCCTGATGAAAATGATCAGTAAATCAATCAATCAATGTTTATTTATATAGCCCTAAATCACAAGTGTCTCAAAGGGCTGCACAAACCACAACGACATCCTCGGTAGAGCCCACATAAGGGCAAGGAAAAACTCACCGCAGTGGGACGTCGGTGACAGTGACAATGATGACTCTTATGTCCCACTCTCCCTTGTGGAGGGGGTCCGGTCCGATCCGGTGGCCATGTACTGCTCGCCTGTGTATCGGCTGGGGACATCTCTGCGCTGCTGATCCGCTTCCGCTTGGGATGGTTTCCTGCTGGCTCCGCTGTGAACGGGACTCTCGCTGCTGTGTTGGATCCGCTTTGGACTGGACTCTTGCGACTGTGTTGGATCCATTATGGATTGAAATTTCACAGTATCATGTTAGACCCGCTCGACAGCCATTGCTTTCCTCCTCTCCAAGGTTCTCATAGTCATCATTGTGAGTTTTCCTTGCCCTTATGTGGGCCTACCGAGGATGTCGTAGTGGTTTGTGCAGCCCTTTGAGACACTAGTGATTTAGGGCTATATAAGTAAACATTGATTGATTGATTGAAACCTTGGAGAGGACCCCCCCCAGGGTACCGAAAGCAATGGATGTCGAGCGGGTCTAACATGATATTGTGAAAGTCCAATCCATAGTGGATCTAACATAATCGTGAAAGTCCAGTTTAAAGTGGATCCAATATAGTAGCGAGAGTCCCGCCCATAGTGGAGCCAGCAGGAAACCATCCCAAGCGGAGGCGGATCAGCAGCGCAGAGATGTGCCCAACCGATACACAGGCGAGCGGTCCATCCTGAGTCCTGACTATGTTGTCGTCCAAGCAATGTTATCATGGACGCCCCTGCTTATTTCAGCAAGACAAGTGTTACAACAGCGGGGGTTCGTAAAAAAAAAGTGCGGGTACTTTCCTGGCCCACCTGCAGTCCAGACCTGTCTCCCATCGAAAATGTGTGGCCCAATATGAGGCGTAAAATACGACAGCCGACACCCCGGACTGTTGAACGACTGAAGCTCTACATAAAACAAAAATGGGAAAGAATTCTACTTTTAAAGCTTCAACAGTTAGTTTCCTCAGTTCCCAAATGTGTATTGAGTGTTGTTAAAAGAAAAGGTGATGTAACACAGTGGTGAACATGCCCTTTCCCAACTACTTTGGCACATGTTGCAGCCATAAAAATTCTAAGTTAATTATTATTTGCAAAAACACAATGAAGTTTATGCGTTTGAACATCAAAAATCTTGTCTTTTTAGTGCATTTAATTGAATATGGGTTGAAAAGGATTTGCAAATCATTGTATTCCGTTTATATTTACATCTAACACAATTTCCCAACTCATATGGTAACAGGGTTTGTATATTGTAAAACTTATAAACGTTTTGAGTGATGAATGAAGTATGCACTGTTTTACTTCCGGTTTAAGGAACAAAGAAGGAAGTACATTTTTAACCAGTTGCACCCGCAGTGAGCGAACTCGTCTAAAAGATGGCGCCGTACCACAAACAAAAAAAAAAGACCTTTTCAGTGTGTCTGTTGGTTTAATATGAAAACTATTTGTTGAATACAAAACATAATGGCCGCAAGCGAAGAAGAATTTGTTTATGAGCCTGAAAAAAACTGGCGGGAGATTTTGGTGCGAATGGATTTTAGTCTCTTTCCTGAAAAGAGAGGGTCAAATAGTTTGTGTTCAAGGGTCGGCTGCTATCCGGCCTGAGCGCCCTCAAGTCCTGGAGGCATTCAGGTCTTGGCGAGTCGGGAGGTTGCAGCCGATAACCTTCCCAGCAATCCAACATAATTAGAGATAGGCACCAGCGCCCCTTGAGACCCCAATGGGAATAAGCGGTAGATAATGGATGGATGGATATTTGACCCCGTTGAACCAATTACAGAGAGCCTGGCAAAGCAGCACAACTCTTAAGTGTTTAAAACGTCATTTTTGGCAGTAGAAATGTTCACATTTTAGCCTACAAGAATGTCACTTCCAACTAGACAAAACATGTTGGAATTAGTTGTAGAAGTTTTTTGTATTTTTTTAAGTTTTTGCTGCTGTGCTAACATGTGCATCTACCATGAATTGATTAACGTGGACCCCGACTTAAAGGCCTACTGAAATGAGATTTTCTTATTCAAACGGGAATAGCAGGTCCATTCAATGAGTCATACTTGATCATTTCGCGATATTGCCATATTTTTGCTGAAAGGATTTAGTAGAGAACGTCGACGATAAAGTTCGCAACTTTTGGTCGCGAATAAAAAAGCCTTGCCTGTACCGGAAGTAGCAGACGATATGAGCGTGACGTCACGGGTTGTGGAGCTCCTCACATCTGAACATTGTTTACAATCATGGCCACCAGCAGCTAGAACGATTCCGACCGAGAAAGCGACAATTTCCCCATTAATTTGAGCGAGGATGAAAGATTTGTGGATGAGGAAAGTGAGAGTGAAGGACTAAAGAAAAAAAAATTGCTAGATGGCAGCGAGGGACTTATTCAGATAGGGAAGATGCTGTGAGAGGCGCCGTGGCAGCTGTGGGGGTGGCAGGACCACTCGGCCAGGCCCAACCGCAACAAAGGATAGAGCCATACCGCTTGGAACCCGACGCTGACTTTGACGGTCAGGAGGACGCATATTAATGCTGGAGTAGCACACGACATAGATCGCCTTCAGAATACAGAATGGTAAAAAAATATATATTAATACACATAATACACTGTACTTTGTGTGTGTGGTCCAATCCAACCGTGTTCGCTTGACCGCTCTGTTCCATCTTTCGGGAATGTAAACAATGAAACACTGTCTGTGTTTGTGTTGCTAAAGGCGGCCGCAATACACCGTTTCCCACAAACAGCTTTCTTCTTTGACGTCTCCATTATTCATTAAACAAATTGCAAAAGATTCAGCAACACAGATGTCCAGAATACTGTGGAATTATGCGATGACAAGAGACGACCTATAGCCGTGAACGGTGCTGGAACAAAATGTCCTCTACAATGCGTGACGCCACGCGCACTCGTCATCATACCGCAACGTTTTAGCATGATACGTCCGCGCAAAATTTTAAATTGCAATTTAGTAAACCAAAAAGGCCGTATTGGCATGTGTTGCAATGTTAATATTTCATCATTGATATATAAACTATCAGACTGCGTGGTCGGTAGTAGTGGCTTTCAGTAGGCCTTTAAACAAGTTGAAAAACTTATTTGGTTGTTACCATTTAGTGGTCAATTGTACGGAATATGTACTGAACTGTGCAATCTACTAATGAAAGTTTCAATCAATCAATCTTTAAAGAAGTTTCCATTTTGGACAGCAGTGCTCCAGCGAGTATCTGTGTTTTGGTTTATAACATCTTCTGACCAAAGATGTTTTATTTGCTCATATGCATCATCTTGAACTTTATAGGTAGGCGATTTTGGAAAATAATATACAGTGGAACCTTGATTTATGAACCCTTCATTCACAAACCTTTCGATTTACGAGCCACAGACCAAATAAAAATATGCTTTGATGTTCGAACCTAGTCTAAATGAACGAATGATCAGCACATCCATTGTGGGTGGGCTGATCAATCTTTGGCGTTCATTAAGTCAGCATATGCCAATGTGTGTGCTTTTTTGTGGGTTTTAACCCTTTTTGAACATTCTTATAGTTTTGGTAGCACAATATGAGTTCAAAGAAAGCCATGATAAAGCGATATGTGGTTTGAAACATTCAGGAAGTATCCACAGCGTTGTCGACACTGCCTTCTCTCTTCCCTTCCACTGCACGAAAATAATGTAAAGTGGATTTTATTTTTAGTGTGTGAATGTGAGTGTGAATGTTGTGTGTCTGTCTGTGTTGGCCCTGTTGTTCAGAGTTGTCCAGAGTATACCCCGCCGACCGCCCGAATGCAGCTGAGATAGGCTCCAGCACTCCCTGCAGCCCCACAAAAGGGAGAAGCGGTAGAAAATGGATGGATGGATGGATTCCTAATAATTTCAGCAACCTGTTTTTTGCTAAAAAAGTTAGGGAGTTTTCTGATTTCAAGCTGAGTGCACCACTGGTCTAGATGCAATGTGTGTGCGTATCGGCAGGGCGGCTGTATAGGATGACAGTTTAGCTTGTTGTTATTGTTTTGACTTTGTTATTAAATAGACAGTCGCTCCATCACCCTTTGTTATGGTTGTTTGGTATAATGCATAGTGCTTTATATTGTTTTTAAAGTGTACAAACGTTAACAAAAATATGGATTTTGGTGAAGGCTGGATTTGGTCACATCCCTTCACTGGCTTCCTGTTCCACTCAGAATTGAATACAAAGTCTCCCTACTAACCCACCAGTGCCTACATGGAAATGCCCCCCTCTACCTCAAAGAACCACTCACCCCCAAATCCTCCACCAGACACCTCCACTCCAAACAGGCTAACCTCCTCCAACCTCCAAGGACAAAGTTAGAAACTATGGGAGACCGGGCTTTCTGCTCCGCTGCTCCCAGTCTGTGGAACGCTCTCCCTGACCACCTGAGGACACCGCAGACTGTGGATGCTTTTAAAAAGGGCTTAAAAAACATTATTTTTTAAAAAAAAAGCCTTTTTATAGATATGCATACCAGTCCTAGCTATTAGGCTGTTCTGGTTTTTATTTTTATTATCTTTTTAATGATAATATTTTATCTTTTTTTAATACACTGTTGCATTGTGAGGTTGTTTGCTCGATGTATAGTTCTTTTTTTTTTTACAATGAAATCTATTAAGCCAACATTCATGTTCGCATTGATTCATATTGAAACATTTGCTTTAATACACTGGTTCTCAACTTTTTTTCGGTGATGTACCCCCTGTGAACATTTTTTATTTAAAGTACCCAATAATCAGAGCAAATAATTTTGGGTTGAAAAAAAGAGATAAAGAAAACTGATGACTTTGTCATCAGTTCCTGATTTATTAAATTGTATAACATTGCAAAATATTGCTCATTGGTAGTGGTCTTTCTTGAACTATTTGGAAAAAAGATATAAAAATAACTGAAAACTTGCTGAAAAATAATCAAGTGATTCAATTATAAAAACAGATTTTTACACATATGTCAAGACTTGGACTTGGGCGTGGATTGTTTTTCCAACACAAAGGAAAATTGGCACGAGCGAAACGTGAATGTGAGTACATATTTTTTTTAAACTAACAAATTATAAACAAATGAAGCAAACAAAAGGCACGCACAAGGGCGGAGAACAAACTTGACTAGAAAACAAAAGACTAGCACAAAGGCTATAAACTATAAACATGAAACAAAACACTTGCACTCTGACATGAATAACAAAAACTTACTGCGACTGAGACAAGGGAGTAAGAAAATGGATATATAAAGTCACCAGGCTGACCACCGGGCAACTACAGGTTTAAATAGTAGCTATGATGATTACAAACAGGTGTGAGACAAGGACAGGGGCGTGACATGAGGGCAAGGTGAAAATGAATGAGTTGGCATGGTAACAAAGAAAACTAGAAAGTGCATGAACAGGAACTGAGAGTCGAAAAAATAAAACCAAACATGACAAAAACAAAACCTTATCCCATGGGCATGACAACTTAAAGTGCCCTTTTTGGGGATTGTAATAGAGATCCATCTGGATTCATGAACTTAAATCTAAACAATTTTTCACAAAAAAAGAAACATTTTACATCAATATTTATGGAACATATCCACAAAAAATCTAGCTGTCAACACTGAATATTGCATTGTTGCCTTTCTTTTCACAGTTTATGAACTTACATTCATATTTTCTTGAAGTATTATTCAATAAATATATTTGTCATGACCCGTTACCCCGGTCATGCATGATTTATGTTTGGTAGTTTTTCTATGTTAGTCTGTTTCCTGGGTGCACCCTCTTTCCCTGTTTACTGTCGGTTTCCATGGGCACTAATTCTCCTCACCTGTCTTAGTTTTGCAATTAGTGCCCATGGAAACCGACAGTAAACAGGGAAAGAGGGTGCACCCAGGAAACAGATTAACATGGAAAAACTACCAAACATAAATCATGCCATGACCGGGGTAACGGGTCATGACATAAAAAATACAAACTGAGGACGCTAGCCAGCGTGGAGCTAAGCAAAACCAAAATGTCACCAAGGGTGAAAAAACGAGGAAGGCTAGACTGTACAAAGGACACTAGATGCAAGGAGAGCAAAACAGGAGAAACGTAACTGTTTTCTATAGCAAACATTGACCCAGCAACTATTGCTGGGTGACAGCACACTATAAAGGGAGGTGATGAACCAAAACACCTGGTGGGAACACTAATTGCAAAACTAAGACAGGTGAGGAGAATTAGTGCCCATGGAACCCGACAGTAAACAGGGAAAGAGAGTGCACCCAGGAAACAGACTAACATACAAAAACTACCAAACATAAATCATGCGGGTCATGACAATATTTATAAAGGAATGATTGAATTGTTGCTATTTCTAAAATATATTTTTTTTTAATCTCACATACCCCTTGGCATACCTTCAAGTACCCCCATTTGAGAACCACTGCTTTAATATATCCATCCATCCATCCATCCATCCATCCATTTTCTACTGCTTATTCCCTTTCGGGGTCGCGGGGGGCGCTGGCGCCAATCTCAGCTACAATCGGGCGAAAGGCAGGGTACACCCTGGACAAGTTGCCACCTCATCGCAGGGCCAACACAGATAGACAACATTCACACTCACATTCACACACTAAGGCCAATTTTAGTGTTGCCAAGCAACCTATCCCCAGGTGCATGTCTTTGGAAGTGGGAGGAAGCCGGAGTACCTGGAGGGAACCCACATACACACTTTTTTTATTCCCAAACCCTTTTCAAGAACTAGTTTGTAAATCAAGTTTCCACAGTAATTCCCACACTGTGTGGGTTTCATTCCTACAGTTTTACTTGTATTTATTTTTTTAGTACTTGGGAAGCTAAAGCGTCACTTTGCTGCCCAAACAAACTCAGCGTTACTGTCAAAGAGGTGCGTAAACACGGAATAGGTGAAGTTTCCCTCATGAAAGGTTTTCTCAGTGTCGTGTGAACCCTGGGCTTTCAGCGAGTCAGAAGACGAGAGGAGAGGACAGAAACGGCCACCTTTGCCCTTCTGCGGCGGAAAACTAAATGCCGGTCCTTCATGGCGTCCCACAATAACCACATCTGACCAAGCTTTCCTCAAACCTCCACCCTCTGCTTCGCCGCATTAGATCACTGGACCATCCCACCCACTGACTGAACACTCAGGCCCAGCCAAACCCACTAAGGCGAAATGGCTGTCTGAATGAGACCACAAGCCGTCTTGGCTGACTGCTCCAGCCTCCTTGGTAGACCTTGACTAAAGCTTCATTACAGACTTCAGAGCCAAGCCATGGACCACACTGCGTGCACGAATGTGTGCTTCGCTTGCCATTTTTGTACATGCGCATATTTGTTTATGTCTGTGACTTTGTGAGTCGGTAGTTGCACGTGTGAGTCTTAATTCCGCCGTGCCCTCAGATTACATGTTAACGAGAATGTGTGTGTGTGTGTGTGCGTGTGTGGTTGTGTGTGTTTTGGTTTGGTTTGCGCACACTCCCCACATAAGAAGACAAATTAAGAGGGAAAAAAGTCCCTCGACTTGTAAATCCCCACAACTGAGAGACACCAGACTCCTTCAGAAGGACCCCGGATTTTGAAAATAGAAGTTATCTTTACAAAAACCGCAAGCAAGGGACATATTTATGCCTTCCATGGACCAGAAAAAGATTCCTTAGGGTTGAGTGAGCCGTGTTTGATAGTAGTTAAATCAACATCACCAGACTAGACTGTAATTCTATCGGAAAATCCCCGTTTTAGCATTTGTATTTATCTTCATTTACAAACCCTGTTTCCATATGAGATGGGAAATTGTGTTAGATGTAAATATAAACGGAATACAATGATTCGCAAGTATTTTTCAACCCATATTCAATTGAATGCACCACAAAAACAAGATATTTGATGTTCAAACAAATAATAATTAACTTAGATGGCTGCAACACGTGCCAAAGTAGTTGGGAAAGGGCATGTTCACCACTGTGTAACATCACCTTTTCTTTTAACATCACTCAATAAACGTTTGGGAACTGAGGAAACTAATTGTTGAAGCTTTGAAAGTGGAATTCTTTCCCATTCTTGTTATATGTAGAGCTTCAGTCGGGGTCTTCGCTGTCGTATTTTACGCTTCATAATGCGCCACACATTTTCGATGAGAGAGATGATAAAATCCCTAAATTCCTTGCAATAGCTCAATGAGAAATGTTGTTCTAAAACTGTTCGACAATTTGCTTACAAAGTGGTGACCCTCCCCCCATCCTTGTTTGTGAATTACTTAGCATTTCATGGAAGCTGCTTTTATACCCAATCATGGCACACACCTGTTCCCAATTAGCCTGCACACCTGTGGGATGTTCCAAATAAGTGTTTGATGAGAATTTCTCAACTTTATCAGTATTTATTGCCATCTTTCCCAACTTCTTTGTCACATGTTGCTGGCATCCAATTCTGAAGTTAATGAATATTTGAAAAAAAAAAAAAAAATGTAACAGTTTGAACATCAAATATGTTGTCTTTGTAGCATATTCAATTGAATATGGATTGAAAACGATTTGCAAATCATTGTATTCCGTTTATATTTACATCTAACACAATTTCCCAACTCATATGGAAACAGGGTTTGTAGTTAGTTAAATGGCCCACAGCATCCAGAGCAGTGTTTGTCAACCACTGTGCCGTGGCAGACTTGTGTTTGCCGTGGGAGATTATCTAATTTCACCTACTTGGGTTAAAATTATTTTTTGCAAATCAACAATTATAGTCTGCAAATTATGTGTTTTTGTTGAGTGTTGGTGCTGTCTAGAGCTCGGCAGAGTAACTGTGTAATACTCTTATATATCAGTAGGTGGCAGCCGGTACCTAATTCCGTTGTACATGTCGGAAACAGCGGGAGGCAGGGTGCAGGTAAAAAGGTGTCTAATGCTTTAACCCAAAATAAACAAAAGCTTAAAGGCCTACTGAAATGAGATTTTCTTATTTAAACGGGGATAGCAGGTCCATTCTATGTGTCATACTTGATCATTTTGCGATATTACCATATTTTTGCTGAAAGGATTTAGTAAAGAACATCGACGATAAAGTTTGCAACTTTTGGTCGCTAATAAAAAAGCCTTGCCTTTACCTGAAGTAGCAGATGATGATGTCACCGGTGTGAGGGCTCCTCACATCCTCACATTGTTTATAATGGGAGCCTCCAACAGCAAGAGCTATTTGGACCGAGAAAACAACAATTTCCCCATTAATTCGAGTGAAAATTAAAGTTTTGTGGCTGAGGATATTGATAGCGAAGGACTAGAAAAAAATAAAATAAATTAAAAAAGTAAAATAAAAATAAAAAGGCGATTGCATTGGGAGCGATTCAGATGTTTTACTCACATTTAATAGGATAATTCAGGGAAACCCCTTAACTTTCTATTGTGTTGCTAGTGTTTTAGTGAGTTAAATAGTACCTGATAGTCAGAGGGGTGTGTCCACGGGTGTGTTGACGCCAGTGTCTGAGGGAAGTCACGGCAGCTGCATGGACGGCGCAAGCTCCGCTGATCTCCGGTAAGAGGCGACTTTTTACCTCAATTTTCTCACCGAAACCTGCCGGTTGACAAGTGGTCGGGATCCGTGTTCGCTTGACCGCTCTGATCCATAGTAAAGCTTCACCTCCGGGAATTTTAAACAAGGACACACCGTGTGTTTGTGTGGCTAAAGGCTAAAGCTTCCCACCTTCATCTTTCTACTTTGACTTCTCTATTATTAATTGAACAAATTGCAAAAGATTCACCAACACAGATGTCCAAAATACTGTGTAATTATGCGATGAAAAGAGACGACTTTTAGCCGCAAGTGGTGCTGGGCTAATATGTCCCCTCCGACCAATAACGTCACAAACGCGCGTCATCATTCCGCGACATTTTCAACAGGAAACTCCGCGGGAAATTTAAAATTGTAATTTAGTAAACTAAAGCGGCCGTATTGGCATGTGTTGCAATGTTAATATTTCATCATTGATATATAAACTATCAGACTGCGTGGTCGGTAGTAGTGGGTTTCAGTAGGCCTTTAACATTGTAAGAAAAAATGAGGGCGGTTCGCCTGCCTTTTATCCCCTCTCGTGTCTGTAAGTCCCCTCCCCCGTCATCAGTTGCAGGTGTGCTGCCAGTCATCCAAGCCCACCTGCATTTAATCGACCACCTGACTTAAACCCTGGATCTCCACCCAGCCAGTGCCAGTTTGTCCGTTGCCTGAGCTCACTTACTCTGACCTTTGCCCTGAACCCTTTTTGATTCCTGTTTTTTGTATTTCCTCAGGTGGTGGACAGACTTTTGACCTGGTTTTCCTGGAGCTGATTTTTCGTTGTTACAGATTTATTTTCTCCAGTGGCTTTTTGTTATTAAACATAGATTTTTTTACTGATCTGCATTTGGATTATTTTTGGAGATCACAACAGATACCATAGCCTGTGTTTCCTTATCTTCAGTGTCTGCCTGCCATTGGTATATTCTTAAAGGGGGAAAGCACTTTTTGGGGAATTTTGCCCATTGTTCACAATTATCGTAAGAACTTTACGACGATTGGATTTTTTTAATGCATTCTAAATATTAAATACATTTGATCAAATTTCTGCTTACAATGGAGCATTAGGGTTTATATACATGATGTGTGTATATATGTAATACAATGACGGGCACATTTACATTAACATTTTATGTTGACCTATTTAGATCATATTGAGCACACAAGGCGAAATCATTTCAAAAACGCATCACAAAATTTTCTTTGTTTTTCTTCATCACTTATTTCTGTTTGCTGAAGACTTGAGAGCTAGCAAACATGCTACCACATCACTTACTGTACAATGTCTGCTGTCCATTATGATTGGGACTGCTAGTTCACATATTCCCACTGACATGAAGAAAATCTGAAAAATCCCCGTGGAGAAACAGGGTGCTGAATGTGGGAGAACAAGTGCTTTTTGTGTCGTTTTCTCCAGTTCCAGGTCTTAAATGGCTGTCAAAGTATCCTCAGCCATCTACTTTTCATGTGGGAGGCATGATTTATGATGTAGAATAAACTTACAGGGAGCAGGGAAGCAAGGAAATGGCAGACCAGTTGATGATGTGAACATAGGGAGACACGGAAGTGATCACTGCGCTGCTAAAAATAGTTGGTCTGCGTTAGCACTTATAATAAAAATATTATTAATACTTGGTTAATATTCAAGTCACAAAATGTAAATGGGGTATTGTTGGCACTTTTTAGATGACTATTTAATGGATTTTATGGGCAGAATAGTGGAGCTCCCTTTGGCTAAGCTGTAAGCAGACTTATTTAATTTTAGACAGTTTTTTTTTTTTCATCCACCCGTCGTCATGTCTTTCATGATGATTGTGGACAATAGGCAACATTCCAAAAGAGTTCAGTTTACCTTTAAGCTAATTATTGTCATGTTTTGTTGTCACGTTCTGTTTTGTTTTGGATTCATTGGGCTGTTTGTTTTGTCACCGTGCCAACCCATCAGTTTTCACCTGTTGTGTGTTCACGACTCACGCACCTGATTTGTCTGGACTCATGCACCTGTCATCACTGCACCTATTTAAGCCTGTAGTTGCCAGGCAGTCAGCCTGGCGACATCACCTTCTACACAACCTCTACACACCCTTGCTCCATGCTGATGATCCATACTCATTTCTCGTTCCCGGTAAGTTTTGTTATTCATGCCATAGTTTGCAAGTTTTGTTTTATGTCCATAGTTAATGTTGTAGTAATAGTTTTGTTTCATAGCCAAGTTTTTGTACCTCATCTGTGAGCGCCTTTCGTTTCTTCCTTTTTTGGAGTTAAGATTAAAGTATGTCATTACCTTCACATCGTGTCCGGTCCAAACGCTTGGCACCACGGGAAAACAGACCACACCATAGTCCACATCTTGACAATTATGACATTTTTAATGCCTGTCGTTTTTTTTAAACCTTGCATTACCCTGTGTGTTCCCACCCATTAAAGCTGCTGGAAATGTAAATTTGTCTTGAATACAAGTGAAATATCCATCCATGTTCTTTCAGCATTTTCTTAAGCACAATTCAAGGTACATTTCCTGCAGTAAAACATTTGAAGAACAGGGGACACAATAAAATACTAGCAGTTTACCTATTTTTCTCTACTTTTCGAGTGCCAGTAAAGCATGTGTCCCTTGCTGTGAGCATGAAACGGATCTAGACTTAGGATAGGAATACTAATAAGCTCCATAATGAAGCCACTGATGTGCCTGCTCTAAGCAAAGGAAGAACCACACCGGCAAAAAAATACAGACAACCTGTACAACACGTAATATACAATATTTTCCTGGCTATAGAGCACATCAGTATAAACGCCATAACCACTAAATTTAAGATTTTCTTTTTTTTCCATGGATTAGCCGCATTGGACTATAATCTGCATATGTATGCATTGTTTAAAAAGGTATTTACACAGAAATATTTTGTAAATGTTTATTTACATACCTTACTTGCTCCCAAACAGTGCCTGTAGCACGGCAGTAAAACAGCTGATCAAACAAAACAGAAGTCATCATCATAGACCCACTAGCTGTGGAAGCTAGCTCTCCAATCAGTTAAACAGACTCAATAAAGCCATGGTGACGTTTTGGTGAATTCACAAAGCTGAAACAATACAAAACGAATACCATTGTCAGTTAATTTTACTAAAACAGACACCTGTAAAATGCTAATGACGCTAGCTTGATTACATCATGGTAGCATGTACGAATGTGGTTGAAAAGCACTTCTACAGCCATTACATACGGGCCGGTTTTAGTAAGAATTAATTGTATTAGTTAAATTGTAAAAAATACAAATATGGCTTTAAGTGAGGAATGAAAAATCCATACAAATAAAACAGTTATGGCCGACTAGTCGACGGAAAGGCACTTATTCTTCTGGTTAAAGGCACTAGATAAAAGGAAATGCTGTGGACTGTCATGATCTGTGGCCCCGGATCATGTTTTTGTTATATTCTGTTAGTTTTGGACCCCCTTAGTTCCTGTTTTGTGCACCCTTGAGTTTGTTTTAGCTACCATGGTTACTTTTTATTTTCACCTGCCTCTGATTGGTGTTCGGGACGCTCACCTGTTTCCCGAGAACTAATCAGAGGCATTATTTAAGGCTGCCGGTCAAACGGCCTGGCTTCATTGTTTGCTTATGCTATAGTTACGTAAGTATTCCTTGTCTTCTTGCCTATGCTAAGGGTTAGCCTTAGCTTCGAGTGCGATCGGCACATTTTTCCTTTGACTTGTTTTCAGTTTTTGTTACTTGTTTGACTTTCGACAAATAAATGTCTGGAGTGTTCCGTCTGCATCCCGGGAGAACAAACCCCGCAGTAAGCTGCGAACCCCCCCCCCCACGTGACATGAAGGAAAATCCTTAAATCAGCCGCACCGTATTCAAGCCACAGGGTGCAAAGCATAGGGGGAAAAAGTAGCTGCTTATAATCCGGAAAATACGTTACTGAATATCAATCCGTAGTTTTTGACTCAACTGTTCTCCCTTTTACAAATTCTTCAAAACACTAAAGTTCCGTGGGTGAATTATGTAAACCAACAACAGTCTTTAGCGCTTTGATAGCTAGTCTACTGACAGATATAAATAAGAACTTTACACTACTTTACATTAGAAATGGCAACAGCGGAAGATGAATGTCCCATAACAAGAAGATAGGGGAAAAAAAGAAGTTTATCGACTACGTTGAAAGCACGGACTGCAATGGCGGATGCGCGCACATTTTCTGTACTTATGCAGATCCTAAATACAGATCAACAGGTACCACAAGGTAAGAAAAGTTGGTTTTGCATGATATTGCGAAACAAAACGTCATCGGTGCCATTTTGCGGACCTTATACATGCGGCATAACATTCCTAGTATGTCTAATGCGCCGATAAATCCATTCGGCGGTGCAGCTTCATAGTTTACCGAAGGCATACTAAAACATTTTGACAGATTTTTGAGCGCCGTGTGCAATGTTCGATATTCTCAATGGAACATTTAAAGTTTTGCTATCGTTTACTGGAATAGCTCTTGTGTGTGACTGCAATCTACTAGCCACACTTGTTACACCATGTACCAAATAAAATAGCTTTGAGGTCGGTAAGCACAACGAGAATTATGCTGTGTATTAGGCGCACTGGGTTATAAGGCGCACTGTCGACTTTTGAGAAAATGAAAGGATTTTAAGTGTGCCTCATAGTCCGAAAAATACAGTACAACCATATACTGCATGAAAGTCCCTCCATTCTTCTGTGGGTGACGTCAGCAGGCTCATGTCTACATTTTGGAGCGAAAAGATCTAAATAGCACTTGTTAGAAAACAAGCTCATATTAACTACCGTGTCTATTTATGGGGAACTTTTAGATGTAGACACAAGTTTTAAGTCCAGAATTATAAAAAGAGTGCCAATGTTGTCAGTATTAGAGGGGGCTTTTAAGCTTTAACCTCTAAAGGTGTTAGTGGCCACATGCGTGGACAGCACCTATTAGCTCTTAATTCCGAAATTGTGTACACTACTGAATTGGGTTCTTATGCTGACATATGGACACTTATACTGCTATCTGGTGGTGTCAGAAGAGTATAACATACAATGGAATTTGGAAATAAAAGTGTAAAAATAATAATTAGCCAGTCACTACACATGAAGTACACGTTTGTGTACCTATGGACTAAGTACATCCTATGAAAAGATAATTTTTTGTTTTTATTTGTCAGGCTTGGACAAAGGAATGAACTCAGATGCAAAGTAGGGAAACTTAGTAGGGCTTTTATTTTGACAGCTCTTTCACCTCTAGAGTCAGAGTAATACAATATCTACAAATAACAAAAACAGTCGTCGAAAAAAGGTTGTAAAAAAGGGAATAACCGAGAATCACTCCTAAAAGGAGGAAAATACAAAAACAAAGACAAACTATAATTTGCGCCGTATCTGCTATGAAACTTATTAACATAAAACGCTCCAACAGGAGGAAGAAAACAAAGACTATGCAAATTTCTACACTGAATCTTAATCTAATAATGGTAAACAAAAAATCACGAAAAAAAAATTGAGGAAAGAAATATTAGTAGGAAAAAATAATTACTCACCACTTCGGTTAAAAAAAAATAAATAACAAAATTAACTCTACTGAGGAGGAGAAAAAGTCAAACTCAAAACAGCAGCGTGGGAATTCAGGATCCAGGAAAATAAGCGTGGGACAAGACAAGGCATGGACATAGACATGGCAGCGAGACAGGCACGAAAACATGAGACAATCTGGCACAGGACAAGGGGAGGCGTGGGTTTATATGACACATGAGGGTAATGGGAAACAGGTGGAAACAATCAAGGGTCAGGAATGACGTCAGACTGATGACACCAGAAGAAAGCAAATAATCTGAAACAATTTTGACAGATTGATTGATACTTTTATTAGTAGATTGCACAGTTCAGTACATATTCCGTACAATTCACCACTAAATGGTAACACCCGAATACGTTTTTCAACTTGTTTAAGTCGAGGTCCACGTTAATCAATTCATGGTACAAATATATACTATCAGCATTATACAGTCTTCACACAGGTTAATCATCATAGTATATACATTGAATTATTTACATTATTTACAATCCGGGGGGTGGGAAGAGGAGCTTTGGTTGATATCAGTACTTCAGTCATCAACAATTGCATCATCAGAGAAATGGACATTGAAACAGTGTAGGTCTTACTTGGTAGGATATGTACAGCCAGCAGAGAATATAGTGAGTTCAGATAGCATAAGAGCAAGTAAATACATTAGAAGTACATTTGATTATTTACATTAGGTTGTTTATAATCTGGGGAGATGGGATGTGAATGGAGGAGGGTATTAGTAAAGGGATGAAGTTGCCTGGAGGTATTGTTTTAGAGCGGTTTTGAAGGAATATAGAGATTGAACTTACTTTTACACCTGTTGGGAGTGCATTCCACATTGATGTGACATATTAAGAGAATGAGTTAAGACCTTTGTAATCTCGGAATCTGGGTTTAACGTGTTTTGTGGAGCTCCCCCTGGTGTTGTGGTTATGGCGGTCATTTATGTTAAGTAATGAGTTTGACATGTACTTCGGTATCAGGCAGGTGTAGCGGATTTTATAGACCAGGCTCAGTGCAAGTTGTTTTACTCTGTAACCTCCACCCTGAGCCAACCCACTTTGAAGAAGTGGGTTGGATTGAGGTGTGATCTGGGGTGGAGGTCTAAAGGTAATCGAGCTAGCTTGTTCTGGGATATTTGGATTCTAGATTTGAGGGTTTTGGAGGTGCTGGGGTACCAGGAGGTGCAAGCGTAATCGAAAAAGGGTCGAATGAGAGTTCCCGCTAGAATCTTCAAGGTGCTTTTGTTGACCAGAGAGGAGATTCTGTCGAGGAATCTCATTCTTTGGTTGACCTTTTTGATTACCTTGGTTGCCATTTTATCACAGGAAAGATTAGGCTCTAGAATGGAACCTAGGTAGGTGATCTCATACTTCCTGGTGATAACAATGTCACCCACTTTTATAGTGAAGTCACTGACTTTCTTAAGGTTGATATGGGACCCAAATAGGATGGATTCTGTTTTACTTAAGTGTAGTTACCTAAGAGGAGTTGCTTTTCAAAATAAAACATGCAATTCAGAAGACAAAAAATAACCTCACTGCGGTGTGACTTTATTCTAATTAGGGTCCGATAAGCCCTAATAGCAAAGAGAAATTAAAAAAAAAAAGCATGTAAACAAACAGCTTGGGCTTTAGGAGGTTGAGGCATCCCCCTTGTTTACCTCCAACGTATCATCTCGCCAATTGTTCATCCAAACCGTTTCTTCTACCCATTGTTAGCTGCAAGTAAAGCAATAATGTGCTGATGGATGCTCGTCTTTGAGCCCTCCTACCACCACGTGAAGTCATCCATCTCCATAAACACACAGAAGACACACACCTACGCTGAGTGGACACACAAAAGACAGTCCTGAGAATTGTTTTCTCGGCCTCTGCACATGCTGCTGCAACTCAAATTGTTTCATCCACCCACATTTTTTGCTGGTTTGGTGGCTGCTCCATTTTTTTTTTTCCTTTGGCCAAACCCAGAAGTAATTTGTTCTTGTGAAGCTCATCTAAAAGCAGTCTAAAAGAGGACGGCTTTGCTCTGTGGTAGAAAAAAAAAAAAAAAAAAACACCCTTTCCTAGCTCCTTGCCAAGGCTTTAAATCACCAGATTATTGGGGTTATGATGGTAACCCATGTGAAAATAATTGCTAATGTAGCAAGAGTAACCAGTGGAAAGCATTGGTAATGGGGCAATAAATTCTGATTGGAATACATGGAAATCATCCAGGCCATACCCTGACTGTTATTTTATGGCGACTCATAAAAAGAGTCCAAGCCGCACAACAATCACCGTGGCCACAGTCATTAAAATCAATAATGGTGTCACAAACATTGTTACTGCTGCTTGCCTGTTATTCAACAATATATATTGTAGCAATTTAATCCATTCTGTTAATAGAAATAAGGTTTATGAATATTGTGAACATGGTATGTACACTGTTTTGTATTAAAGTACCAATGATTGTGACACACACACTTGGTGTGGTGAAATTTGTCCACTGCATTTGAACCATCCCCTTTTTTACCCCCTGGGAGGTGAGGGGAGCAGTGGGCAGCAGCGGTGGCGCGCCCGGGAATCATTTATGGTGATTTAACCCCCAATTCCAACCCTTTGTATTTAGCTAGTTAAAGTAAGAAACTAGACGAATAAGATTTCATGGGATTTAGCGATTAGGAGTGACAGATTGTTTGGTAAACGTATAGCATGTTCTATATGTTATAGTTATTTAAATGACTCTTACCATAATATGTTACGTTAACATACCAGGCACCTTCTCAGTTGGTTATTTATGCGTCATATAACGTACACTTATTCAGCCTGTTTTTCACTATTTGTTATTTATTTTAAATTGCCTTTCAAATGGCAGCCACTCAAGGGGCCCAACGGCTGTTCAACGCAATGGAAGGATTGGGTCGGACTGTGGGAACACAGACTGGGGCGATTTCCGTGTTGAATCGCAAAATTGATCTCATCTTGGAAAAGCTTGCGGAGAAGGAATAATTTGAATTGGAATTGAAGAAATCCAGCATGGACAAACAGAGAAGATGAGTCACTATTTTGTCTTTTTGAAGAAAAACAACTTCTTAATCTACGATTTGACTCTCTCAAATGGTCTTGACACAATTAGGAACAGGCTGTTCTGAAGAAACTCTCCCGAGGACTCCCCTAAGATGGACGCTTTTGACCTTCCTTTTTGTCAACAACACCAGTGGTCGAACTTTGAGATCGGACTCAGTTCATATAAAAACATTTCATCATCTCTCCCAAGTTAATTGGGTATATATGCACACACGACCCCCAGCCTCAAATCAACGCCTTCACCACTGCTTAATTCCTCTGGGGCTGTGGATGCCTGAGCAGCGCTATATAGCGGCAGTGATGTCTCCTCAAACCCACCCCTTCCTCTGTTGCAAGTTGGTGTGATATATGTACCATGTTTATTGTGTGCCATGCTGTGTGAGTTTTTTTTTTCCTTGGACTCAGTCTGGACCCCTACTGAGGGTCTAGCCTTGGACTGATATTTTTTGTCACTCCCCCCTCTCCCAATGTCACCCTTTTCTCACTCTTAGCGGGACTGTGCCAAAAAGGAAATTTCGTTGTACTTGTGCAATGACAATAAAGATCTATTCTATCCTATCCTACCCTATCCAAATGTTTATTCTTGGTGTTGGATTTTATCGAAAAAATTTCCACCCAAAAATGCGACTTACACTCCAGTGCAACGTATATATTTTTTTTTCCTTCTTTATTATGCATTTTCGGCAGGTGCAACGTATACTCCGGAGCGATTTATAATCCGAAAAATACGGTATTTTTTTGGACACTTGATTCCCCGGAATGATACATGGGCAAACAGACTAGTTTGTTGGCGCAATGTTTGGATGTACAGTACAAGTGCGAAATACAAAAACTGATGGTTTTGGGTTCCATATTTTTCATAAATCATTATTGGGTATGATGGTTATATTGTATAAGAGGATGAAGGGAATTAATCCGACTATAAGCATGTTGATGTTTTTTTTGTGGCAAAGAAGAAGACAGCTCACTTTCCTTACTTTGTCATTAACACACAAAATAAAAACGTAGACGTACAATTGTGGCATCGAAATGCACACCCTTTCATTTAAAAATGCAACTTTTTTTTGTCTGAAGTGGATGAGAATGTCCACAGCAGACTCTTGACAGAACCAGAGGGAGCACATATGCTCCTCGTGCGGCTTCTCAAAGCACTGTGGTAAGTGTTGAAGACAGCATCGAATTCAGTCAGCTGGAAGCCAAAATGTTTATGGGTGGTCTTGTCCACGCTACAATTTTGTGTTTTAATGTCACATGGTTTAGATGTGGTGCTCAATTTGCTCTCTCGCTGCACACGGACACACAAGTGCATCTGCACAAATATAGCACGCCGTACGCGACATCTATCCGCAGACAGCAGATGTCAAGATCGTTTAGGCCTCTTGGAGCATGCATGGCAGTTATTTCGGTTGAAATTAAATAACAAATGCGCTTGGAACTTTTTAAGCATGGTAGATGGGTTATTGTTATGTAGGAAACGCATTGTTGTTGCGCGTTTTGTCACCCCGAGATGCACATGGACCAGACAGGCAGGAATTGCAGGTAGGAGCTTGGTTTAATACAAAAATAAAAGAACACTGGTAGAAAAACAGACAAAAGAAAGTGTGTGCCTATGCACAGGAAGCTAACGCTAAACGTAGCAATGGAGTCCAAGTCCAAAAATGACGTGCCGAGCCCACAAGAAGCTAAGACGTAACTTAGCACAAGTATTTACATCGAAGATATACCAACGTGATTGTTGCAAGGAGCAAACAACGAATCAAGAAAGAACTGAGATAGAAGGCAGGCTTAAATACTAAGGCAATCAATGAAACCCAGGTGCGCTTCAAAAGCAAGAGCAGGTGGAACAAATACGAAACCATGGTAACAATAATAAAACAAGGAAGTGCACAACTCGGAACTGGAGGGTCCAAAACAATCAAAAAACACAAAACGACTCAAAAACCAAAATAATACATGATCCGGGCGGCCGATCATAACAGGTTAAAATTGTATAGCGCTTTTGTACCTTCAAGGTACTCATAGCGCTTTGACACTATTTCCACATTCACCCATTCACACACTGATGGCGGGAGCTGCCATGCAAGGCCCTAACCGTGACCCATCAGCAGCTAGGGTGAAGTGTCCTGCTCAAGGACACAACGGACGTGGCTAGGTTGGTAGAAGGTGGGGATCGAACCAGGCACCCTCAGGTTGCTGGCACGGCCACTCTCCCAAACGCGCCACGCTGTCCCCCCAGGAGAAGGGGAAAATTAGCCATTAGAAATAGAACTTAAAGATACAAATATTCATAATCCGATTTTTTGGATCCAGAACATTTGGTGCAGTACGGCTTCATTTGCAGTGCATCCGGATATAATTCACAGTGCTTTACGTTTTCCACACTTTGTTATGTTACAGCCTTATTCCAAAATGGAACACATTAATTGTTGTCCTCAAAATACGACACACTATATACCGTATTTTTCGGACTATAAGGCGCATTTTAAATCCTTTCATTTTCTCAAAACTCGACAGTGCGCCTTATAAAGCGGTGCGCCTGATGTACGGAATAATTGTGGTTGTTCTTACCGACCTCAAAGCAATTTCATTTTTTAATACATGGTGAAATGATAAGCGTGACCAGTAGATGGCAGTCACACACAAGAGATACATGGGGACTGCAATATGACTCAAGTAAACAACACCAAAATTGTTCCTTTGAAAATTTAGAACATTACAGACGGCGCTCAAAAATATATCAAAATGTTTTAGTACGACTTTGGTAAACTATGAAGCCGCATCGCTTGATGTATTGTACTGTGCTTCAACATACAAGTATGATTATGTTGAAGGTAAGAAATGTTATCATTCTATGCAAAAGCAACTTTTTTTACTTTCTGGTACCTGCTAATCTGTATTTGGGATCTGCATAAATCCTGAATATTTGTGCGTGTCCGCCTTTGTAGCCTGTGTTGACACCGTAGTCGATAAGTTTTTTATTTTTGTCTATCTTCTTATGTGACATTCATCCTCCGCTGTTGCCATTTCTACTATAAAGTAACGTAAAGTGAAGTGAAGGGAATTATATTTATATAGCGCTTTTTCTCTAGTGACTCAAAGCGCTTTACATAGTGAAACCCAAAATCTAATGTTTACATTTGAACCAGTGTGGGTGGCACTGGGAGCAGGTGGGTAAAGTGTCTTGCCCAAGGACACAACGACAGTGACAAGGATGGCGGAAGCGAATATCGAACCTGAAACCCTCAAGTTGCTGGCACGGCTGCTCTACCAACCGAGCTAAACCGCCCATTATTACTGTTAGTAAACTCGCCATGAAAGCGTTCTATCGCTCGGCTGTCGAGAGCCTGCTGACGTACTGCATAACAGTGCGGTACGCCAGCTGCACTGAAGCCGGCAAACAGGCGATTCAGAGGGTCATAAAGTTTGCACAAAAAATCATCGGCTGTCCCCTGCCCTCCCTGAAGGATTTACACAACTCCCGTTGCCTCAAGAAAGCAAAAAACATCACCAAAGACAGCACACACCCTGGCTTCCACCTGTTCGACCTGCTACCATCAGGCAGGCGCTACAGGTGCATCAGAGCCAGAACAAACAGGCTCAGAAACAGCTTCTTTCCCAGAGCTGTCACCATGTTGAACTCCAACTTATAATAATATTATCCACCTCTATACAATATCCTGTCCTAATACCCTACTGTGCAATACTACCCTTCGAGTGCAATATGTCCGACACTGATTGTTATTTATTACTATGATACTCTTGTCTTGTTCTGTATATTACACAGTATTTTGTGTTTCTATAGTGTTTTGTACATTGTACAGGATTGCTTATTATTTTTATTGGATAGTGGTCTGTTTATTTCAATTGTTAGTTTTTTTCCTTTTACCTCTTGTGTTATTTATTTTACCCCATATTTGTTCCCACTACCGCACCTTAAGTTGGAGTCTTTAATCTTGTTATACGCAAATATAATGACAATAAAGTCCATTCTATTCTTAAAACATACCGGTGTAGTGAGTTTATTTTATACACCCAAGGAACTTTAAGTTATTAGAGAGTTTACCGTCTGAAAGTTTTTCACAAGACACATTTATGGCACCATCTTTTGGATGAATTCGCTCACTGCAGGTGCTGCGGCTTGAACATGTTTTTCCCATTTCATGCTTTGAACTGGAAGTATATCCTGTTTTCTTCGTCTATAGCGCTTATGCTCGAAAGGTTTGTAAGTTTTACTATATAACTAAAACAATTTATACTTCCTAAACTGTCCCATGTGTGATGTCTGTTGGAGGATTTTCATGCATATTTAGACGTGTTATCGTAATGCAATCAAGCTAGTGTCCTTAACATTAGTGTATACACTAACTGGAAGTGGGGGAAATCATCGATTTTTTAGATGCATCGCAACTTGGACATGGACGGTTATACAATCGATTAGTTAACGTCGATAATCGATTTATGTATTGTAAATTATGCAGACAGTTCTAAAATTTGGCTGACTGCAGTGAGTCAGTCACCTCACCGAGATATCTAACCGTCTCTTTTATTATGGGGCACATACTGTATGTTCCAGTTTTGCATATATTTTCATGAATTTAATAAATGTGATGGGAATTTCTTATTACAAATGCAAAGTTTTTTTTAAATGTTGCAAGTGATAAACACCTTTTTTTCGAAACGAAAATAAATGTAATACTGCATCAATTTAAAAGAGATAGAGATGCATCAATAATCAATTTATAATTGAATTATAGCTCCCGAATCGTAATCGAATCGTGAGGTGACTGAAAATTCCCACCTCTAATGCTAACACATTTACAAAGGTAACACTTTAGTATGGGGAACATATTCTAGGTAACAAAGACTTAATTTAGAGTTATTTGGTTAGGGTTGAGGTTGGGGTTAGGGTCAGGGATGGTTGTATAATAATGCCATGCAGAATAAGGCATTAAAAGTACTTAATTAATAGCCAATATGTTACTAATTTGCATGTTAATAAGCAAATAATTAATGGTGAATATGTTCCCACTATTATCATGACAATATGTTTGTGTTTTAAAACTCCATTTAACTCCTGAAAAATAAACACAATAAAACAAATGGATAGTGCTAGCTAGGAGTGTGTAGGCAGCATTTGGAGAATAAGCATGTAGCTAGAGACATAAACACCCGTACAACAACACCTCCAGTATTCTATTTTGATATGTGTCATCTTGCACATCATGTATACTTACACCACCCCAGTGTGTGTGTCTGAGCATGCACAGTTTCCACTGTAACATCTTTATTTGAGTGTGCTGTCGGTCACAGTCGAGCAACTGGGACATTTAACCTATTTGCACGTGTGTGTATCTTGAGGTGTCAAATTACTATTATTTTTCTTAAATCAAATGTATCACAATTTGGAATAATCACAAAATATTATCCGCATGCAAAATAAAAAAATATTTTTATTGTCAGAAAGTCATCCAGGAATGTTTTTAAACATTTAACTTTGGGTGGGTCGCATGTTTATGGATGGGTCGTTCTCCCGGGATGCAGACGGAAGACCCAACGAAGCAATATCCTACCCTAATCCCTAATACACTACTGTGCAATACGTCTGACACTGATTTTCATTTATCACTCCGGTACTCTTGTTTTGTTCTGTATATTGTACAGTAATTTGTGTTTCTATAGTGTTTTGTATATCGTACAGGATTGGTTATTATTTTTATAGTATAGTAGTCGGTTGTGACCGTCTCAAGCCGCCATCTTGCGGGTTCCAGGGACCACCAAGGAAAGACATGCCTTTGAGCAGGTGTAGAATACTTTATTTTACAATAAGCAAAGTCTTTGGCATGTTGCTTATCAGCCTTCCCCCGTTGTCTGCGTCTGCCTCTTGCTCTTGCTCTCTTCCAGGTTGCACGCGCTGCTGCTTGTATTGTCTCGTTCCTTCGTTGTTTGTGTTGCTCTCGCTCCGCACCATCACCAGCCCAGTTCTCTCCTCCTTCTCCCCTTTTATACAGCGAGGGGAGATACGTTAATCGTGTACAGGTGCGCCATCAACACACCTGATCTCGTTTGTGGCTTCGCTCGCGGCATGCCCGCCTCGCCGCTCGCTCGCCATCCCCGCCGCCATCTTGGGTCGGGCTCCAGCGTGCCCTGCCTCTCTGTCGGACTGTCGGCTCCGCCTCCCCACAGTCCTCCTTTGCCAGAATCAAGCGGGCCTTCCGCCGGGCTGAGTATACTCCACCCTCCTTTTCTTGAAGGGGTGGGAAATGACACCTGTGCCCCCGGTATTCTCTTCATTTTTCCCTCGTTCTTCTTTTTCTTCCTCTTCATTTTCTTCCATTACGTCTTTGTCTTCTTCCATTTCGTCTTTGTCTTCTTCCAATTTGTCTTTGTCTTCTTCCAATTCGTTTTTGTCTTTTTCCAATTTGTCTTTGTCTTCTTCCAATTCGTCTTTGTCTTCTTCCAGTTCATCTTTGTCTTCCTCCATTTCGTCTTTGTCTTCTTCCAGTTTGTCTTTTTCTTCGTCTTTGTCTTTTTCTTGAACTTCTTGAACTTCTGTATCATTTTATTGAAATTTTTCGACTTCTGTATCATTTTCTTGCACTTCTTCTGTATCATTTTCTTCAACTTCTTTTTCTGAATCATTTTCTTCAACTTCTTCTTCTTCTGTATCATTTTCTACAACTTCTTCTTCAGTATCATTTTCTTTATTTTTTTCTTCTTCTGTATCATTTTCTTCAACTTCTTCTTCTGTATCATTCTCTTCAACTTCTTCTTCTTCTGTATCATTTTCTAGAACTTCTTCTTCTGTATCACTTTCTTCAACTTCATCTTCTTCTGTATCATTTTCTTCAACTTCTTTTTCTTTGAGGGGCCCCTCGCTGTCCCCCTTACCTTGTCCGCGAGCACCTGCAGGAGCCGGCATTGTTGTCGGCTGCTTGCTGCGAGGCAGGCCAGTGCGCTTACGAGAGCCCACAGCGGATCGTCCTCCCCCGTCACCGGTGGTCCAGCCAGGTTGGGCGCCAAATGTGACGGTCTCAAGCCGTCGTCTTGCGGGTTCCAGGGACCACAAAGGAAAGACATGCCTTTGTGCAGGTGTAGACTTCTTTATTTCACAATTAGCAAAGTATTTTGCGTGTTGCTTATTAGCCTTCCCCCGTTGTCTGCGTCTGCCTCTCTTTCTCTTGCTCTCTTCCAGGTTGCACGCGCTGCTGCTTGTATTGTCTCGCTCCTTCATTGTTTGTGTTGCTCTCGCTCCGCACCATCACCAGCCCCGTTCTCTCCTCCTCCTCCCCTTTTATACAGCGAGAGGAGATACATTAATCGTGTACAGGTGCGCGATCCACACACCTGATCTCGTTTATGGCTTCGCTCCCGGCATGCCCCACCTCGCCCCTCGCTCGCCATCTTGGATCGGGCTCCAGCATGCCCTGCCTCTCTGTCTGACCGTCGGCTCCGCCTCTCCACATCTGTTCATTTCAATTGTTAGTTTTTCCTTTATTAATTCTTGTCTTATTTATTTTTACCCCATATTTGTTCCCACTACCGCACCTTAAGTTGGAGTCCTTAATCCCGATATATGCTAATATAATGACAATAAAGTCCATTCTATTCTATTTTTTTATTCTATTCTAGGTAAGAAAATTATTTTTTGTCAATAAATCATGCAAAACACAAACATACAGAAAAGCGTGCCGATAGCATGGGAGCTCTGGCGAAGATTAGCACCTGAACTAGAATAAAAAAACAATGTAACATGTTGCAGAAATAAGGAAGCCGGACTGAGTGTGGCAAACAGTAGCCCTCTGATTTGTGCCCGGCACCAGTTGAGTGTGCCAAACACTAATCAGAGGCAGGTGAAACCAGTCTGCACCCAGGGGTGCTCAAGACAGGAACAGTCCAAAACTAAACAGAACATGATCCGGGCAACGGACCATGACATACTTGAGTGCATTGTTAGTAACGCACCCACGTTCTTCGTGTGTCGCTGCCACAATACTAATAGAGGAGTTTGGATTTTTTCTACATTCCCCACACTGCGTTGCTGTTGGCCATATTAGAAAATGTTGTTTGTTACATGGTCATTGTCGCGGATCATTCAAGTAGTGATACTACTAATGCCGATGACGTTGATTGTTAACAACCACAATCAAGGGGGAAGAGATATTATTAGCTTGTATCGCATTCCTATGGGTAATTCTGGACAAACGGAAGCGGCTGTAAAGAACAGCTAACTGTGAAGGCGAGCATGAGATGTGACGTACTATGATGACTTACTGTTTGTCTGGATCATTTAATTTCAGGTCATGAAGAAAATACTTGCCAACCTTGAGACCTCCGGTTTCGAGGTGTGGGGGTTGTGGCCGAGGGTGGGGTGGAGGCGTAGTTTGGGGCGTGGTTGGGGTGGGGGGCGTGGTTAAGAGGGGAGGAGTATATTTATATCTACAATTCACCAATGTGGACTCGTCAGACCATAGAACACTTTTCCACTTTGCATCAGTCCATCTTAGATGAGCTCGGGCCCAGTGAAGCCGGCGGTGTTCCTTTGTGTTGTTGATAAATGGCTTTCGCTTTACATAGTAGAGTTTTAGGTTGCACTTACGGATGTAGCGACCAACTGAAGTTACTGACAGTGGTTTTACTAAGTGTTCCTGAGCCCATGTGGTGATATCCTTTACACACTGATGTCGGTTTTTGATGCTGTACCGCCTGAGGGATCAAAGGTCCGTAGTATCATCGCTTACGTGCAGTGATTTCTCCAGATTCTCTGAACCTTTTGATGATTTTATGGACCGTAGATGGTAAAATCCCTAAATTCCTTGCAATAGCTCGTCCAGAAATGTTGTTCTAAAATTGTTCAACAATTTGATTACAAATTGGTGACCCTCGCCCCATCCTTGTTTGTGAATTACTTAGCATTTCATGGAAGCTGATTTTATACCCAATCATGGCACCCACCTGTTCCCAATCAGCCTGCACACCTGTGGGATGTTCCAAATAAGTGTTTGATGAGCATTCCTCAACTTTATCAGTATTTATTGCCACCTTTCCCAACTTGTTTGTCACATATTGCTGGCATCAAATTATAAAGTTAATGATTATTTGCAAAAAAAGAAATGTTTATCAGTTTGAACATCAAATATGTTGTCTTTGTAGCATATTCAACTGAATATGGGTTGAAAATGATTTGCAAATCATTGTATTCCGTTTATATTTACATCTCACACAATTTCCCAACTCATATGGAAACGGGGTTTGTATATATGTTTTTTTTCCTTCTTTATTATGCATTTTCGGCCGGTGGGACGTATACTCCGGAGCGATTTATAATCCGAAAAATACGGTAGTTGATTATCATCCCCTTGAACATGACTAGTTATTGATCTGACACAGTGTGGATGAGTTTCTTTTTTCCCCCCCAAAAAAATTACGCAAACGTTTCACGACACTAGTAACGCAGTTTTTGTTATTCAAGTTTTCATTGGGAAAGTATTTCCCATTCATAGATTATCTTAATCTGATTTACTTTAGCCGGTAGTCGGGATTAGTCCAGTTTCCATTGTGTTTATTCTTCTATTGAGAACGAACAGGAAAGGACTCGTCGGATGTAATGCCTCCGGGTTGCCATGACAACCCACCTTAACCCAATAACCCATGGAAACAAATGCATGTACGCAGCTTGCGATGCTCACAGCAACACTGCATTGGCCGTGGTTTGAGGCCAGAACCAAATCTTGTTTACACACAGTCTCGCTCATGCACACACACACACACACACACACACACACACACACATGCACTACTTGTATGGAAACAATCTATGTGCTTCACCACAACAGAACTGTCAAGCAGCTCAGTCGCTGCATCCTGTGTAGATGTGAGCCACTTTAGTAGACAGTAACCCACAACTGCTTGCGGTGTTCAGAGTTCTTGCATCAGACATCCGGAATTAAACAATCTCTTTAAAACAGCAGGGGTGGGGGGGGGGAAGAAAAAAAAAACGATACTTCATTTAACACCTTCATGAAAAGTATTATAAAAAGTTGAGAAGGTGCAAAGTGTAGACGTTAAGCTGTGCTGCTAGGACTGTGTTGAAAGAGTAAATGGTTTTAAGTGCACTCGGCAGGAGAGCTCTGGGTTTAGTAAGACTTCTACTTGTGGGTTTGGTGTTTGTGGCTTTAGTATGAGATGTAACGGTTGAGTTTCCTTGTCGGCATACATATTTAGGGTGTGTAAGCCACCGCTCGGGTTGTGTGACTGGGACACGACGAAAAACAACGGGGCTTAAAATAGTCAGGTTGTCTGCAGTGCAGCCTGTGACAAAATGCAGAGATAGAAAGAAGACACAAGTTACAGTTTTTAAGGGTTCTTATAGACTTTTGTTTTGACTGGTTTGGTTTAGTTTATTACAAACATAAGGGCGGGTTCTCCTCTATGACACAGAGAGTCCAGCTCTGGCGGTGGTGTCAGACAGGAGAAGTCTAGCAAAACTCTTAGCCATTACACTCGGACCTTGCGGAGAGAATGAGCACATTCAGTGGAAAACTCAGACTCCCAAAATGTAAAACGGAACGACACAGGAGGTCCTTCATACTGACAGCCATCAGACTGTATAATGCATATGTTTCTTTTTGACTGCACTTAAATGTAGAATATATGTAGAATATATTTATATCATTCATGTATTATTATTATTATTATTATTTCTTGTTAGTGAACTGTGTTGCTCAATTTCCCCCAGGGATCAATAAAGTACTTTCTATTCTATTTATTCTATTCTATAAAGCAGGGGTCTCAAACTCAATTTACCTGGGGGCCACGACTCTTCCGGGCTACAATAGGGGGCGGGGATGTAAATTGTAGCGTCCCGGAAGAGTTAGGGCTAAATGGGATTCTGGGTATTTGTTCTGTTGTGTTTATGTTGTTTTACGGTGCGGATATTCTCCCAAAATGTGTTTGTCATTCTTGCTTGGTGTGGGTTGACCGTGTGGCACATATTTGTAACAGTGTTAAAGTTGTTTATACGGCCACACTCAGTGTAACCTGTATGGCTGTTGACCAACTACGTCTTGCAGTCTCTTACTGCGTCTACAGAAGTCAAATACATCATGTAAATGGGCCGGCACGCTGTTTGTACAGGTTGTAGAGGACGTTAAAGACAGCGCCTCCACGGTGACCCCTTACTATCGCCATTTGAGTGAAATTTGGGAGAATGATTACTCCTTAGGGGCACTGAAAATTGGGGGTCTCCCGGTAAAATCGAGGGTATACAAATATGACGATGTAAGGTGGCATTCATTTAAAACTTGCGGGCCGCACCAACATTACATTTTCATACTAAGGTGCGGGCCGCAAAATAACGCCTCGCGGGCCGCAATTGGTATGTTTGAGACCCCTGCTATAAAGGATCACCAAAACATCTCTAAACCCCTTTTAATTTTTTAAATAATTGTTTTTTTTTTAAATATATACAAGTAAAGCCTAATGTGACAGCCTCCCAGCCACCGGCTTACTTGGTTCTGATTGTTCAGAAGTGGGGGGTCGGCGATGTTGAATTGTGTACTGTAACCACCAAACAGAGAGTGGTGTGGCAGAGGAAGCACAAAGAAAGTGGACAAAAGAAAAAACAAGGAGGAAGTAGTGCTGACACAGGCACTAAAACAAAACAAACAACAATATATTTTATTAAGCCTGACCTGTATTGGCACTTCATGATGGTTGCAGTGAACAAACTGTAAATGTTTCATAGCAAATTTTTCAGACCATAGGGTGCACCGGAGTTTTTCTTTTTTTTCTTTTTTTTTTTATCATTATTTACCCAGGAAAGTCAAATTGAGATTCAGAATCTCTTTTTTCAAAATGCATTGCTAGAATAGGTGGGTCACCACATTCTACAGAGGCACTATAGAGAGCTGTTAAATAATCACACACACACATATATATATATATATATATATATATATATGTAAAAACCCCGTTTCCATATGAGTTAGGAAATTGTGTTAGATGTAAATATAAACGGAATACAATGATTTGCAAATCCTTTTTTTCAACCCTTATTGAGTTGAATGCGCTACAAAGACAAGATATTTGATTTTCAAACTCATAAACTTTATTTTTTTTTTTGCAAATAATAATTAACTTAGAATTTCATGGCTGCAACATGTGCCAAAGTAGTTGGGAAAGGGCATGTTCACCACTGTGTTACATCACCTTTTCTTTTAACAACACTCAATAAACGTTTGGGAACTGAGGAAACTAATTGTTGAAGCTTTGAAAGCGGAATTTTTTCCCATTCTTGTTTTATGTACAGCTTCAGTCGTTCATTAGTCTAGGGTCTCCGCTGTCGTGTTTTACGCTTCCCTTCAGGTCTGGACTGCAGGCGGGCCAGGAAAGTACCCGCACTCTTGTACTACGAAGCCACGCTGTTGTAACAAGTGGCTTGGCATTGTATTGCTGAAATAAGCAGGGGCGTCCATGATAACGTTGCTTGGATGACAACATATGTTGCTCCAAAACCTGTATGGACCATTCAGCATTAATGGTGCCTTCACAGATGTGTAAGTTACCCATGCCTTGGGCACTAATACACCCCCATACCATCACAGATGCTGGCTTTTGAACTTTGCGCCTATAACAATCCGAATGGTTATTTTCCTCTTCGTTCTGGAGGACACCACTTCCTCTGTTTCCAAATATAATTTGCAATGTGGACTTGTCAGACCACAGAACACCTTTCCACTTTGCATCAGTCCATCTTGGGTGAGCTCGGGCCCAGCCAAGCCGGCAGCGTTTCAGGGTGTTGTTGATGAATGGGTTTGGCTTTGCATAGTAGAGTTTTAACTTGCACTTACAGATGTAGCGACCAACTGGAATTACTGACACTGGTTTTATGAAGTGTTCCTGAGCCCATGTGTTGATATCCTTTACACACTGATGTCGGTTTTTGATGCAGTACCGCCTGAGGAATGAAATGTCTGTAATAGCATCGCTTACATGCAAGATTTCTCCAGATTCTCGGAACCTTTTGATGATTTTACTGACCGTAGATGGTAAAATCCCTAAATTCCTTGCAATAGCTCATTGAGAAATGTTGTTCCAAATTTGTTCGACAATTTGCTTAGAAAGTGGTGACCCTCGCCCAATCCTTGTTTGGGAATTACTTAGCATTTCATGGTAGCTGCTTTCATACCCAATCATGGCATCCATTTGTCCCAATAAGCCTGCACACCTGTGGGATTTTCAATATAAGTGTTTGATGAGCCTTCTTTAGCTTTATCAGTATTTATTGCCACTTTTCCCAACTTTTTTGTCACGTGTTGCTGGTATCAAATTCTAAAGTTAATGATTATTTGCAAAAAAAAAAACAAAGTTTGTCAGTTTGAACTCAAATATGTTGTCTTTGTAGCATATTCAACTGAATATGGGTTGAAAATGATATGCAAATCATTGTATTACGTTTATATTTACATCTAACACAATTTCCCAACTATTGTGGAAACGGGGTTTGTATATATATATTATCACACAAACTTTAGTATGCTTAAAGTCTGTTGCTATAGTTATTAGTTATTGTGCTCAAGCTGCATTTTTTATATTTGTGTAACGACAAAACTTCTTGTCTGAGAGGTGGCCTCAGCCACAGATGTCATCTTTGTTTTAGCCCGCTAACAGCCAAGGACTATAAGGACCTCTACGGAAATAAGATGACAGCACGCAGACAAAGCAGAAACAATGAAATCACAAGGCCCTCAGCAACTTTCCGTCACGTATTGTGCGTACTGGACCTGCTTTGCATAATATATGCGACCACTCCTTTTAGAGGCAGCCTCACTGATGTTGACTGTGGAACTCCTGAATAAATAGAGGGACGCGGGAGCTTTACCATAGAGCGTAAGGCGAGACTGTGACCAAGTGTGCAGCTCCATGCGTTCTCCTCATGAGCTAAATTGAACTCTGTCTCTGCATGGTTCCTTGTTTCTTGTCTGATTAATAGAAATCATCAGTGTTTGAAGCTGACAGGAGCCTACTGACCAATTGCATCTCTGTCTGGACTGGAGACTGCAGTGCCTCAGACTGGAAGTCTCTGCAGAAAGTGGTGAGGACTGCGGAAAAGATCCTCAGGACTCCTCTTCCTCCTATCCGGGAAATCGTAAAGAGCCACTGCCTGACCAGAGCTGAGAAAATCTGTAGAGACTCCTCCCAACCACATTAAGGACTGTTTTCACTGCTTGAAAGAGGTTCCGCAGTATTTGGAGCCGAACCTTCAGGTTCTAACAGTTTCTTCTCTCAGGCCATAAGACTATTGAACGCATCATAATAATCCTCTCAATTCTCCCCCAAAACAGATTAACTTGTTGGAATATAAAGACAATATTACATACATCCATAAACATAGATGCATATGCAAAAGTGCAATATATTTATCCGTACACTAATCTATTCATTTATACCTGCACCTTATTGCTCTTTTATCCTGTACTACAACGAGTTAATGCAACGAAATTCCGTTCTTATCTGTACTGTAAAGTTTAAATTTTAATGAAAATAAAAGAAAATCTAAGTGTAAGTCCTGCACATTTGCAGGACTCCCTTGTAGGTACCACTAGGAGCAAGGCGGGGGAGTGTCTTGCCCAAGACACAATTGCTATGATTAGAATAGCGGAAGCTGGAATTGAACCAGGGACCCTTAAATTGCTGGCACGGCCGCTCTACCATCTGACCCACGCCGCTCTATTATAAGGCGCACTACTATTTTCATTCAAAGGGTGTATCGGTTTATAAGGCACATTGAAGGGGTCGGAATAGGATTTTTTTTTTCGACATTTAAAAGACTTAACTTTTATGGACAGAATTTCTAGGCGCAGTCAAGGCGTTGAGGGGTTTGGGTTTGGTGACCGCAGGATTAGGTCTCTGCTTTTTGCAGATGATGTGGTCCTGATGGCTTCATCTGACCGGGATCTTCAGCTCTCACTGGATCGGTTCGCAGCCGAGTGTGAAGCGACCGGAATGAGAATCAGCACCTCCAAGTCCGAGTCCATGGTTCTCCCCCGGAAAAGGGTGGAATGCCATCTCCGGGTTGGGGAGGAGACCCTGCCCCAAGTGGAGGAGTTCAAGTACCTAGGAGTCTTGTTCACGATTGAGGGAAGAGTGGATCGTGAGATCGACAGGCGGATCTGTGCGGCGTCTTCAGTAATGCGGACGTTGTACCGATCCATTGTGGTGAAGAAGGAGCTGAGCCGGAAGGCGAAGCTCTCAATTTACCGGTCGATCTACGTTCCCATCCTCACCTATGGTCATGAGCTTTGGGTCATGACCGAAAGGATAAGATCCCGGGTACAAGCAGCCGAAATGAGTTTCCTCCGCCGTGTGGCGGGGCTCTCCCTTAGAGATAGGGTGAGAAGCTCTGCCATCCGGGAGGGACTCAAAGTAAAGCCGCTGCTCCTTCACATCGAGAGGAGCCAGATGAGGTGGTTCGGGCATCTGGTCAGGATGCCACCCGAACGCCTCCCTTGGGAGGTGTTTAGGGCACGCCCAACCGGTAGGAGGCCACGGGGAAGACCCAGGACACGTTGGGAAGACTATGTCTCCCGGCTGGCCTGGGAATGCCTCGGGATCTCCCGGGAAGAGCTAGACGAAGTGGCTGGGGAGAGGGAAGTCTGGGTTTCCCTGCTTAGGCTGTTGCCCCCGCGACCCGACCTCGGATAAGCGGAAGAAGATGGATGGATGGATGGATAAAAGACTTCCTTGTGGTGTACACAACATGTAATGTTGGTTTCTTTGGTCAACAAGATTTTGTTCTACAGACCTTCTTTAAAACACTTTTTGACTGTCTCTTTATGATGCGGGTCTTATTTACAGTAAGTGCCTTCACTTAGACAGCATCTTCTAGCCATCAGCCATGCTGTACTGGTAGTTTTTAGCACTTACGTGGCAAATCTACTTACAGATATAAATTAGAACTGTTCGCTACTTTATATTAGAAATAGCAACGGCGGGTGATGAAAGCCCTACAACAAGAGAATAGAGAAAAAGAAGGAGTTTCATCATCATAATAATACCCTTATGTTCAGTTCAGTTCCAGTTTATTATTTCCAGTTGTTTCATTACAGCATGTCCGAAAAGGAGTAGGAAGAACCTTAGCTTATTTAATCCTACCCTGTTTAATACCATAGCAATTAGAGATGTCCGATAATATAGGCCAGCCGAAATTATCGGCCGATAAATGTTTTAAAATGTAATATCGGAAATTATCGGTATCGGTTTAAAAATTATCGGTATCGGTTTTAAAAAAAGGTCAAATTTGTGACTTTTTAAAACGCTGCTGTGTACACGGACGTAGGGAGAAGTACTGAGCGCCAATAAACCTTAAAGGTACTGCCTTTGCTTGCTGCCCCAGTTGACCAAGTATGCAAACATACTTGGTCAACAGCCATACAGGTCACACTGAGGGTGGCTGTCACGCCAAATTTCTTCTCCCTACAAAAACCTCCTCCCCCCCCCCCCCCATTTACTTCCGGGGTCATGATTAATACAGACGTTTTGTTAACGCTATATAATAAAAATATAACACTATATTATAAAAATACAGACATTTTGTTAATGCTATATTATAAAAAAATTTAAAAAACAATTTACAAACACAAGCTATGGGATGACATAAGAGGAAACGTGACCCCAGAAGTAAATGCGTCATCCCATAGCTTGTGTTTGTAAATTGTTTTAAAATTTTTTTTATAATATAGCGTTAACAAAACGTCTGTATTTTTCTAATATAGCGTTATATTTTTATAATATAGCGTTAACAAAACGTCTGTATTAATCATGACCACGGAAGTAAATGGGGGGGGGGGGGGGGCTTTGTAGGGGGGAAGAAATTTGGCGTGACATGGCCGTATAAACAACTTTAACACTGTTACAAATATGCGCAACACTGTGAACCCACACCAAACAAGAATGACAAACACATTTCCGGGGTCATGATTGATACAGACGTTTTTTTAACGCTATATAATAAAAAATATAACACTATATTATAAAAATACAGACGTTTTGTTAACGCTATATTATTAAAAAAAAAAAAAACAATTTACAAACACAAGCTATGGGATGACATAAGAGGAAACGTGACCCCGGAAGTAAATGCGTCATCCCATAGCTCGTGTTTGTAAATTGTTTTTTATTTTTTTTTTATAATATATCGCTAACAAATCGTCTGTATTTTTATAATATAGCGTTATATTTTATAATATAGCGTTATATTTTTATAATATAGCGTTAACAAAACGTCTGTACTAATCATGACCACGGAAGTAAATGGGGGGGGGGGGGGGGGGGGGGGGGGTTTGTAGGGGAGAAGAAATTTGGCGTGACATGGCCGTATACACAACTTTAACACTGTTACAAATATGCGCCACACTGTGAACCCACACCAAACAAGAATGACAAACACATTTTGGGAGAACATCTGCACCGTAACACAACATAAACACAACAGAACAAATACCCGGAACCCCATGCAGCACTAACTCTTCCGGAACGCTACAATATAAACCCCCTCTACCCTCTACCCCCCCACCTCAACCTGCTACCCCCATTCCCGCCCACCTCAACCTCCTCATGCTCTGTCAGGGACAGCTTGTCCCAAATTCCAAGCTGCTGTTTTGAGGGTTGTTAAAAAAATAATATTGCACTTTGTGAATTAAATAATAAATATGGGAGTGCCATGTTTTTTTCTCCCATAACTTGAGTTGATTTATTTTGGAAAACCTTGTTGCATTGTTTAATGCATCCAGCGGGGCATCACAATAAAATCATTTAAGTCAACGACAGTGTAAATCGGTATTGGTTGATATCGGTATCGGTAATTAAGAGTCGGACAATATCGGAATATCGGACATCTCTAAGAGCAATTGTATCCTATTTCCTTGTTCTCTGTAACATAACAGTGAACAAATGAATAAATAAAAAATGATCTGAATTAGTAAGTAAACACATATTAGATACATAAATAATCTTTATCTTAACAAATAAAGTTAAAAAATAAAAATACAAAAAAAAAGATGTTCATCAAAATTCTTGTTCTGTGTACATTGTGAACACTTGTAGTTTGAACAGTCTCTTAAACTGAATCATATTGGTGCTTCGTTTGATTTCTTTGCTTAATTCATTCCTTAATTTAATTCCACATACTAATATACTAAAAGTTTTAAGTGTTGTAGGAACATACAAATTTTTTACATTAGATGTTCCTCTAAGGTTATATTTCTCCACTTTTGTTGAGAAGAATTGTTGTACATTCTTGGGTAGCAGGTTACAGTTTGCTTTGTACAATGCACCAAATCGTTGAATTACAATATTTGTGATTCAATAAATAAAGTGTTTGTATGTTCTCTTTATCCAACATTATGTATTATTCTAGTTGATCTTTTTTGTAACATCATTAGTGAATGAAGCACACATTTGAGCACAGTACGTCTGACTATGGTAGCTGTAATCCTCCCCATTCCATTAAGTGATGCGGCTCCGTAGCCTACCAAAGTAGTGCTAATACACAATGACAGATTTTGGAGGACGATGAGTTATGTTCTATATTCTCAATGAAACATCAAATATTTGGTGGTGCTTTCTTACGGGTACTTCCTAGCGTCATTTATTGAACAGGGGGCGTAAACCTGCAGTCCACACGTATCACTTATGTGTTACTGCCATCTACTGCTAACACTTATCATTACACCAGGGGCATCCAAACTTTTTCCACAGAGGGCCACACACGGAAAAATTTAAGCATTGCGGGGGCCATTTTGATATTTTTCATTTTCAAACCATAACAAAATACATGGATTTTTTTTTTATCCTTAGGGCTCCTGGGGAGCATAGAGGGGTCTCAGTCACTAAAATGTTAAAAATAAGTCAAATTATTATTTTTTATTTAATGCTTACAGTAAATCTCTATATCACCCTGTGGTTGATATAAAGTAAAACAAATAAGGTTTCATTTTTATGTATTTTTTAGTCAAACTGAAATATGTAGTATTTAGATAGATATATAGTACTTTATTGATTCCTTCGGGAGAGTTCCTTTATTTAGCAATTAAAGTCCTCAAAGATCAATAATGCAGTACCCCATTGATTTTAATTATTTAATATTTTTGAGTAATCACAGTGAAAAGTTAAATAAAATCCTACTAAATATATTTGAGATCCGAAAGGTTCCCACTCATAAAGTGATGCATTTTTATTATTATTATTTTTTTTTACTTTTAACATTTTATCTGTCGATTTAAGTTTGAACTATTATTTTGTTTGTTTATATGCTCTTTTGTCAAAATGTGATGTTTTTATATGGCAACCACACAACATATAACAATATTTTTTCCCCATAAAACATTTTAAGTGATAATTTTTAAGTAATAATTCATTATAACAGATTTTTTGTTCTTTTATTTTTGGAGCAATGGAAAGAAAAGAAAATAAAGACAAAAGGGAAAAAAATGCCTTTTTTTAAAATGTTTTTATTTTTATTTTTGCAATACTGTCAATTCTGCAATTTTTGCAGATTGTGTGGCAGGCCGGTAAACAATTAGCTGCGGGCCCCAAACGGCCCCCGGGCCGCACTTTGGACACCCCTGCATGACACCCTGTATCAAATAAAATTGCCTCGAGGGCAGTAAGCGCAACAGAATGCATCCGTACATTATACGCACCGGGTTAGAAAGTGTTTTGTCGATTTTGGAGAAAAATCAAAGGATTAAAATTGTCAATAAAAAAATACGGTACATATTTACTTAACAACGTGGCCCAGAATAAGACTTGATTGGTCCAAGCAGCAGATGACACATGATACAAAGCCCGTAGTAAGGAGGAGATGTGTGCAAATGAAAATGTAAAGCTTCTCTAAGCACCATCTTAATGAAATCCCATATTAAGGTGAGCAAGGAGTCAATGTGTACTGGAGGGAAGGAGGGAGTTCTGCCTCAGTCTCATCCCTTTTCTTCGCTATTATTACCTTGCTTATCGCTTCCCACACAATTTCCTCCCAGTTTTCTCCCTGATCTTCCCTTTTCGTAATGAAGAAAAAAAAAAAACACCCCTGACTCATTCCATCCACCCTTTCTTCATCATTTCATACTCCAGCATTCTGTCATCTCCCTCCTCCCCCAATGTTCCTTCGGTTGTTTCCTCCCGTCTGCAGATGCCACATCTGGCAGCTCCAGACGAGGCCTGCCCGCCTAAAAGAGAGAAGGAGAGATAATCGGGCTAATCCCTTCGTCATCCCGGAGGCTATCACGCTACTCTATAACCCCCTAATCCCCCTAATTCCCTCACACTCAGCAGTCGACTTCACTGTCAGACACATCGGGATCCTTATCGACTGTAGGCTGTGTGTGTGTGTGTGTGTGTGTGTGTGTGTGTGTGTGTGTGTGTGTGTGTGTGTGTGTGTGTGTGTGTGTGTGTGTGTGTGTGTGTGTGTGTGTGTGTGTGTGTGTGTGTGTGTGTGTGCGTGTGTGCGTGTGTGTGTGTGTGTTCTTGTATCCATGCCCTTCTTGAGACATCAAACAAGAAAAAGTACCGTTCTTTCTTGAGGACGAGTGAACAAGTTAGGACCAAAATCATGGTCCCAATATGAAAAACCCTTGCATTGTATAGGGAATGTCTCATTTTCACCCCTGGTGATGAAATCAATCAAAATTAGGGTGCTCCCAAAAAGGAGGGATTTTTCAAATTGACTGTATGTCTGTTTTAAAAGTGCTCTAGTCAACATATGAAAAAACAAGTGTGTGAAAATATTTTAAGTGCTCCACCTCTGGTCAACATATGAAAGAACAAGTGTGTGTAAAAATTTGAAGGGCTCCCCCTCTGGTAAACATATGTAATAACAAGTGTTTGTAAGAAATTGAAATGTGCTCCTATTGGCTAATATTAATTTTACAAAAATAAAATAAACATGTATAGATAGATAGATAGATATAAGATGGATAGTACTATCAATACAGGTAGGTAGTTTCGATTTTTTTCTCATAAATTGGGAACAATTTCTCATATTTTTTCTGTTTCTGCAATATTTACTCGTAAAATTATTAAATTTTTTATGTAAAAATTATTACTTTTTAATGCAAAATGGTGACATTTGTCTTATAAAATTCGGACTTTTATCACCATATTGCCAATTTTTTGGTTTTCTCTTAAAATTTGTGAAATTTTTGGAGTAAAAGTAAGACTTTTGTCATGATTTTGCCAGGTAAAATTGCGATTATTATTATATTGCCGAAATTTTAAAGTCTTCTGATAAAGTTTTGACTTTGGTCTAGTACAAATTGTGACTCTTTTCATAAAATTGGCAAAATGTTAAGCTTTTCTTGTAAAATTACGTATTTTATTGAGAAAAATTCCAACTTGTTTCATAATGTTGCACACATGTTCAATTTTTCTTATAAAATTTTGACTTGCGCGTTGAGTAAAATTACAACTCCTATTATAACACTGCCAAAATTCAAGTTTTTCTTGTGAAATTGTGACCTTTTTCTTGTAAAATTCCAACTAATTTTCACAAAAAGCTTTTTTATATTTGCATAGTGTATATATATTATTAATGTTGTAAATACAAATCTTATGTATCTAGAAAGGGTGGTCCTAAAGGGGTAAGCATTTTTCGGAGGTCTCAAGAAAGTAACAGATACACGAATGTGTGTGTGTGTGTGTGTGTGTGTGTGTGTGTGTGTGTGTGTGTGTGTGGTGTGTGTGTGTGTGTGTGTGTGTGTGTGTTCTTGTATCTATGCCCTTCTTGAGACATCAAACAAGAAAAATTACCGTTCTTTTTGAGGACGGGTGAACAAGTTAGGACCAAAATCATGGTCCCAATATGAAAAACCCTTGCATTGTATAGGGAATGTCTCATTTTCACCCATGGTGATGAAATCAATCAAAATTAGGGTGCTCCCAAAAAGGAGGGATTTTTCAAATTGACTGTATGTCTGTTTTAAAAGTGCTCTAGTCAACATATGAAAAAACAAGTGTGTGTAAATATTTTAAGTGCTCCACCTCTGGTCAACGTATGAAAAAACAAGTCTGTGTAAAAATTTGAAGGGCTCCCCCTCTGGTCAACAAATGTAATAACAAGAGTTTGTAAGGAATTGAAATGTGCTCCTATTGGCTAATATTAATTTTACAAAAATAAAATAAACATGTATAGATAGATAGATATTAGATTGATAGTACTATCTATACAAGTAGGTAGAGTTTCGATTTTTTTCTTATAAATTGGGAACAATTTCTCATATTTTTTCTGTTTCTGCAATATTTACTCGTAAAATTATTAAATTTTTCATGTAAAATTATTACTTTTTAATGCAAAATGGTGACATTTGTCTTATAAAATTCTGACTTTTATCACCATATTGCCAATTTTTTGGATTTCTCTTAAAATTTGTGAAATTTTTGGAGTAAAAGTAAAACTTTTGTCATGATTTTGCCATGTAAAATTGCGATTATTATTATATTGCCAAAATTTTAAAGTCTTCTGATAAAGTTTTGACTTTGGTCGAGTAAAATTGTGACTCTTTTCATAAAATTGGCAAAATGTTAAGCTTTTCTTGTAAAATTACGTGTTTTATTGAGAAAAATTCCAACTTGTTTCATAATGTTGCACAAATGTTCAGTTTTTCTTATAAAATTTTGACTTGCGTTGAGTAAAATTACGACTCCTATTATAACACTGCCAAAATTCTAGGTTTTTTCTTGTGAAATTGTGACCTTTTTCTTGTAAAATTCCAACTAATTTTTCACAAAAAGCTTTTTTATATTTGCATAGTGTGTATATATTATTAATGTTGTAAATACAAATCTTTATGTATCTAGAAAGGGTGGTCCTAAAGGGGTAAGCATTTTTCGAGAGGTCTCAAGAAGGTAACAAATACACGAATGTCTGTGTGTGTGTGTGTGTGTGTGTGTGTGTGTGTGTGTGTGTGTGTGTGTGTGTGTGTGTGTGTGTGTGCTATTGTATCTATGCCCTTCTTGAAACATCAAACAAGAAAAAGTACCGTCCATATGAGGACCGCGGCGAACAAGTTAGGACCAAAATCATGGTCCCAATATGAAAAACGTATGCATCTAATAGAGAATGTCTCATTTGCACCCCTGCTGGAGAAATCTATCAAAATTAGGGTGGTCCCAAAAAGGTTTTAAAAGTGCTCCCCCTCTGGTCAACATATGTAACAACAACTGCTTGTACGACATTGAAATGTGCCCCATCCATTTTCTACCGCTTATTCCCTTTCGGGGTCGCGGGGGGGCGCTGGCGCCTATCTCAGCTACAATCGGGGCGGAAGGCAGGGTACACCCTGGACAAGTCGCCACCTCATCGCAGGGCCACACAGATAGACAGACAACATTCACACTCACATTCACACACTAGGGCCAATTTAGTGTTGCCAATCAACCTATCCCCAGGTGCATGTCTTTGGAAGTGGGAGGAAGCCGGAGTACCCGGAGGGAACCCACGCATTCACGGGGAGAACATGCAAACTCCACACAGAAAGATCCCGAGCCTGGATTTGAACCCAGGACTGCAGGAACTTCGTATTGTGAGGCAGACGCACTAACCCCTCTGCCACCGTGAAGCCCTGAAATGTGCCCCTTTTAGCCAAAATTAATTTTAGAAAAATAAAATAGAGTGTCCATTTCTTTCTTATAAAATTGGGAACAATTTCTTAAATGTTTTCTTTTTCTGTAATATTGCAATATTTTGCTCATAAAATTATTAAATTTTTTTAATGTGAAATGATTACTTTTTAATGCAAAATGGTGACATTTGTCATATAAAATTCTGACTTTTATCACAATATTGCCAATTGTTTGAGTAAATTATGACTTTTGTCATGATTTTTGCCAGGTAAAATTCATATTATTATGATATTGCCAAAATTATAAAGTGTTTTTATAAAGTTTTAACTTTTGTCGAGTAAAATTATTACTCTTTTTCATAAAATTGTCAAAATGTTAAGCTTTTCTTGTAAATTTAAGAATGTTATTGAGTACAATTCCAACTTTTATCATAATGTTGCACATATATTATTATAACATTTTGACTTGTGTTGAATAAAATTACGACTTTTATTATAACACTGCAAAAATTCTAAGTTTTTCTTGTGAAATTGTGACCTTTTTCTTGTGAAATTCCAACTCATTTTTTACAACACGCTTTTTTTATAATTGCATAGTATGTAATGTTGTAAATAACAAATCTTTATATGTCCTAGGAAGGGTGATCCTAAAGGGGTAGGCATTTTTTAGGAGGTCTCAAGAAGGTAACAAATCGAAGACAGTGTGTGTGTGTGTGTGTGTGTGTGTGTGTGTGTGTGTGTGTGTGTCTCAATGGCTTCCCTTTAATCAGCCTGTGGATTTGCAGCAGTATGACCTGTGCAAAGCTAAAGGGGCTTTTAAGCAAATGGATAAACAAACGATCTGCAGACATAGCAAGCAAAACATTCAGAAAAAAAAAAAATTCTCCCTTTCACTTTTTATTTGAGTGCCGAATAACACTGATACTCCACCTCCCCCCTCCACCTCCTCTTTCTCACGGTTTGTTTGTGTGACTGGATGAAAATGCTTGGGCGAGCAAATATCTGCAAGTACAACGAAATCCATGAACGGATTTTAGCGTCAGATTTTCTTGAGATTTAAAGAGAGATTAAAGAGAGAAAAAAGAGGGATTACGTAAAACCATTAGGGTAGCTGCTTTTGAACATTTGTTGGCATCATCATGCATATTGACTGATATTGACAGGAGGAGGTGTGTGAACAGTGATGCCGGTAATGCGTTACTTATTTTATATGGCCATGTTATTCAGTCACAATCTAACACGTTACCTATTTCCAAACCAGTAATCTGATTAAAGTTATTACATTGATGTGAAAAAAAGATACAAAATCTAAAATTAAATACTACAATTTAAGATTACTTAAAACTAGTGATATAATCTGTCTTTGCAACGAGTTGATTTTTCCTTGATAAGATACTCCTACAAATTCCAAATGAGCTAAAATTTGCAAACAATAACAAAGTTTTCTCCTTTGGCTGGGCCCCATGGGGACAGGCCCAGCCACCAGGCCTGGCTCCAGAGTGGGGCCCCGGTGACCCACGTCCGGGCAAGGGAAATCTGAGTCCATTATGTTGTAATTCCATAGAAGTCTTGGAGCTGAGGGGGGTAGATGAGATCCGCCCGGAGTTCCTTCAGGCTCTGGATGCTGTGGGGCTGTCTTGGCTGACAAGACTCTGCAGCATAGCGTAGACATCGGGGGCAGTACCTCTGGATTGGCAGACCGGGGTGGTGATCCCTCTCTTTAAGAAGGGGGACCGGAGGGTGTGTTCCAACTATCGTGGGATCACACTCCTCAGCCTTCCCGGTAAGGTTTATTCGGGTGTACTGGAGAGGAAGCTACGCCGGATAGTCGAACCTCGCATTCAGGAGGAACAGTTTGGTTTTCGTCCTGGTCGTGGAACTGTGGACCAGCTCTATACTCTCGGCAGGGTCCTTGAGGGTGCATGGGAGTTTGCCCAACCAGTCTACATGTGCTTTGTGGACTTAGAGAAGGCATTCGACCGTGTCCCTCGGGAAGTCCTGTGGGGAGTGCTCAGAGAGTATGGGGTATTGGACTGTCTTAATGTGGCGGTCCGCTCCCTGTACGATCAGTGTCAGAGCTTGGTCCGCATTGCCGGCAGTAAGTCGGACACATTTCCAGTGAGGTTTGGACTCCGCCAAGGCTGTCCTTTGTCACCGATTCTGTTCATTACTTTTATGGATAGAATTTCTAGGCGCAGTCAAGGCGGTTCCGGTTTGGTGGCCGCGGGATTAGGTCTCTGCTTTTTGCAGATGATGTGGTCCTGATAGCCTCATCTGGCCGGGATCTTCAGCTCTCACTGGATCGGTTCGCAGCCGAGTGTGAAGCGACCGGAATGAGAATCAGCACCTCCAAGTCCGAGTCCATGGTTCTCCCCCGGAAAAGGGTGGAGTGACATCTCCGGGTTGGGGAGGAGACCCTGCCCCAAGTGGAGGAGTTCAAGTACCTAGGAGTCTTGTTCACGAGTGGGGGAAGAGTGGATCGTGAGATCGACAGGCGGATCGGTGCGGCGTCTTCAGTAATGCGGACGTTGTACTGATCCGTTGTGGTAAAGAAGGAGTTGAGCCGGAAGGCAAAGCTCTCAATTTACCAGTCGATCTACGTTCCCATCCTCACCTATGGTCACTAGCTTTGGGTCATGACCGAAAGGATAAGATCACGGGTACAAGCGACCGAAATGAGTTTCCTCCGCCGGGTGGCGTGGCTCTTCCTTAGAGATAGGGTGAGAAGCTCTGTCATCCGTGAGGAGCTCAATCTAAAGCCGCTGCTCCTCCACATCGAGAGGAGCCAGATAAGGTGGCTCGGGCATCTGGTCAGGATGCCACCCGAACGCCTCCCTATGGAGGTGTTTAGGGCACGTCCAACCGGTAGGATTCCACGGGGAAGACCCAGGACACATTGGGAAGACTATGTCTCCCAGCTGGCCTGGGAACGCCTCGGGATTCCCAAGGAAGAGCTAGACGAAGTGGCTGGGGAGAGGGAAGTCTGGGCTTTCCTGCTTAGGCTGCTTCCCCCGCGACCCGAACCTCGGATAAGCGGAAGAAGATGAATGGATGAATGGATGAATGGATGAACAAAGTTTACTGGTGCGAACATTAAATATCTTGTCTTTGCAGTCTATTTAATTGAACATAGGTTGAAAAGGATTTGCAAATCATTGTATTCTGTTTTTATTTACCATTTACGCAATGTGCCAACTTCACTGGTTTTGGGTTTTGTACAAG